>NW_005871297.1:582451-622988 GCF_000147115.1 Myotis lucifugus | reverse complement strand
CAGAAGCTCCCTAGGAACTCCTTAATCCCAGCCTTCCCCTCCTTTCCCAGTTTCTCCCTTTTAGACCATATGCCCATTTTATGTCTTCAGATTGTGAGACTTTGCTTTAAGTCCCATAGAAAAAGTAAATGAACCAAATAGGTGTTGAACCCTTTCTTACCACCACCTTTGGTAAAGTCATTTCTCTTATTGAAATAAGAATAGTAAATCATTGTTGAGGTGTATGAGCTCCTACTGTAGACACTTTATGGCAAATATCCCTGAACTTCACAGCCCCTGCTGAAATATAGCCTTTTTACCTATAGTTTACTGATAAGTAGATGGAGACCCCAAACCCTAAGTCATTTGATCAAGGTCACACAAGATTAAGGAGAATTTTTTGTTGATTTAATTGTTAGTTGACCATTATCTGAGCTCCCTGCCTGTTTAGGGGAATCTCCCACCCAATATGTAAGACAGGGTCCTGCTGCCCAGGTTGGAACCTGAGCAGGGCCAGATGTTTCCTCTCCCTGTTCTTTGACAGCTGGATGGAGGCATCTGACCCAGACCCAGCCAATTGCCTTCTTGTGCCTGGTTCTCTGCCCCTACACAGGGAGTACACCAGAAGGCCAGGTAGAGATGGTTAGGGGAGCTCCAGGCTCAGGGGCAGCATCAAGTGTCCAGTGGTGTGGGGCCAGCTGTCCTAAGTGACTGATTGTGGGGGCCTTGGCTGTCTCCTCTGCCACCTAGACCCCTTGCTCTCATTTATTATCTGACTCTGGCCCTCTAGTCTCCCACTCAGTGCAGTGAGCTCCCCACATCCTTCCAATAATGCCATTTTTACTTGAATCAGATAAGAATCAGCCAGAGTTGCATTCTTGGTTACAACCAAGAATTCTCATCCATGCTGCTGGGAAATCGAGACCACTTTCAACTGTTGGGGGAGGGGGGTTCTATCTGGAAAAAAATGCTCCCCTGAAGATCTATGAACAGGAGTAAGGCTGAGGGATGAAATTTTCTGAGGAAAGAGGGTTTCCTTTTCTCTTCTTCACCATCAGATTGAAGGCAAGTCTAGCAACAAGAACATTCCTTTTGGAAAATCTTAAAGAATATGTAAGAAAGACTCAGATTCCATGCAGGATACCCACTCATGGGACTAGGTGGAGTTCTTTCTGTTTCACTTTCTTTTTGGTCCGGTTCAACTTTCATTATGGGATTTTGTGGGACTCAGATACTCTCTTTTGCCCTTTAATGTCAAAGTTTGGATTTGCTGCCTGATTCTTAGTAGAGTTATGGGAGAGCATGGTTTGGAATGAGGATTATGATCTATGCTTATTCTCTACAGTGCTGATATAGTCATCCTAATTATTTCCTTTGCCAGCAAGTGGCAAAACCAGCAAATAGTCCCAAGGACAGAAGACACCCTGCTATACCCTGGGATTCTCTATTCATTTCTGTGAACTCCACAACAACACAGCTATCTTGGGCTGAAATGGTTGGTATGAAGCTCACCTACGGGAAAGGGAAAGTGGCTGATTCTGTAATATATGTGTTAACAAGCACAACAAACATACAATATCAAAACCCCATTGAAGCAACAAAGGGCAGTAGTTAACATTGGTCTGGAAGATGTATTAGAACAGGGGTGGGCAAACTTTTTGACTCGAGGGCCACAATGGGTTCTTAAACTGGACCGGAGGGCCGGAACAAAAGCATGGATGGAGTGTTTGTGTGAACTAATATAAATTCAAAGTAAACATCATTACATAAAAGGGTACGGTCTTTTTTTTTTTAGTTTTTTTTTTTAGTTTTATTCATTTCAAACGGGCCGTAGTTTGCTCACGGCTGTATTAGAATGTGGTACAGGAAGTACCTCTAAAGTATAGCACTTCCTAGCAATGCAGCAGTGGGTGTGTATGAGAAGATGCGGGTTGCCCAGAAAGGCCTCCCATTGAATCAACCACCCAGAAAATGTCATTGCAGCCAGCACATCTACAGGTGTACTAATTGCTAACTGGGAGAGAGCTACACCTTTCACTTCTGCATGTAACTATGTAGTACTGAGTAGTAAATAAGAACGCTCTATCCACTGAGCCAAACCGGTTTTGGCAAAGATAAATGTTTTAAAGCCAGAGCTTGGAGTGAGTTTAGAGTGATGCTAAAAATTCCCTGTAATCCATGGATCCAGCCCAAGTCACAGAAGTGATTGATCTAACATAAAGCCACAGGGGCTGTTAGTGATGTGAGACCATGAAGGAAGGTTGAAGAATTTGATCATAGAAGGAGAGAATCTGAATGCCCAGCACAGAGACATTTCCCTGGCTGCTCTTGGCTAACAGTTCCAGCCATCTTAATAAGGAAGAATTGGCCTTTAGCATCAAGTTCACACTGTAGTTATTGAGTTCTGTTTCTAAAACAAGACCAGGTTCCTTTTTATTGAGGTCCACCTCCCACATTCACAGTCCAGAGCACATAAGACTCGCTTTGGCCTTGAGTGTGCCTTTCAAGTGCTTTAGCCCCGCTCTCTGGGGCTCCATTGGGGCAATGAGTCTGAGCAGCCCTGTGTAAGATGGGTTGGTTGCTGCCTATGAGAAATCCCTTCATGCCTATTTCACATCAACCCTGAGGTCACTCTGAGGGGTGCACAGGATCAGTGAGGCAGGGAAGTTGCTGACAAGAACTTCATGCTAACGCAAAGGTAAAACAGACCAGTCTCTGATTTTTTGATCAGTGGATGATCTGCCTTAAAGCATACAGTCTTTTCACCAGGGACTGACACAAGCCAATCCAGAGACATGAGGTTGTAATGGTTGATTCAACCAGTGCTAAATTTTTTCCCCTTCCTGGAAGGCTTAGCTGCTAGGCAATCAATATCCTAGATGCTTATCTTCAGAGATGCTATGTCACGAGTTCAGACAAGAAAGATGCATTTCATTTCCCTGCTCGCTGCTCCTGAGCACAGTGAGGGTATGGAGTGCTCTGTGCTTAGTGTCACAGGAGACTATGGTAGCTTTCTATGCCATCAGCTTGGGATTTCTTTCTCTGCCCTTCATCTTGACACAATAGCAAAGAAGAGATGTTTGAATTCTCGGCAATGGCCTGTTTAGAATCTTTCCCTGTGTCACATTGATTTATTATTTCAGACTCACTTTGAAAATCATCTTTCCAGCCCTTAAATGTTGAATTAACATCTTAAACGGATTCTGATTCTGATTTCAGCTCTCCAAATTGCAAAGGCCAGCCAACTGTAAGAATGTGGTCCTCATTGCAGCTGCCCTGCCCCTCCCTGCCTCCCTGTGCTGAGTACATTCCTCTGAAGGGAAACAAAGCCAATGGTTCTCTTTCTGCTCACCTGTTTTTATTCTCATTTAGTCTGTTCCTGTTCTTATAAATATGTATTAGGCTGTCGGTTGCAAAGCTCTTACAGCCTACTAGGTGTACCGGTTAATAATGGAGGATTTTGTAATAGAAGAAAACAGGATAATTTCAAGAGAAACATCAAAAGTGCTTTATTCAAAGTAATGTCCATCGCTAGCTACACATTTCCCCATCTTTCAGGTAATTTGTGGATACCGTCCCAATAGAACTTTTCTTGTTTAGAGGCAAACCATTTAGAGACACAATTTTCCACTTCTTCGTATGTTTTGAAGTGCTGCTCAGAAAGTGCATGTGCCATCGATCGGTACAAGTGGTAATCTGAAGGAGCAAGGTCTGGTGAATATGGCAGGTGGGTTAATACTTCCCAGGCAAGATCTTTTAATGTGTCTTTAACTGGTTTTGAAGTGTGTGATGGTGTGTTATCATGAAGCAAAATTACTTTGCTGTGTCTTCTGGCACATTCTGGTCATTTCACGATCAAAGCGTGGTTCAGATTGATTATATGTTGTTGGTAGTGATCAGTAGTAATGGATTCACCTGGTTTTAGAAGCTCATAACACACCACACCTTCCTGATCCCACCAAACGCAGAGCATTGTCTTCTTTCCGAAGCGATTTGGCCTTGCAGTCAATGTTGATGGTTGACCTGGATCAACCCATGATTTTGTGCATTTGGGATTCTCCCTTTTCATCGCCAGTCACAATTCGATGCAAAAAAGACTTTCTTTCATATAATTGAAGCAACATTTTACTGATGACTTTTCGATTTTCCATTTGTTTGTCGTTCAGTTGATGTGGCACCCATTTTCCTTCCTTTAAAACAGCGGAAAACACATATATAATTACATATTGTTTTTGTGATTAATCACTATGCTTTAATTATGTTCAATTTGTAACAATGAAATTGGGGGTCACCACAACATGAGGAACTGTATTAAAGTATCGCGGCATTAGGAAGATTGAGAACCACTGCTTTAAAATCTTTCCCATTGCTTGTAAATGATTAGGAATTGTTTGCTGAGCAATGTTTAATCTTTCTGCAAGTTGTTTTTGAGTTTGACATGCATCTTCATCCAATAATGCTTGTAATTGTTGGTCTTCAAACTTTTTTGGTTTACCTGGACGTTCTTTGTCTTTCACATTGAACTTATCACTTTTAAAGTGTTTAAACCAGTGTTCACAAGTATCTTGAGATAGAGCATGTTCACCATAAGCTTCCTGAAGTATATGATAACTTTTTCTTCAAAATAAAGTAATGAATTTAAACTTCCCGCAAATGCTCTTTTTTTCTGTCACGAAATTTGACATTTTTAAATGTAAAAATATCCATGATGTTAACACCTTCAGCAAATTTGACATATGAAGTTTTGAAGCTTGCTGTCAATATAACAAAATAGCATACATATCAAATTGCATAGATATCAACATATGTGTAACTTCATCTATTGAAAAAAAATCCGCATTATTAATTGGTACCATGAAAGTGCCCAGAATGATTGTGTTTTGTATGAGGGGAATACCATGAAATCAGATGGTTTCGCCTATTTTTATGCCTTAGTGGAGGTGGTTTAACATTATAATTCTATTCTATTATTTTGGAGGTAGAATATTATTAAGAATAAAATCAATAGCAACCATTTAATGAGTGCTTATTCTCATTTCTCAATTACCTTTATAGATATTACCTTTAATTCACAATAATCCCGCAAAGTATTATCCCTATTTTATAGATAAGCAAATTGAGTTTCAGGGGTTAAGAAGAGGACAAAGTGTCACATAACTATTATGTGTCTGAACTGGGTTGGAATATAGAGCTGTTTAATTATAAAGTCTTTATTTTTTTTCTACTTTACCACTCCATCTGTACAACTGAAAATTATTGTATGGGCTTAGGAGCACCAGTAGCTCTTATGAGTAGCAGTAACAACAGCCACAACAAATCCAATAACAACAATAACTAATATTTATTGAGCACCTACCAGATGCCATGATCTTTGTTTGCATTGTCTTTGTAATCTTCAAAATAATTTTGTGATTTAGACACAAATTTTATTCCAATTTTACAAACAAGGGGACTGAGACCTAGAATGACTAAAGGAACTTGCTCAGGGACACATGACTTGTAGTTTGATGGAGCTGAGCTTTACATCCATGTCTACAGTATCCAGCTCCCAAATTCTTAACCATTTCTCAGTGGTGACAGCAATGGACACATGTCCTCAGATTAGGTGATTTTGTCACATGATTGCCAGGGGAAAAGGGTTCCACATTTCTCATTTATGAAATGAACAACTGTAATGAACCTTCTGTAGTTGTTAAGGAGAGGTACACCGTGGCTTGTGTTTTGTTTAGAGATGTGTACCAATGCTGTCATTAGAAAGATGGGAGTGATATTTACAGAAGCTCTGAGCAGGTGAGATCAGCACCTCTCTGACCATTAGATCAGCCTTTCTCTGGAGATAGGGATGAAATGAAGCAAATTGTATTTTCCACCACTTCTCATAGGGCATGAACTCAACTCTTCTAGTTCACAGGACAATTCAAGTTTTGATTTGGGGCAGAATGACCCCATGTGGAGAGTACAGACTAGCTAGATTATCTGAGCATTCAGTTCTGTTTCAATGTGGAAGCTCTGGGGAGTCAGAACTTTAGTTTTATGTTTGATATAGAACCTATTGACATTAAATCGCTTGGTTTTTAATATAAATATGTGTGTGTTTGTACATATTTGTGATATACTGTGACAGCCCTGTGTAATTGGTCTTAAGAAAAAAACAGGATACTCAAATTCACTGTACAAGAATATGTTTCTCTGTTTGCCATATTTTATCCTGATTTTAGTTTTAAAAATGGCACCACTTAAAGAAGTGCAATATTTTGAAAAGCACAAATATAAATGGTGGTGCAGATATGCACATGCATTACACCCCCCACATACCCACCCATGTTAACTGTAAGCTTCAGTTAACATGTTCAAAGCTGCTTAGGCAGAGTCTTCACTTAGTTACCACTATTAGCACCTGCTTTTGAAATGTGAACTACGTTAGTTAAAAGATGACAAAGTAATCTTATTCTGGGTATGAACCCAGTCCACCCTCCCATATTTAAAAAGGTCCATCCTATATAGTAAAAACTTAATATGCTAAGTGTCCGGTGGTCTGGTTGTCCGGTCGTCTGTTCAACCAATCAAAGCATAATATGCTAATGATATGCTAAGGCAACTCAACTGCTCGCTATGATGTGCACTGACCACCAGGGGGCAGACACCTCAACTGGTAAGTTAGCTTTCTACTAGGGTCTGGCCGATGGGACTGAGCCAGATGAGCCAGACATGCCCTGGAGCCCTCCTGCAGTCCCTCCCCAGCTGGCCAACCTTCCGCATTCCTCCCCAGCCCTGATCGTGCACTGGTGGGGTCCCTCGACCTGGCCTGTACTCTCTCGCAATCTGGGCTGAGGGGGATCTCCCCCCTCCCCGAGTGCATGAATTTCGTGCACCAAGCCTCTAGTTTTATTATAAAACACTTCTCCAACATTGGTGCTAGAGGAGACGAAAACAAGAAAATCTGTATGAACAGAGAATCCCAGCAGTACATATATTAGGCTGTGGGTTGCGTTTTTGTGCTTCTACTACATAGTGGTTCAGTTGATACTGTGGGGATACTCAGCATTTGAAACTAAGTCACAAAGCAAGCTTGGAAATATAATGTGAGAATTCTAGAAAATTGATCTGCATCCTCTTCTGGCTTTTTGCTTTTAAACCGTGAGGGCTTGATCATACTTTTTCTAAATGTAAGAAATTAATTGGATGTATTTCTCAATGACTGAAAAAGCCAAACAAGCAGAAATTAGTGAATCATATTAATCTCAAACCTAATTTTCTTTAATGCAATTACTCCAGATACGTGGGTCACAAGTTAACTCAAACTTTTCAATGTTTTCTTTCTGCCAAATGTCTGCATCTTGCAAACCTTAGCTACTGTCACCCTCTTGTTTCTAAACCCCATTTTCTCAAACAAAGTGTATTCTGCATTTGGGACCATAGTTATTTACTTCCTCCTAAGAAAGTAGAGTTAGGAAAACACTATTTTCATTTACAAAATTAAATGCTTGTAAACTGGTCTATAAGTATATGACTATATAATCAATCTCCCAACTAGTGTGCTGTGAGAGTGAATAGGAGTTTGTTGATAATTACTCCTAACAATATGCTTAGACCGATGGCCCCAATCGAAGGGGGCATATGGTCACCACACTTGTGTGAAAATATTTTCATTGTATATTGTCTGCAAGTATATAACTAGGATTTGTTTTCCTAGGCCATGAGTTTTGCAACTAAAATCACAGTAGAAGTCTTCCAACATTACCATCTGCTTTGAATTTAAATTGATTCTATTAAATTTTGAGGGGAAGCCGGGGTATTGTCAAGGGCGGGGGGGAAAAAAAGGACATATATGTAATACCCTTTGTAATGCTTTAAGCAATAAAAAAAATTTTCTAGTCAGAAAGCTTTATTTGAAAAAAATAGTGATGAAATGATTACTTTTAATTAATATCTAACAGTGCTCTTTAACACCTAGTATGAGCCAAGAACTTGTGCTAGAGTAGGATTGTGATTGTGTGCAGAATAGATATAGTCCAACCCAGTTCAAAGCTTGTAGTCTAGTGGAGGCTGGAGATGAATAAATGGACCATTTTAGTATTTTTTTAAATATATTTTATTGATTTTTTACAGAGAGGAAGGGAGAGGGATAGAGAGTCCAAAATATCGATGAGAGAGAAGCATCGATGAGAGAGAAGCATCGATCAGCTGCCTCCTGCACACTCCCCACTGGGGATGTGTCTGCAACCAAGGTACATGCCCTTGACCAGAATCGAACCTGGGACCCTTGAGTCTGCAGGTCGACGCTCTACCCACTGAGCCAAACCGGTTAGGGTGATTTTAGTATTTTATGATGAGAGAAGAAAGGATGTCATGGGAATACAAAAAGATGGGCTATTAATACCCAAACTGAGAACTGAAGGATTCACAGAAGAGATAAGCAAGAGTACTGGATTGAGGAAGAGAGAGAACTTGACACCTTCAAGGAATTGTGAGTAGCACTCTTCCATCTCTGTGACTTTCGTTGCTTCCATAGATGATCCACTCAGTCTAATGAAGACCCGGTTTGCATTTGGAATATTAATATCTTCAATCAGATTAAAGACTTGTCTTGCTGCCCTGGGACTTATTCACCTTCTTTGAAATAATCTGTATCTCTCTGCTTTAATCCATTATGTGTTGATTTTAAAGTTTAATTTTCCTCATTTCTACATTCTTGGCCATGAGGTAAGAAAAGGACAGACAGATGCCTCACTGTAGCTCTCATTTCAACTTCTTAAATAGGTATAAATATAATATTTTCAAATAAATAATTTTGGTAGTAGTTATTTCAGGCTAAATGTTTTACAAAAAACTTTAAAGGATATTTTGTAAAATATTCTTAACTTACTTTCATCTGGTTAATATTCACCTTTTCATTCTTCCTGCTAATTCTAACAAGGATGCCAAGTTTCTCTGGAGTCAGGTGATTCTACTACTCTGGGGACATTTTGCTTTTAGGGCATTTTATAATTTAGATAATAGGTATGATGAGAAAGGCAACGTACATTTATTTACAGTAAGGTTTGCTGTTTTGTCTCTTTGAGACCTCTTGAATACTTTCCTTTTGCTTTGAATAGGTGAATAATGGTTTCCTCTGGGGCTGCTCTCCATCACCCGCAAGTCGGACTTACCAATAAAGTTGATAAAACACCACGCCTCTCTCCCGATCATTTCAGGCCAGTGAAATTAAGTTAATCAAGGTTCTCCTCTTAACACAGTCTGTCATCAAAAGTCATCAGCTCTAAGGAGATCAACATGAGTCTCTTTTAAGCTTCCTCTTTCATCTTTTGCTGCTTCTGGATGGTGATCTGGGTGGGGCCCTGAATGGTGTACCTGACAGTTGGAATTTTGTCCACATAGGCTTGCTTGCAAGATGCTGCTAGTACAATGAAGCTCTTTGCGGGAAAAAATACTTCAAAATTTAGTCAAGGTGCCATTTTTATAGTTAAAAACATTTCCCTAGTAAATGTATTAACTTGTCTTTTAATTGGCAAGACCTCAAATCTTTCTTCCTGGTCTGACTAGGTGTGGAAGTGAGGAAGGAAAACAAAGTGAAAAAGACACAGACTCTCAAATGGCCCCCATCTTATGGGGAGACAGACCACAGGCCAGGAACAGTCACACAGGGCAGGTGTTCAGAGTCCAGGATGTTGCAGAAGAGTAAGGATGTGCAGACAACCCCCCTGGAGGATAGCGCAGTTCTGCTGGTGTGCGCAATTCATTTCAGAACAAGGACCTTGATTCCTAAGACATTCCTCAGAAACTGGGCTATTTCTGTGGAGTTGGCTTTCTTCTGCACACTTTTGCGGGGCATGGGTTTGAAAAAGAGGGGCTAGTTGTTTCCACCAGAGAGAGTAGAGCAACCCAATCCTGTTGGTGAGATGGGCGGGACTTCCCTGAGCAACGCGATGGACAGTGAAGGTCACCTCAGCACACCAGCTTTTCAAAGACAGTGAGTGGAGGGAATACAGGGCCAAGCCTCCTGCTGCAAATGATGAGCTTTATAGAGGAGTCCCCTCAAATCCTTTTAGCTAGCCCATAGCAGAAATGAGTTAATAGCGGATGTCCAGGCCACATATGTCTCTTGGGTTGAAGAGGAGGTTCAACCACAGAGGCGGAGGGTTGCCAGAGGGTCCTCTTCTACTTATAACTACTTCTGCCCATATATCGCATATGGCTGTTTTAAACATTTCTCCAAGAAACCCTAAGAAAATGCAGCATGGCTTATAGCAGTGAAGGTTGTTGCCTTGCAGAGAACAACGCCCCCAGAGATAAGCATGGATCTGGCCTCCAGCCTAGGTTTGGGGAAGGAGGAGGAAGGTTCTCCTTGCTCCACACAGTGGGGGAGCACGGGACCCTGGTACCTATGGAGAAAAGATGGTGTGAGGCAGAGGGCGCTATGCTGACCTGGCTGAGCAGTTGTACCTGCTTCCCCCAGGAGTGCGGACCATTGAGGTCACCCCCCTCCCCCAGGGGAAGGGAAAGTCACCAGACCAATGGTTCTCAATAGTTTATTAACTTCAGAACCCCACTGCAATCACCAATAACCAGCAGTGTTACCTGAAGTCATAAGGAAACAGTAAATAATACTTACCTTTTCCAGGTGCTTTCACTCTAGTCATTACCTTTAAAAAGATTAGATTGAAACTCCATTCCAATCCATGGTCTAATTCTCTAGTGAAGAGAGGACAAGTAACATAGGTTGATGGGAAGGGGTCATGTGACAAAAATCGCATAATGAATGTCATTATAAGATGTAGGTTCTAATTTCTAAATCTCTGCTCCTGCTCTAGATTTAGAATACCCACTGTTACAGAGGCCTTAGTTTCTCTCTCTCTCTCTCTCTCTCTCTCTCTCTCTCTCTCTCTCTCACCCTTACGCTCTTTCTCTCTCCTTCCCTGACTTCCTCACTCTCTAGCCAAATCCAGCTCTCATATCTTCTGCTCTCCAAAGGTGATTCTGATTATTGGGCAACTGGATCACCACCATGTGCCTTCTTCAGGTGTGCTTTGTGGTGGGCACAAGCTGAGCTTGGTAATTTGCATGCCAGGGAGTGCCTAGCCAAGCTGTGCTCACACTGCATAATAAGACCTTCTGCTAAGTGAGGCCTATAGATTTGTTGAAGAAAATTATTCTGCACTGCCAATGAAGAACCCAAACACACAGGAGCTTCAAATTATTTCACAGCTGATTTATATTCACAAAGAATAATCAGCATCATGGAATTTTTCTTGCCAGATTGATTCTCATTTGAATATCGAAAGATACGTCATTATAAAATAATTTCATACTTCACTGATGAGCTAAAATTGAGACATTGAACACATACAACACATGTGTGCTTGTGGGCAAGCCATTGGTCTTCTGTCTTAGGAAGGCAGGGACATCAAGGCCCCCAGGAAGTCATCATCTGTCTTCAAGAGAAGCAACCATCATTTTAAAGCCTGTTTTCTAGAAAAGTAAACTTGGGCCTCACTATGCAATAGCCAACTGGACCCCTTCCAATAACACAGATTAGTTCAGAAACAAAATGATTGACATGAAAACGCAAATTAAGAATACAACACAGTGAGTTTCCACTAACTTTTTAACGGTAATAATTTCAGAGATACAGCAAACTGACTTGGTATTGAAAGAAGTGGAGACGCATCTCCCTAGATCACGCCTTTCAGGGCTGGCCTTGGCACATTGCAGTCAGAGCACCCAGATAATGCTTTCCCTGTGGCATCCAACTTCCCAGGCTTCCTTCTCATAGCTCTCCACACTGAAATTGGTCCTCCATCACTTCCAAAACTCGCTGCATGTCTCCCCTCCCCAAAGTTCTTCCTACATAGAAGATGGAGCAGTCCCAGGCAGGCCCTGACCTGTTGGGCAGGCCCTGAGCCAGGCTTCTACACTGGTGCTCACCTGGTCAAGAGGGTTTAAGGCCTCTCAGATCAGAAGGACAGATCAGATCAGCCTTGCCTCTGCTCTGCCCCACCCTGAACCAGGGTTAGCACCTTGCTTTCTTTGCACTTGAGTCTTGCCACATTGGTTGCATGATGCCCCCCCCCCCCGCCCTTTTTAGGAAATCTTTCCTCAGTCTCCCTGCCCAACCTTAGTCAATGCTCCCTAAAATCACCACATATGTCTGCCTCCATGGCTATGCCCTGCCTCTGAGCTATGGAAACCCTGTGCAACTCATCCCACCCGTCTGATTGCTTCCTATGTGCCAGGGCTGCCAAACTGCTCACTCAGGCCCCCTCATCTGGCTGGTTTTGGGTGGAATGACCTGGGGTTCTGACTCCCACTTCCTCACTGATTTCAATGAACTGAAATGTCACGTACTTGCAGGACCACAATGCTTTCAAGCTATGTGAGTTTCCTCAAAATATGACAATGAGAAGACTTTCAAGCCATAAACCCAACACATAAAAAAAAAATCAGTTATTGGCAAGAAAGTTGGAGGTAGAGATGGGAACATCTTTTCCCCTTCTGGAGCATGAGAATCATGAGTAATTGTGAGCGTCACTTCTCTAGAAGTCTCATTGCATTGCTCTGCCCACAGTGAACTTAAAAGAGTTCATGTTAGCAACTGATTTTATTTTCCAATGGCATGACCAGCAACATAAGTGATGTTATCAATAATGCAAGTAAAATTAAAACTGTTTATTGGGATGGGGCTGTATAAATGAGTTAATTTGAGGTCTGATTTGATGGAGTTAATTCACATTGACCTGGTGTTTGGGCCTCTTTGGATGAGTATGATAAGTTGTAGTTGGTCAGTGCTGAATAGTTTTGTCACTTAGAAAGACAAGAGTGAACTGATGTGAATCAGTAGAATATAAGTTCTAGAATGACAACAGAGGAGTGCCAAGATCCAGGCCTTTCAAGCTCAAGTGGTCATCATGGACGGTAGATAGCCTAGCTCAAAACCAACCAAACTCTTGCTTGACAGATAGCCTCTATGACAGGGGTGGGCAAACTTTTTGACTCGAGGGCCACAATGGGTTCTTAAACTGGACCGGAGGGCCGGAACAAAAGCATGGATGGAGTGTTTGTGTGAACTAATATAAATTCAAAGTAAACATCATTACATAAAAGGGTACGGTCTTTTTTTTTTTTTTTTAGTTTTATTCATTTCAAACGGGCCAGATCCGGCCTACGGGCCGTAGTTTGCCCATGGCTGTCCTAGACACTAGAGCAAAGTGAGCCTGGAGCAAATTACTGTTGTGGTGGGGGATGGAGGGAAAGCAAAGGTGAGAGACATAAGTAAAATCAGAGTGTCTAGGAAAAATTAAAGGGAAGATATCCTAAAACTTCTAGGAAATCTCTACCAATGAAGCAAAGAAAAAAAGATGCCTCTATTATTCTGTGAGCAACAAACCAAACTGGGTTGGGAGTCTCAGACAATTCACTCATATGATTGCAAAGACAGACAGAAACTCCCAGATTGGAGAGGGCTTCCCTGAGGGCTCCCAGATTGGAGAGGATGCAGGTTGAGCTGAGGGACCCCCTCCAACACCCCCCCACCCTCTCGTGCATGAATCTTCGTGCACCGGGCCCCTAGTATATATATAAGCCTAAGCGACTGTCTGACCATCCAACCAGTAGCTATGACACGCACTGACCACCAGGGAGAAGATGCTCAATGCAGGAGCTGTTGATCTGCGGTGACTTGGCAGCTGCAGTTCTCGGGTGATGCGCTCGGAACCAGAGAGGAGCTGGGTTGCATCACCTGAGAACCTCCCTCTTGCAATCCGGGGCCCCTCGGGATGTCAGAAAGCCAGTTTCAGCCTGATCCCCACAGGCCAGGCTGAGGGACCCCACGGTGCATGAATCAGTGCACCGGACCTCTAGTATCCTAATAAAACAGAAAGAGTAATATTTACTCTGAAATTTTGTGGAAGGACTGGAATGTGCTGGCATATAGTAGTTGTTCAATAAATATCTGTGGAACATGGTAGTTTAGCTAATTTCAAACACACCAGTCCTGATACAGTTCTAGGACATTCAGGTCCTCATCAAAAGTAGCAGGTAGAGTGGACAGAGGAGTGTCCTTGAACAGCGAAGAATATCTTCTCCTGACAAAGAGCATCAAGAAATCTAAGGTGCCTATAATCATAAAGAGAACTCACCCTACTGCTCAGACAATGCAAGTAAAACAGAAATACTTGTTTTTTTATTGTTGCTTCCGGCTCTTTTTCTCACACACACTAAGTGCTGTATATCTGGCTTTCTCTTGCTTATTCTCCAGCTCTTTCTCACCTCCTATTTTCCTAGCCCCCTGTCTTACTGTTCTTACACTTCTTTCATGAGTGACCCCACAGCTAAAGATCATCTTAATCCAACCCTATGACCTACCACAATTTAGGTGAACCACATGAAACAGCAATAAGTTTGTAAATTGTAAAATCTTATACAAATATAAAGAATTATGATGTTGGTGGTGGAGATGATGCTTATATTAGGATTAACCCAATGGTTTAATAACTCAGCAGTATTGAATTCTAATCTAGGGCAGTAAATGAGCATTTAAACTACTATGCCTTCTGGGTGAGAGAAGAAATTAGTCCAATAATCAATTAAATTTTCTGCTTCTTTGAGTGAGCATATGGTATGAAGAAAGTATCAATGTGTATAATCTTTAGAAAAATCAACTGTATTTCACACCAATTCAAACAAACTAAATCATCATGGAATTGGGGAATGATTGGACATGGATAGCACAAGAAGAGGAGTAGAGAGAAACAATGGTGATTTTGGAGGCTACTCTGCTAGCCTTCACAGCACCTTTGTAAGATTTTCCAAAGGTGGTCATTCCTGCGGGTGGAACGAGCCCTGTACTAGGAGGGGGGTCTGGTTGGCAGACAGTGGGCTGGATTTCAGCCCAACACCCCTGTGACCAGGTACTCTCAGGCAGGCCACCACCTGTCAGCCCTTTGGGTGGTCCAAAGTGGGAGCCATGTGGTCCTTGCAGGATCAGTACTTGGGGTTAGTTCATGTAATATCTTTTTAAATTGTCTAGAGAAAAGAGTGCATATTTACCTTGAAAACTTATTCTGTGTAGTAAAATGTTTAAACAAAAAAAGGTGAGTGCATCAAATATAATGACAAAAATGAGGAAGTGAAAGGAACAGTTGAGTAAATTATGTAGACTGATTTTCAGGAAGAGATCCGAGCGCATACCTGTGTCCTCAGTAGCCAGTTACATTTTGGGCCTATAATAGACACGTAGGGAAATGTATGGGAAATAACTAAAGGAAGGATGGGACATTGGGAAAAGGGGAAAAATAAAGAAGGGGGTTCTGGATACAAAGGATTTAAAGATTTGGTCCCTGTCTCTGGGATTTCCCCATATCTCCAAGAAGGGCTCACTGGTGAATTGGTAGTTGGTACAAGACTAATTATTTGCATTCTCCTTGGAAAACTTGAAGCATCCTCTTCCCAAGAACAGAGGTAATTTAAAAACCCAGAGTTCTATTCTATTTTTGAGCAACCCACATAGTGTCCCTACTTGGAACTGAAAGTGAGATTCTTGTGAGATTTACCTGAGAAGAGTAAGAAATCACAAAAAAGCCCTAAAGTTGTGGGGTGTTTTAGGAAGAGAAGAGAAAAAAATCAAAGTGATTTTCGTTATGTTTAAAGTCAATTCCATCATGACTGATAAGGATCAGGTAAATACTTATTCAGCACATTTCAGAATTCCACGGGAATTTTGGAATAACCACAGAGTCCCTGTCCTAAAGCAGCAGAACATGGCAGTAGGTGTCACCACCAGAAAGCATGACTGAATTTCTTTTCCTAGTGGGGATTGCAATGCTAGCAGACAGGGTCTTCAAAAGGAAAATAAATTAAAGCTTTTTTTTTCCTTCCAAGAAGAGAATGGAATGACTGTTTAGGATAGTAAGATTTTCTCATGAAGGATGCAAGGCAGCCAGGAAGCATGGAAAGTAGCAACTGAGAATCCCATGACTAAATTCTTAGAAAGTGTGAAATAATTATTTTCACAGTAGACTTTCCTTGTTCTTTGGTAAAAGTTGGTGAATGTACTGACTACTGGTTAATATAGATTTTCACTTAGTTGTTTATACTATTCTTTCAAGCTTTCCACCAACCTCTTTAAATAGGGCCTCTAAGAAAAGCTTTCAACGTGAGTAGGAGAAACAGCTGAACACCTTGCCGTAGTAATCTGTGGGGAATTGTGTTATTACATTCAATTATTAAATTTTTTTCTTCCCACTTAGTGCTCTTTTTCCTCTAACAACTAAAAACAAAAAAATATCTAAAATCACTTTTGTTACTTCTAGTTTATAAAGTTAAAAATTACAGTAAAGAAAGAATAATAAATATAATTATTCTATTGTCTTAATCATTATATTTTGGTGTCAAATTAACTTTTAAACAAACACCCTATAATTTGAGTAGCAGAAGGCAACCACATTGCACATCTTATTTCATTTTCTATGAGTAAGAAAGATCAGTCCCTTTCAAACGTGAGTAGTTGATATTGATGGCTTTAATTATTTTAGGGGCTGGCTTGTTTCTCACTTACATGGATACATGGAATTTAAAGTAACTTTTGAGCACCTGGAATGTATTTATTTCCCATGGCTTTTCCATTAATGCCAAGACAATGGCTTCTAGAGTTGATGTCACCAACCTTTTTCCTATTTAACTGGCTGCTATCATGACATTTTATAGTTCAATTTTAAGCACTTTAAATTTAACATTATTTTACCTTGAATCTAATTTATTAAGTGACCCAGTTCACTATGTTTGCTTTAATTCAGTCACAATAATAAACTGCAAAAACATGGGATAATGTGCTTTTAGCTGTTAGCTTTATGGTGTGATTCAGTCTTACAGATTCTGATATTAAAAGTATAAATTAGCAAGAGGCAATTACTTAGATAATTCTTTGCTTACATTTAGGCACAGTACACAGAAGATTTTTTAAAAGCACAATTGGTTGGTTTTTCCCCCCCTTACTTTCTGTTCTCAGAATGCTACAATTTTGGTTCGGACCATATGGTACAATGATGGTGCACATGGGAAATATATCAAATACAAGGTTATCTGTGGACAGTGGAACTCTGAACAGCAAAAAACAATAAGTATTGATTGAGACTCTAAAGAGACCCTGCCTGCCAGAAACTCACAATTTTTAGAGAATATGCTAGAGAGAAAGAGAGATGTGTGAGAAGAATAATACTGTACAAGATAATGTATATTAAGTACTAAGTTACAAATGTTTTGAGTTCAGAAGAGTCTAGGAGGATTCACGTAATCCCACTCCCTTATTTTCTGGAGAAAAAAGCAGAGATCCAGAAAGGTTAAGAGGTTTGCCTGGGGTCTCTCAGCTTATATGTAACACAGTCAAAGTCAGATCCAATGTCCACTAACTCCCAGTCCAGGATTTAGGTCCCATCACTGCCATCCTCACTTCCAAAAGGGAGTCGGAGAAGGCTTCATAGTTGACATGGGATTTGAGTTAGGTTTTGAGAACCCATATTCAGGGCTTTCAGGTAGAGGTGTGCTGGCTGGGCATCCTAGGTGCTATTCCAGGGACTCTGATGGCCACCTCCCAGGGAGGAAGACACTCTAACAAAGGGTGGGATTTATACAGGCAGAAAACATGAAATGCTGGTGTGGTGAGATGCTTCCTCTGCCCCTGGATGTAGGTAGACCACCTCAGCACAAGGCAGCCCTGAGGGGTGATGTAGGCAAATCAATAGACATCACTTCAGGGATTGTTCACTTCAAGAATCCTTGGCATTGCTAAAAGCTTGACTAAGGCTTAAATACTGGCTCCCCTGTTTACTGTCTGTGTGATCTTGGGTAAGTTACTTAACCTCTCTGAGTTTAAAGACAGTAATAGCACCTACTCCACAGGGTTGTGAACATTAAATAAGATCATGCTTATAAAGCAATTACCAGAGCACCTAGTTTATGGTGTCTTAGTCCATTCCAGCTGTTACAACAAAAATACCATAGACTGGGTGGCTTAAGCAACAAACATTTATTTCTCACAGTTCTGGAGCCTGGGAAGCCCAAGACCAAGGTTCCGGTAGATTCAGTGTCTGGTTCATAGACAGGTGTCCCCTCCCTGGGTCTTGAAGTGGCTGAAGGAAGGAGGGCGCTCCCTGGCATCTCTTTTATAAGGACGCTAATCCCATTCATAGGGCTCCACCTCCTCAAAGGCCACCTACCAATATCACCACTTTGAGGATTAGGTTTCAACATATGAATTGCAGGTGAGGTGAGCGGGCATGTTCAGTCTATAGCAGTCAGTGTGAAACACCTGTTTACTCTGAATTGATTAAGTTGTGATCCACTGCAGATTTTTGAACTTAGTCTTTGTTTTACCCTGAGCAATCCCTCTGAGGCCTTGGGGAGCTCTCTGCTTTTTCTTCATGGCAGTGAAGCATGTACCTGGCCCTTGTGGAAAATGCAGTCATAAGCAAAGCCTCTCTGGCAGCTCTCCCTCAGCGACCATAAAGCACGGTGCCATTCATTCGAATGTCATTGTCAGCTACAGTTTCAAATTTTAAATACCTTTTCCAAAAGCAACTCAGCATGTTGCTACAACCAGCATTCACCACAGAATTACCCAGAGTCATTCTCCTGTTCTGATTGCGAGGCATCTTCATGTGCTTGAAGGATATATATAATTTCTTTTCCTGGTATCCAGTGTCTAGAGAAGAAGAGCAGGCTGAGCTTGTGGCTGGCAGTGCAAAGACTAAATGATTTCCAGTATCAGGAGCTCAAATCTGTTCTTCCATTAAGGGGGAAATAAGATCACTGGATGCTGGGAGCTCAGAGCTGACATCTGAGACAGCTCGCTAATTCTCTGATAAGGTGGTGGGGGTGGGCATGGGGGCACTTGGGTGAAGCGGGGAGGGCAGCTGGAGCGGTCCACCGCTCACTAGAAGCAGGAGGTCTAAAGAGGCAAAAGGGTCATGATGGACTGCTCTTATAATTAATATTCTCCCAAAGGCTTTCTTCCTAGAGCTGCCCATGCAAAGGCCTCAGTGCCTCTGAATTAAGGTGCCAGTGCTGCTGAGCCGCCTTTGTTAGTGGGGTCCCGTAGGGAAGGCAAGGGGTGGCCCTGCAGGGATGGGCCACCCCCTTTCTCCTGGGGGGTGGGGGAGGAAGACCAATTTGGAGTTATCCTGGGGCACTTCTTCAGCTCCAAAAAAAACTTTTTGTCTCAAAGCATCAAAGGGAATGTCTGTTCTTACCCTAGGCATCATTTTGGAGCTTGATTCTGCTTCATTATCCCACTTAGGTTTCCACTAAAGAGAGATGAGGAAAATCCTGCGGCCCATTTCCCTGTGCTGAGGCATCTCTGAGATAGGCGGGCTTTTAAGCATTTCACATTTAAATATCTCTCCCGGCGGCCTCTCTACAGCTTCCATTTGGAAATAGGATTATAATGGGTTGTAATGTCTGACAGCCTTTCAAGTCACTTAATTTGACTCATTCTTGTGATTCTTACTTAAATGTTAGATCCCAGCTCCGAACACTTTGTGGTCTTGGGATCATCAAAATTCATAATCCAGCCTGGCCCATAGCAGACACTTAGTTGTCATTTTCTCTCTCAGAGACAGTGGGTAAAGCTGCAGGGGAACCCACAATAAGTAAATTATAAGCTTTGCCCCCTACAGATCTTATCATGGCAGGGAGGGGAGGGGGACTTAAGAGAAATAGTAAGCAGCCCTTTATAAATGATGTGCATAATTTGGTCTGGTTCCTATGGCAGCTCTTTAGAAATATTTATGGACCTCAGTTTCCTTGTCTGTGAAATAGGATTGATCTTTTAAGGGACTCTTGTAATAACACAGTAATTAAAAGTAGAGGCCCCAAACCAGACTGTGTGAATTCAAATCCTGGGCCTGCTGCACAGATCCAGCTGCTCTAAGTACTAATTCTGGAACCCTGAGCCCGTTACCTAACTTCTCACACTTCTGTGTTCTCACCTGTACAGTGGGGCTTATGACAGAACCCATATCAGGGTTGTTGGAAGGATTAAATGGCAAAAGTCCTTAGAACACATTTGGCACAATGGAAGCTCTTGATAAAAATTAGCTATTGATATCATTCATATTCTAAAACATTATAAATTAATTTATTCACTAGTACTGATGAACCAGGGAAGTGTGTCTGGAACAGGAACTCAATTCATCTAAGTTAAAAATTCTATTTTATTTTTCCTCTAGAGTAACACTTCCTTAAAATACAAATAACCGTGGTACAAGACCCAACATAGTGTTGTGTTTTAAAGGCATATAAAGCTCATTAGGAGCTGGGACCCTGATTTCACCCTCTGTGTTTCTCTACCACCTACCCCAGAGGCTGGCACTTAGTAGAAGCTCAGTAAGTGGTAGTTAGGAACAACACTGTTGAATATGAGCACATGTAAGCAGGCAGGCCATCCCATGCTGTCAGGGATGTCTGGACTTAAGGGTTTGTATTAGTTTGCTAGGGCTATAACAAATTGCCATAAGCTTGGTGGCTTAAAACAACAGACATCTATTATGTCACAGTTCCGGAGGCCAGAAATGTGAAACTATAGAGGTGGAAAACTTTTTCCTCACCCCCTCAGGTTCAGTGCCTGGGTCTGAAAATTAAACTGAAGAAAGACAGATTAACAGGAGAAAAGGCATCCACATATATTTGATGTGGTCCTGGGAACATCTTGGGTGGGGACACTCAGGGCAATGGCTCTTTTCCATCCACCCTGGAAGTATTTCCGTATTTTAACACCAGTTCATGGTTTGGTTCCCTCTTATGCTGCCTAAATATCAGCCCTGCTCGGGCCTCAGTTTCCCGCTTATGAAAGGAAAGCTCTGTGTTCAGAGATGACCTGGAATCACTGTGGCCCACATTCCTAGCCTATAGGCAGAGGGCTGATAGGCCTACTGGGGAAACAGAGGCCAGGGTGGGAAGAGGTTGGTAGGACAAGTGACTTCCCTTCAGCCTAGTGAGGAGGTTCCCAGAGGCACCCCTTCTCCCTCCCCAGGAAGGATGTATCACAATGAGCTTTAGGCTGTTAGGCTGTTAGGAGTAACGAGAAAATCCCTTCGCCCTCCTGGAGTGTCCTTGCGATGGATAAAATGAGCATGTAGAGTATGGACATGGGTGAATGTGTGTGGCTGTGAGCATCTTAATGAAATCCTCTACTATAGAAGTGACATCCCTTGTCCCTCACCAGAGCCTCAGGGTATCCGAGAGCCATGGACAGTCTGATCAGATTTTATTCCTTCAGCAGTTATGACCAGAACCCTTACCAATGACCTCTCCCACAGAGCACACATTATTTAAACAATAACTTCATGTTATTATAGTAAGGTGAGGTTTGTATTGTCCTCCTCAGGGTACAAAAGTAATATATGCTCATTGTAGATCACTAAAAATTCAAGCAATAAAGAAGGAAATAAAAAATCACTAGTAATACTAGTATCTACTGATACTTCATGTTTGCTTGCTAGTATTGATTCTCTCTTTCTCTCTCCCCACCTCTCTCTCTCTCTCTCTCTCTCTCTCTCTCTCTCTCTCGTATTTTCTGTCATATGTAATGATAATAGCTAACTATAGGGCTCCCCTGCCAGTATTAGGTGTTGTGCTAAGAACTTACAAGGCTTATTTCATTGAACCCATAAACCCATACAGAAAACCTAAGTGAGGGGTACCATAATTAATAGCATTTTACAAGTACAGAGATGGGGGCCCTCACTGAGTTCACATTTCATATACCGGTTTATATTATGCATTTAACATAATAACATGGGCATATCCCATGGTATTAATTATTCTTTTTTAATATATATTTTTATTGATTTCAGAGAGGAAGGGAGAGCGAGAGAGATAGAAACATCAATGATGAGAGAGAATCATTGATCGGCTGTCTCCTGCACGCCCCCTACTGGGAATGGAGCTCACAACCCGGGCATGTGCCCTTGACCTGAATCAAACCCGGGACACTTCTGTATTCAGGCTGATGCTCTATCCACTGAGCCAAACATATTCTTATGACTATTTGTAACTACCAATTTGTACTTTTGTTTCCTGCACCTTTTTCACCCATCTCACCAACCTCCCTCACATCTAGCAGCCATCAAAATGTTCTCTGCATCTATGAGTTTGTTCCTGTTTTGTTTATTTACTTTGTTTTTTAGATACCACATATACATGAAATCATATGGCATTTGTCTTTCTCTGTTTGACTTATTTCACTCAGCATAATAGGCAATAGGTTTATCTATGTTGTTGCAGATGGCAAGGTTTCATTCTTTTTTATGCTAATATCCCATTGTACATATGTACCACTTCTTCTTTATCTACTTATCTATTGATGGACACTTAGGTTGCTTCCATATCTTCACTACCTATACTAATAAAGAGCTAATATGCTAATGGTCGATATTTAGGTTGCTTCGACCAGGTCATTAGCATATTAGCTGGGGTGTTGCTCCCGGACGGGGCAGAACAGGGGAGGCGCCCAGAGGAGGTGGGACCATCCCCTGCCCGGGAGGGATGAAAGTGCATAGCACCCCCCTCACCAGTCCTTCCCCACCCACTGCTGGCACTCTGAGTGCCCAGTGGCCCACCTGCCAGGGGAAGGAGCACAGCGCAGCTCTCGATGGGGCAGAGCTGATGGGTTGCTCTGGAGACAGGTGGAAGTGGGGAGGCGCCCAGACAAGGTGGGACTGAGGGCGAGGCTTGGAGTGGCCAGAGCAGGCTAGAGGGCTGGGGGCTGGGACAGGTGCGTTGAGCTCTGCGTGGCCAGGTTCGGGTTTCAAGGCAGGGCGGCACCCCCGGATTTCAAATCACACGCTGGGCTCCTAGTTATAAATAATGCTGCAATGAATATATGGATACCTATACCTTTTTAAATTAGGGTTTGAAGTTTATTTGAATAAATACCCAAAAGTGGAATTGCTGGGTCCTTCTTGTCTCTTGTGATAGCCTTTGTATTAAGTCTATTTTGTCTGATGTAAGTATTGCTGTCCCAGATTTTTTTTCCATTTTCATGAAATACCTTTTTCTATGCCTTTACTTTTGATCTGTATGTCTTTCGATCTAAAGTGAGCCTTTTGTAGGCAGCATATATAGGGATCTTCTTTTCTTGTTCATTCAGCCACCCTATGCCTTTTGATTGGACCATTAAATCCATTTGCATTAAAGTAATTGTTGAAAGATATGTAGTTATTACCATTTTATTAGTCATATTTTTATCTTTTTAAATCTTTATTGTTGAGAGTATTACAGATGTCCCCCTTCCACCCTGCCTCAACCTAGTTCCCGCACTGCCCCAGGCCTTCACCACCCTATTGTCTGTGTCCATAAATAATGCATATATGCATATAAGTTCTTTGGTTAATCTCTTCCCCCCACACACGGATATGGGACCATCCCATTCCTCATTCTGCCCCTCAAACCAGTCTTTATGTGGCTTCTTCTGTATATCCTCAGTTGTAGGACTTTTCTTCAGCTAGACTTCAGGTGGTTCTCAATAATGGTTGTTCTGAGGTTTAGTTGCAATTTTGATGTGGTCATGGGAGGAGGTGACCACAGGGTTTACCATCTTAACCAGAATCCTATTGTGAATGACTTTAAAGCCATTGATTGGTCTGAATGAAATTGCTTCCCAAAAATATTGAACCATCTTGGATTCCTATCAGTGGGGTATGAGGTTGTTGATAACATCTCCAGTGTTTTATGCAATTAAAAATATTTTATTTCTCTTTTTAAAGTTTGGGTTTTGAAATAGCTTTTTAATAGGAAACATTTTGGGCTCACAAATAAGAGCCAGTGAAAATAAATGAGGATTGAAGTGGGCAATGAAGCATAAACTAGATGAATATATATATTAAATTTCAAAAGACAGGCCTCTGGTGTGGAAAAGACAGCTGCAATAATTTAAAAGTAAAACCATAGGTGGTAGATTCTTCTTTTACTTTTTTTTTCCAATTTAAGTGCTGGCTGGTTGTCAGCTTGTTGCCAGGATGGGAAGAAGAAATGTGAACTTTCACATTGAGAAGGTTATGAGAACCTTGTGTGTCTGTGTGGGAGTCTGTTGGATTATTCTGAATATTTAGCTTTGAAAACAATCAAACCAATCAATCGCTAGCCAGTAGCTGGATGTGCTGTATATCAAATGGAGAGGCAGACTGGGTCATGGAGACAGGGGCTGGCCCTTGGCAGAACCAGCTGAGAGCCAGCTTTTATCTGTCTGAACTTGCTCCCTCCAGAACGTACTGTAAATCATGGGAAGAAGTAAGAGTCCCAGGAAGTGACAAGTGCTGGGCTTAGTCACTGTTCTTGTTTAATAATTGCACAGCAGCAGATACCAACAGTTCAGACCAGACCAGACATGAAACGTTCTTTCCCCTGGGAACCGAGCTGGAGGCTTGGCCACTCCAAATCGTCTCTATTTACCCTTATCCTTGGTTTCCAAAGTCTTTGTTGGAGGTATGAGCTCTCCCACTGCTAGGCATCAGCTGGTGCTTGAGCTGAGGGGAGGCCTTTTCCAGGATGAGAGGGCCTCATAGGCATCACGTCGGGAAGCTCAGACAGGGCAGAGTAGGTTTAGCCCTTCCACAGGCTAGCAACGCACCTCACAGCTGTACACCTATGGTGGCTGAGGAGGGCGATTGGGATTGACTCACATGCTATGGAGGCTGAGAAGTCCCACAATCTGCCATCTGCAAACTGGACACCTAGGACAGCAGGCACTGTAATTCAGTTCAAGTCTGAAGACCTGGGAACCAGGGCAGCCGATGGTGTAAATCCCAGTCCAGGGGCAAGAGAAGATGAAAAGGCATGCCCCAGCTCGGTCAATGAGGCAGGAGAAGAGTGAATTGCTACTTCTTTCACCTTTTGTCCTATGGACTAGAAGGACCGGGCCATAGCCCCCATGTGGGAAGGACATCTGCTCGACTGAGTCCACCTTTTCACCTGCTAATCTCATCTGTAAACACCTTCACAGACACACCCAAAAATAATGCTTAATCTGGGAACCCATGACCCAGTCAGGCTGACACACAACATTAACCATGACAGTGGCCTCAGGAGGTGACTTTAGAGATTAGGCGGAGAAGTCTCTTTTTCATCCCAGTGAAGCAGAGGCCACACAACCGGAAAGACAGCACAGTTTCTAAAGAACCAGAGCCATCTAGGTCCTGGGGAACTTCTAACAACTGAGTTCACATTAGAAGTAATATCAGGCCCTGGCCAGTGAGATCAGTGGTTAGAGCATAGGCCTACAGAATGAAGAGTCATGGGTTCAGTTCCTGGTCAAGGGCAATACCTGGCTTGAAGATTTGACTTCTGGCCCTGATCGGGGCACAAGCAGGAGGCAACCAATTAATGTGTCTCTCTCACAATGATGTTCCTCTCTCTCACTCCCTCCCTCCTTTCTACTCTGTCTAAAAGTCAATGGAAATAATATCCAGGAAATAGGGCAGGCAGACTCTCAGAGTGCCAAAAAGTTAGAAATGCACAGTCGGTTGCGTTCCGGAAGGAGGGTTCCATAATCCTCTCATTGCCTCGAGAACTTGATGCTATGTTTACACTTGCCTTGAAATGTGGCTAGTGCAACTGAGCAATTGAATTTTTAATTTAATTTTATTCTAATAAATTATAATTTAAACGGTCACCTGTGGCTGTTGGCTGCTGCACTGGGTAGCTGCAATAAAAAGCTTTTCAGTTTTATGGCTAAAAATGTTGAAAGTCCAAATCCTGTTTTAGACAAACTTTTGATTTAGACAAAGAAGTGTGGTTACCATTTACTAAAAAAAGAATACTGAGTTAGCAGAGCTTTGGTAAACTGAAGCCGGGGCACAGAACTGAGAGTAGAGAGACAGTAGTGCATTTGAAATGCAACTGAGTTTGTGTCCCTCTCTGTGCCTTGCTGGGGAGTTTACTCCTTTCCTTCCTGGTTTGAGTGGTTATTTTGGTGGATCGGTGCTTTCGTGTTCAATAGGCTTGATTTTTCACGCAGCAGGGTTATCGCTGGCAGGAGAGCTCTCTGCTTAATCTTCTCGATTTCTCCCTGCTTGTTCCTGCTGCACGGATGTGAGCATGATGCTGTCAGCTTTCTCTCCAGGCGCTGATCAAGTGTGACAGTCTCTATGATGTGCTCACACAGAAAAATAAACAACACAACTTAATGAAGAAAAAAGAGACCCCCACAAAAGGAATCTAACACCCCAAGTGTCACTTATTGTTCTTATCTCTTGGTGAAATGGGTCCTAGTCAACTCAGTTTTATAGTTGTGAGAAAAAAATATTAACCCTAACTAGGGCAGCTCACCTTGTGCAAGATAATTAAGTCTGTTGTGAGGGTCCATTTTTCATAAATCCTTATTATCCTAATTAATAATTACTTATGGATGATATAGTGGTATCTTTAAGTAAGTCACTCTTTCTTCTTTTCAGTCCCCTTCCTTCCTTCCTTCCTTCCTTCCTTCCTTCCTTCCTTCCTTCCTTCCTTCCTTCCTTCCTCCCTCCCTCCCTCTCTCCCTCCCTTCCTTCCTTCCTTCCTTCCTTCCTTCCTTCCTTCCTTCCTTCCTCACCCAAGGATATTTTTCCTATTGATTTTTAGAGAGAGTGGAGGGAGTGGGGGAGAGAGAGAGAGAGAAACATTGATGTGAGAGAGACACATCCATTTGGTTGCCTCCTGAACGCTCCTCGACTGGGGCCAGGGACCAAGCCTGCAACCCAAGTATGTGCCCTTGACCAGGAATCAAACCAAAGATCTTGCCATGCATGGGCTGACACTCTAACCACTGAGTCACACTGGCCAGGGCTTCAGTACTTTTTCAAAGCAAAGGCACCTGTTAAATAAGAAAGTTGACTAGCTAAAGTAAAACACTAGCTTTCCCATTTACTACAAAAGAAACTTCACGACCCTATCTACTCCCAATTAATGCAGAAACAAAATAAATTTCAAAGATTTCTAATATGTGGAACACAGCCAAATGACAAGATGATAAACAAGGCAGGTGACATCGGTGGGAAGCACTTAATGATTCAATAACCAAATAGTTAAGACTATAGAAAAATAGAAATACATTTAGAAGAGTGAGTATCTGTTATGTTTACTAGACAGGGCAAAAGCCAGTCGGCATTGTTATTGTGACTTAACTGACCTCACCGCTGACTTTCTAGGTTCAAGATACTGTCTATCTAGTGTTACCTAAGTCGGGTGTTTTTGGATGTCCCCTAGTGTGCACGTGACACTGTAGAAACATTCTCCATTAACTACAGGGAGACGACTTGTGTAATAATTAGGCTCATTTTAGGAGAGCCCATCCCTACCAAATTTTGAGGTGGAAAATGAGAAAATAATGATATCTGTCAATTTCTTCACTTCAGTTTCTTCAACTCACTTTAATTTTTTCATTCCAGAGTCCCTTTCCTGTGCTTGCCCCTGTTCAAGGGGCATCACCACCTTCTGCTTCCTGACCAATGTCAGGCTTGGGCACAGACAGGAAGGCTTCTGCCCACCACTGCCTTGTACTCCATTGACTTGGTTTCCAAAAGCCAATGTTCTATGTGGATTTCAAAACCATGAAGGTCTTCCTATTCATAATGGCTTGTGTGAGGTGTAGGAAGCAGCTCTGTTGCAAGAAAGTCATGTGCCACCTTTTTAGAGTCACAGCCCTGGGGAATCACTGAGCAGCGGTCTGCCATGCTTCTCAGAGCGGGAGTCTTCGGGTGGCTTTGGGAACAGCTGAGGGAAGAGCAGCAGCTTCCAGGGTTTAGTGAGGAGCTTTCTTCCTCCCAGTCCACACTCTTTGCTGGATATTATGAAAAAGAAATATAAGGTGGCAGAAACTAAGGGGAATTGAAGCAGAAGACTGCATTTGTATAACTCAAACATGGCATGGCATCTTCTAAAACTCCCGTATGATTCCCCCCCCCCCACTCCCACCTAAGCTAACCCTGAAGCAATACTCAGAGTTCTTTGCTTTCCCCACAGAAGCAAAATGCACTTTTCAGTATGTGTATCAGTCAGGGGCCAGGGAGAATTTGATATAAAGATTTGTTAACTGGGGAACTGGATGGCGAAGGGAGGAAGCTGAGATCCAAGAGGCAGCCACTGGGAAAGCTGTTACCACTTCCAGTGGGAGGAAAAGGGAGCAGGTTGGGATTGTTAAGACAGAAATTTGGAGGAAGAGCCCCATGGAGCTGAGTCAGTCCTGCTGTGGTGCCGGGCTGGGAGCTGGGAGGAGGGCGTCTGTGTGGCTGCATCCTCAGCTCTAGGAGGGGTACTGGCATCTCTGGGGTTGCCATCATGAGGCTGGTGCCAGTGATGGAAAACTACAAATGATCCAGCTGCTGCTGCTGAAACGTAACCCCTCGGGCAGGTAGAAGTGGCCAGACTGTGGTGCTGGTGACAGGACAGGAGCAAAACAGGAATAATTATGCCCCTCTCCCCATGCAGCTTTGCAGGCTCCCTCTGGCGCCCCCTATGCAGAGCCTAAAAGAGAGCCAGGTGACCTGTAAGCCAGCCCCCGCATCAGAAAGCAGTGTCTGTTACTCCCCTCCCTTAGCATAATGCTCTCCAGTTCCATCCATGCTGTTGCAAATGGTAAGAGTTCCTTCTTTTTTACAGCAGCATAGTATTCCATCGTGTAGATGTACCACAGTTTTCTAATCCATCGAAGGACTTGTATGCATGCATATAAGCATAACTAATGGACATAAGACACTGGGGGGTAAGGGAGGGCAGGGGATTGTCAAGGGCGGGGGGTGGGGGAAGGACACATATGTAATACCCTTTGTAATACTTATTATAATATTTTTTTAAAAAAAAAAGAATAAAAAAAATAAAAAAAATAAAAAAAAAGAAAGCAGTGTCTGGAAGGGTCGATTTGAAACTGAGAAGCAGTAGTTAAGTTATTGGCACAGAGACTTTATTGAGGGTTCTGTGGAGAAGTCTGAGAGGCAATTTACACTGCAGGGCGTTCTATGATTCCCTCCCCGCAAGTAAATCCCCCTCAAGTCTCTCTTCCTCTAGTCTCTTCTCTCTACCCACTTCCATAGCTGTCTTCTGCTTTCAAAATGAATCCACTTAACTGCTCTAATCTTGCATCTCTGCACCATCATCCTGCTAATAAACATGACCAGTCTCTTTTTTAGAAGGTGAGGGAAGTCTATACTATATACTTTTTTTTTGTCAAAAATAATATCTTTTTTTTACATCAGAAGATAATAAAAAAGAATAAAACATTAAATTAATTGTAATGAGATAAGAAAAAAATAAAAGGAACAAGAATAGAGAAATGATATCTCTTGTCTGTATAATGTTTTTTAAAGCCAAACTCATGGAAACAGACAGTAAACAAGCTATTGCTGGAGTGGGTGAAATATAGGGAGGTTAGTAAATGGGTACAAACTTTCAGCTATGAGTAAGGTCTGAGGATCTAATGAATAACATGGTGACTAGAGTTGATAACATTATATTGTATAATAGAAATTTGCTAAGAGTATAACTTAAATGCCACAACAAATAAATACATTAGTTAAATAAAATAAGAAAATTAAAAATTGAATGCATAAAGGATGAGTGAAATAAATGAGCATTAAATCAATAGCTAAAAAAAAACAAAATGAAAAGTTTTAAAAATTAAACTTAAACAACATAAGAATAAAATCAAACAATACTTTAAAATGAAACTAGTCAAGTGGAATTAAAATTATTTTTTGGATAAGAGTGGGAAATTAATTTTAAGTTAATTTTAAGAGAAGACAAAACAAGGGAAGAGAAAATAGAAACAAAGAGCTTAAATGTAATAGAAGATAATAACTTTCATTAATTAAGCATTTAAAGAATGAATGACAGGTACTGTGCTAAGTGCTTTCAATGTAGTGTTTCATTTAACTCTCACAGCACCATTAGGCAGGTACTATTAAGCCCCCATGTTTATAGGTTGGAAGACTTAGAGTATTCTCACAGCTCATAAAGTTATGGAGTTGAAATTTAAACACCGCTAGACCTACCTAGATGCAGAGCCTGTTTGGAGGAAAGGGTCAGGATAATGAATAATAGAAAGAGGGAAAAACAAATTAGTTGGTATGTTTAATGTAACAAGATACCAAAGAATGCTGCATTACTGAATTGCTTACCATTGTGATAAGATAAGATTGGGGCAAAATCAGAAAAGAGAATAAGGAGAAGAGGAGGAAACAAAATTACAAAAATCAAGGATTTGGGAAAATAACAAACCCCCCAGGTCCTCACTTTCCCTGTGGCCCAGTCCCCTGTTCAGTGAGAACCTGGGGTGTCTCCTCTGCCCTTTGCCTCCAGCTAATGAATAGGCTTAGGCCCTGCTCTTATCTTGCCTGACAAAGAGGGTTCCAACGCTGCCTTGGCCCTTCAGAGGCCAGGTGGCCTGCCTGGTTTGACGTATGCATGTCCCACAGCCTCAAAACAATTGCATGGCACTTGCCACAATATCCCAGGCCTCACTGGCTTGTAGATCCAAATGAGGTCATCTAATATTAACACCTTCATCTCCCTCAGCCCGAAGCTCTGTGCTCATACAAGAAATTCAGTCCTTGCAGAGATCTGCTGGTCGGGGAATGTCAAAGAAAAGATTCGTGTCTAAGCAGCCACTCCTCTCTGGTGTCTACTGCTTCGAGTTGCATCACCATCTCAACTCTTACGCTTCAGAAGTGTATTTTTAAAGTCTGGGATTCCCAAGAAACTACTCAGGCATGTTTCCTAATAGGATGTGCTTTGATGGGCTGAAGGTGAGTGGTGGGAAGCAACCATGGTCTGTCTTGTAGGCTGAGTCGTACCAAAGATCGGATCTTCAGGAAACAGTTTTGAGCTGGCCTGACGCCTGGTGGGTAATGAATAAGTAGGAATTTTCTGTCTCTTTGGAATCGTTGGGAAGTTTCTCAAGGCTTACATACACAGTATGCTCATTTTCTAGGGTTAATAAACAATAATAGACACTCAGGCATTAGCAGGACATTGGTATTTTAGGCACCAAAGTTTACATGTATGTTTGCATGTGTTACAAATAACCTCAGAGCCATTGCGTATGAGGATGATGATGATGATGATGTAAGTCTTGCCATAACTAGAATAACTGTATATTCTATTTGCCCTGAATAATTTTGGTTTCTGTTTTCTTGCTCCAACACTATTGTAGTGTCTCCTTTCACCCTCAAAAGTTTTCATAATACAATAGCCATGACACAATAAGTGGGGTTCCAATTTGTCAACGGTATAAATTATGAGGTTCCTTAATTGAAGGAGTGAACTTCTGGGTTGAGCTATTGTTTGCAGCCTTGTTGTAGCGCCATCTGGTGTCAGCATTCTGAGCCTACTTATGTATCCATAGGGACAATTCTGGGTGTTGTGATTGAGGCTTTGAAGACAGTAGTAACAATTGTAAGATTCTCCCAATTAGATGGTTTGCAATTCATGGAGACTGGGCTGGCACATTAGTGGGATTGAATGGACCCTTCCTAGACAGGCTGCCTGTCTTCTCTTGACTGGTCTTAGCTTCCCTTTGACATCATCCCTCCTCAAGATAAGAACTTTGCCTACCCATTTAGAGAATTAGGGCTGGATACAGAGGGTGGGGGCAAATTGCCTATTGCTTTCTATTCGAATCCAAGTTAGCATTGATAATCACAATAATAGTTAACACCAATAGAGAGATTTCTGTGCACCAGCAATTTACATTAAGAAGGCGTTACTAATCAAACACCAAATAAACATTAAGCAGAAGTAACCTGTAGACTGCTGTAATGCACACTCTCCCTTTGAGGTTGATGTCTCTCCATATCTAAGACTTATGTGAAATATTACTTTGGTTTGCACTTGAGTTTTTTCTTTTATAAAAATAGAAACCAGAATTTGATTTGAATTGAATTTTAGTCTTTGATTTGAGGTTTTAATATGAGGAAGGCGAGAGAGAGAGAGAGAAATATCGATGTGAGAGAGAAACATCGATCAGTTGTTTCCTGTACTCACCCTGACTAGGGATCAAACCTGAAACTCAGATATGTGCCCCGACCAAGAATCAAACCCACAACCATTTTAGTGTATGGGGCAATACTGCAACAAACGGAGCCACCCAGCCAGTGTGATAATAGGTACATTTTAATGTTTTACAACCTATCTGGAACTCCTGCAGCTTAAGCTATAGGGTCCATGGCTGAAGTCAGCCTGGCGAGACTTTGGGATCAATCCTTGGAGGGTAGATTAGGTTTGAGTAGATCAAGGCTCAGTTAATGCTCATTGTTGGTCCCACTCAGCCCCAGATATCCCAGGTTTCTATGAAAGGTATTCCTGTAATATTCCCTTATGACCAGGTATGTGTGTGCATGTGTGTGTGCGTGCGTGTGTGTGTGTGTGTGTGTGTGTGTGTGTGTGAACTCGGCTTGTAGTTATGCTGGAAGGGTTTTAACATTGATTTTAGAATATGTTTTTTCAGTTCCTGGCCATTTTAACTGACTTGCCTTCCCTGGGAAAGACTTTGTTGAATTTCTGCTTTTGCTGATCTTTCATAAAAAGCTAATAAAGAGACATGAAAGCTGGTCTCTGAATATACTGAATGAAAATTTTCAGTGTTGTGAAGCGGTGAAGAACACTTACTTCAGATTCTCAGTTTGTGTATGTTCAATGGGGGCACAAGAAACTGACAGTGTATGCAATGGACACCTTCCTTGTGCACCCTCTCCTGGCTGGGCGCATGCTGAAGGCTTTGAGGCACCCAACCCAAGGAGTTGCTACTGTGAGTTTTATAATGCGCCACACTCTCAGAAGAGGAGACGGTTTCACTCTGGTCTTTTCTGTCATGAATATTACCACCTGGTTCCTGGCAATCAGATAAGAAATTGATTGGACCCAGCTTGACTCTTCCTGCAACAGGGGACACCTGGAGATCTCGCCGCAAGGAGAGTCAGACCTGATGTTCAAACCTGAGCAAGTTTATTTATTATCTGAGTAGAGAATGGAATAAATGGAGAACCTTAGGGAAATAATTTTTACAGATAATTTTCAGTCTATAACTGCAGCCCGGAGTCTCTCTGCCATTTCCTGATTTTTATGCAAGGAAGCTCAAGAGAGATGGTTTATTTTTGTGAGAAAGATTTACTATCTCATGCAGATATGATTTTCTCCCAGGTCTGTTTTCTTTTTTAAATTTCACTGAAATCCTGGAGATCTGGTTTCCAGTCCTTGCTCACTTCTAATGTATTGTATTATAATAGGCAATATCCTTAACCCCTTTGGGTGTTTCCACTCAAGGAAAAATAAAAATTAGGACATCTAGCCTATATAAAAAGGAATGTCGAGGGAATATGGTAGATTATTTTGGATGTTATGAAAGAAAGAAATAACCGCTACTACTAATAATAATTCTCATTGTTCTATTTAAAACTGCCCTGAGAATAAGATTTTCCATTTAATTTTTAAGGAGTGAAGGGAAAATAAAAGAGAGCAAAGAGATATTATTTAATGCTTTGATCAACCTGATGTGGAGTAGGGGGCATTCCTCTCCAAAACCAGCATGTGGTTCATAATTTTCATCTAAACCGTATCTGCAAAATCATATGAGATATTTTTCAAAGAGAATTTGAAATATAAATAAAACGATACATTTTTAGAACAAAAATAAGGTTTTGCATTTTATTTAAGGACCATGAAATGAGATTTCATACTCTCCACATCTCAGACATGTAAACTTCCTAATGGCAAGAACGTCCCTTTTTTTTCACCATCACCCACAATGCCAAGCCTAGTGCTGAGAGCAGAAGGGATCCATATGTGGTTGATGAGTGAATGAAGGAATGTAGAGGTGGATGAGTTAATGAAGAACAGGTGACTGTTCTGGCATTGGCTCAGTGGTTTGTTTTTTGTTTGTTTTGCCTAATGTTATAGAAGTTCATTGTAGGAAATTTGGAAAGTGAAGAAAAATATGAAAATAATAATTACAGAGGATCCCATTGTAAATATTTTGGCATATATTCCTGTTTTACACACATGTGCATGCAGACATGCACACACACACACACACACACACACACGGATATTTGTGTATAAGTCCATAATATCACTTTGTAACTTGACAACATAATGTAAATGTAGTTGTGATGAAATCTTTCTCCAATTAATATTCTATTGTGAATATTTTCTTGGATAAAATATTGCTAAAAAATTTGATTCAATGTACCTTGATATAATTAAATTTTCTTGCAGATTGGATATTTACATTTTTACTGTGAAAATAATTCTCTAATTGTTTCCTCATTGATAATACCTATGGATATTAGATTAGTTCTTTAAGATAATTTCTAGATCTAGAATGAAAGGCCATTCTTCAAACTCTTGATTTGCTTTACCATGTGTTCATGGATCTCTTGTGTTCCTCCTTTTGTCTTGTTGTGTCCTCTGCCTACAAGTGCCTGTTTTATTGTGGGAGATAAAGCATGTCCCTCCTGTCAGAAAGCACACACATTCACCTGCTGGGGGATAAGAGAAGGCAAAGAGCCCTTTAGAAATACACATAAGACTTCTTGGGGCTTCCAATATTTTCCAGCTGAAATCCAGATGTTGGTGCAGCTGTTGTAGAAAACAATTTGGCAGTTCCTCAAAAGTTAAATGTAGACTTGCCATATAAGTCAGCAATTCCACTCGTAGGTATATACCCAAAAGAATTGAAAACACTCATCTTCATAGCAGCAGTATTCACAACAGCCAAAAGGAGGAAACAACCCAAATGTCCATCACTGTTGCTTGGAAATACAAATTATGGCATATCCATATAATGAAATTATCCTATATAATAAAGCCCTAATATGCAAATTGTCCCCTCAACTGGGAGTTCGACCAGGAGTTCGACCAGGGGGCAGGGCTGGCTGGCCAACTGAAGGGAGGCCCTGACCGGTAGCTGGCAGCTGCTTGGTACCCTACCTGCGCACGAATTTCATGCACTGGGCCTCTAGTTCAATCATAAAAAGGGATAAGGTTCAGATGCGTGATACAACAGACGGTAAACCTCAAAAACATTATACTAAGTGAAAGAGGCCAGACAAAAAGGGTCACATGTTATATAATTCCATTGATATGCCAGAATAGGTAAAGACAGATTGGTGGTTCCCAGGGGCTGGGGAGAAGGAGGAATAAGGAGCAAGTGTTTAATGAGTATACCATTTCCTTTTTTAAAAAAATGATTAGGATCCTCTTTTTATTTATGTCTAGACAGTAGTAACAATTGTAAGGAAAAGGAACTAATAAGCACTAATGAAGTCAACTCATTATTTTGTGTTTTCCTATGACTATTACTATTCATTGCTAGATTCCTTTTTTTTAATTGAGATGTAAATGACATGAGACATTTAATTAGTTTCAGGTGTATAACATAATGATTCAATATTTGTATATATTGTGAAATGATCCCCACAATTATTTAGTTAATATCCATCACCACATGTAGTTACAAATTTTTTGTCTTGTGATTTGAACTTTTAAAATCTATTCTCTTAGTAACTTTTAAATATACATTACAGTATTATTAACTATAGTCATCTTGTATATTACATCCCCAGGACTTATTTATTTTATAGCTGGAAGTTTTTACCTTTTGTCACCGATTTTGCCTACACTCCAATCCCCTGCCTCTAGCAATAACCTATCTATGTATCTATAAGCTTTTTTGCATGTATTTATTTGTTTAGATTACTCATATAAGTGAGATAATATGGGTTTGTCTTTCTCTGGTCTTATTTCACTTAATATAATGCCCTCATTGTTCATCCATGTTGTTGAAAATAGCAAGATTTTATTCTTTTTATGGCTGAGTAATATTCCATTGTATATATACAACACATTTGAGTTATCCTGGCTATTGTAAATAATGCTGCAATAAACATAGGAGTGCATATATCTTTTTGAGTTTGTTTTTTTGTTTGTTTTTGTATAAATACACTGAAGTGGAATGGCTGGACCATAAGGTGGTTCTATTTTTATTTTTTTGAGGACCCCAAAACTATTTTGTACAGTGGCTGCCCCAATTTACAATCCTACCACTAGTGCACGAGGGATCCCTTTCCTCAACATCCTTGCTAACACTTGTTGTTTGTTGATTTATTGATGATAGCCATTCTGACAGGTGTGAGGTGAGATCTCATTGTGGTTTTAATTTGCATCTTTCTGATAATTAGTAATGTTGAGGATCTTTTCATGTACCATTGGTCGTCTGTATCTCGTTTGGAGAAAAATGTCTATTCAAATCCTCTTCCCATTTGTTGTTGTTGTTAATCCTCATTTAATGATATTTTTTCCATTGACTTTTCGAGAGAGTGGAAGGGAGGGATGGGGAGAAGGAGAGGGAGAGAGAGAAACATCTATGTGAGAGAGACACATCTATTGGTTGTCTCCCGCATGCACCCTGACCGGGGCCAAGGATCAAACCTACAACCCAGGTAAGTATCCTTGACTGGGTCACTTCAGTGTTGGCCAACAATACCCTTCGGTGCATGGGCCAACACCACTAACCCACACCAGCCAGGGCGATCCTCTGCACATTTTTAAAATCCAGTTTGTTGTTGTTTTTGCTGCTGTTATTGAATTGCAATATTCTTTTGGAGTGATGAAAATACTTTGGAACTAGATAGTTGTAGTGGTTATACAACATTATGAATGTACTAAATTCCACTAAAATAGTCACATCAGTAAAAAGAAAATAATTATATCCTGGAACTAATTCTCTTCCCATGAACGTTCAGTCTTCAACATTTCCCCTCCACCTCCCAACACATGCACGCATGGATGCATGTACACACACACACACACACACACACACACACACACACAACAGAGAGCAGGAGTCACTCCTGGGTATCAGCGGGCAGTGCATGATAGAGGGGCATGAACCTCTGTGGGTTTTCATTTACAGATTTGTGCCTTCACTAATATATGTAGCTAGTTATACAAATCTAACTCATAACAATTCTATTTTTAAAATTCTGATCTTCAAGGAATTAGAGAAAGAATGGGAATTCCCATAGTGTGAGTATAAAGCTTGACACAGAGAAGACTTCAGCTAAGCATGGGACATAGGCTGGAGCAGATCAATGTTCACAAGAGGACCAACTGAAAGAAAAAAAGCACAGAGATCTTGGAAAGGGGCAATACATTTCCCTCAGCCTCACCAAACTGAGAAGTGTACCAGTGGCTTAGTAAGAGAACCTTAGAGTTCACAGTAGAATTTCGTAGCAATAACTCTAAACATGCATGTTTGTTAAACAAACTAAAATACAATACAATCTAACTATGACTAGATCAGTATATCATCTTATATATGTACATACACATAAATGTCTATATAAATTTAGTTTACTGCTAATGTACTATGCTTAAGCTAACTGATTAACAAGGTTTCCATTATTCATTCCATGGTAGTCAGTTTTTTCCTATGAATCCTTTGGCCTTTATAAAGCTTCTGGTTTAACGAATCCTTTTAATTATTGCTAAAGAGGCAAACTAGAAGCAGAGAGAGCTAAGTGACAGTTTCCGACAAGCAGTGCCCCTGTGCCATGGTGTCTCAGCAAGGATCATTCAGTTCTGGGGTGCATCGTCTGTTATTCTTGCTGGTGTGGAGCCGTCCTTTGAGGTCATCCACTTTGTCATTCACTATTCTGTCTCTGCCCTGCATGTCTAGATTCTGCCTATAAAACCCAAACCACATATCCAGGAAGCGATAAAGTCCTCCCCAATAAGTCCCCTCTTTAACTGCCCTCTCCATTCCCAAATCCTCACAGCACTCCTGGTCTCTACTGTATCATCTTGTATGGTTGCATAGACCATCTTTTATTAACTATGAATGTTTTCTGGTTGTTTTAGTAAGCTTCTTGAAGACTCATTTTGGTCTGGTTCTGTGTTCATTCCTATGGTGTAATATTTACCTCCTATATTTCTATTGCATGTTTGGTATGTGATAAGGCACTGTGAGGATTGTAAAGCAATACACTATGATATTTTTATTTTCTGAGAGCTTAGTTTTTGAATGATAAGACAAGGACTCCAGACCTGAAAAAGTTAAGCAAATGTGTCAGCAAAGGCTCTGTGATTGCCTCCACAGCACTGTTCTCAATGCAAGTTCTCAATCCCTTGGTGCATTATTGTTGGCTGATTCTTGCTTGCTTACTTGATTGATTGATTGATTGATATTGATTTCTTGATTAAGAAGGAAAAAGCTAGGTAGAGTACAGTTCATTGATTTACAAATAGTCAAATATGCTTAAAATTTACTGAGCTAAGAGTCTGTTCTTCACCAGATCATGATTCCCAGAAATTGTATTCAAACAAAATTAGCCATGGTTGGCCCAGAGCGGAATTTCTGAACACAGTATTTAACTTGACTTAGATATTGACAAAGATCACAGTACAGTCCTTGATGTTGGAGTCAGCAAATGCTGTATTTCTTTTTGTGGCATTACTCTGTGCAAATATATTCAATTCACATTGGTATGTACATAGCCCTGACAACTGCAGCCTTGTTGGGGGTGATTATAGATGTAGTAGCGAATAAATAAATCATCTTCTGGAAGATTCTGGTGACCTATGGAAGAAAAGTTGACTGAAAAATGCTGAAAAACTCTGTCAAGGAATTGATTACATTTTAAAATTCAGTAATATAGAGGCAGAGATATCAGTTCCTGGAACTTCACAGATAGAAGTCACACCTTGGCAATGCCACACTCATGGATGTGCTTGGGCTTGTTGTCTAATCAGTGCAGGGAGCAGCGAGGCTCTTCTCTGGAGAGGTCTAAAGAGGGAAAGCAAATAAATAACACAAGAGGTCCTGGAACTCTCTTAAGGGAAGAGGCTCAAAGGAGAAGGCTCTTACATAAACCAGAAGGTTTGAAGAGGCTGATGCTGGAGGGACAAAAGGAATGTGAAGTGGAGGAAGCTTACCACACAACAGAGTATTAACTTAACAGGTTCCAGGTTCTTTGTAGAGAATTTACATTTCCTGACTATATATTTAAATTTTTACCATTATTATAAGCTAACTAACTAGGTTGAGTTGTTATTGTTAACAAGCTAATCAATTTATTTTAGCATCTTTAAATTAGATAAACAATGTATTTGTGAGTGTGTGTGTGCATATGCACTTATATTCAAAATGGTGGTGTGTAAAGTTAAATAAAATCCCGTTAGCAATTCTCATAGAGGAAAAGTGGGATGACACATTTATTATTCCAGATCCAAAAGAGAGATTTTATACAAAGCCTGGAAAAGTCAGTAAGTTAAGATCCCTTTGAATAATAAGGGAATGGTAACTTCAGAGATAAAGAGTCACCAGGGAAGCAGCTCTGCACCTTTGGCTGGGGCTCAGAACTCGTGATTATTAGCGACTAAGGCTTAAAGTGTGATCAGGTAAGACCAGTGGGGATTAAGACCTGGGTGATGTTTTAAGTAGGAATATGAAATGCCTAACTAGGGGTAGCCTGGTGGAAGTGGAAATAGGCAACCACTGAGAAAATGATTTTAATTATAAGATAAGAGAAAATATGAAGCAAGAATGAAGCAACATCTAAGAAATTAGTATATAAAGAGTTGTAATCACTCATAAGGGGATGGGACATTTACTGAGAGAAAAAAAATCCAGCCAGTAGAACTAAAAAATCCCATCTAATTATGAAAGCAGGGAATATATTCTGGAGCTGCAAATATTCATCAATGTGTTAAATGTCACACATTCTAAAAATATGAGATAGATTTAAACAGCCCTATCGTTAGACTGATGATTGGAATTTTGCTTTTATGATGCCATAGCAATTCAGATGGTTCTTAAGTCTCCATAGCAACAGCCTGATGCTACTTTTTATTCTTCTGTGTTGCCACATGATGACTGATGCATTGCATAGGAAACAGAGAAGTGGTTGATACTATTTTCTCATTAGTTATACAGGAGCTACCATGAAGAACTTTCATTAGCAATGGTTCTGAGCCTTATAAACTAGAACCATTTCATGATAACCTTTCTTCTGCTACACTTATACTGGGTGTCAACCTTTGCCTTGATGAGCCACTGCTCTAGATCAATAATATTATTGTTTCATGAATTATATGTCCACCTAGATAATGTTTCCTCAGGCAGATGACCCCCTTCTTTTATAATGCCCGGTTGTCTTAGAAGGTGCCACCAATATATGAATGGAGGTCATTACCATGAACTACCCACCATTCTCACTCTAGGATCAGCAACAGACTAGTCTACTAGAGCAGGGTCATACAGCATGTCATGAAACCTTAGACAAGTCTCTGTAGTGGTCTGTATCTCAGTTTTCCCATCTGTGAAAGGGGAGTGATGACTAAGGCCTTTTTCTTACTCAAAGGGTAATATCTATACAATATTTAGATGTTTTGCCAAATGTGTTTTGAAGATGATGTACATGTTGAGAGAACCCCAACTGCCTTAGGTTTATGTGTGAGAGATATCAAGGTGCTATGTGGCTTAACCCATAGAGTCAGGGAAAACACCATGAAACTTGCAAGCATAAGTAAGACAGGCAGAAAT
>NW_005871297.1:506864-582327 GCF_000147115.1 Myotis lucifugus | reverse complement strand
GCAGAAGATAGCTAGTACATATTGTTCTCCTCTCCTCCTATTCCTTCTCCATCTGAAGTTCTTGCATTCTGGAATTTTGCTGCAGGGATTAAAATATGAGCTGGGCACATCAACGTGTTTGGAGCTAAGGATAACAACATCATTCTCAATTCAACTGTATTGAATATTAAGTAAGAGTATTAAGCTCTTACTATGTATAGGACACTATAAATAATGATGGACGTACAAAGAGTTATGAGTGCCTGTGCTTGAGGGTTAAAATGCAGTTGAACTTTAAAAGATAACAATGGCAACCTAAACTAACTGTCAAATATGCAGTATAAGTAAGAAGTGGGCTGGGTTGCTGAGGAAAAGCTTCCTGAGAGAAAAGGAGTGGAGGTAGACGTTGAAGAGAGCTAATATTTATTGAGTGCTTTCTAAGTAATGGGCATTGGGCGCTTTGCCCGCTTTATCTCATTGATGATAGGGGGGCTCTTGATAAGGGAATAATAGCGGGAAGGTGGAAATGGTGACCTAGAAGTGGGAATGATTGACTAATGAGTTTGGCAGAAGAGAGGAAGTAAATAGAAAAAAAAAGATGGTAGATGACCCTAAAAGCCAGGAGTTTGAACTTTATTTTCCTTAGTGGGCAGCCATTGTACATGGTTAGGTAGGGGACAATGTGTACCCAGCTGTAAGATTTCAAAAAGAAATCCTGGGGAAAACAAATAGGAGACCACCAAAATGGCCTGGGCACCGGGTGTGGGACCGTGTCATCGGAGGAGAGGCCGAAGGCAAGAATGAGTACAAGGTTGACTGGAAGAATTATTAACATTGATAACATCACTTGGAAAGTCTGGGGTCTGGGAAGGAGCTCATTTGGAGGAAAGAAGGTTAAAATCAAGTTTGGGATGTATGAAATTTGAGGGGACTACAAGTAGATGGAGATATCTTTCTATAAGGTGTTAGAGATGGGGAACTTACTTGTGGGGGCTACTTGAATATTCTCCCTCACCTTCCTTTGAGGAATTGGGAATTAGCCCACAACTGCATGGCCCTTAGGGCTAATGGCACATTTTATGCTCTCTTCAGGGGAATAGCAGATATTGGCCACCATTGGAAAATACCTTTTACTTAGGCATCACGTAATTCTAATTACTAGGGCAGAATCAGACCTGTGTGTGTGTGTGTGTGTGTGTGTGTGTGTGTATGTGTGTGTTTCTAGCCAGTGCCTAGGGTAATCTGAGCCATATATTTCTAGTTAGTTCCATCTCTCTTTGTTTTATCTGTCTTTCCAGATCTTTCTTTTCTCCTGGCAAATTATAGACTCAAATAAAAAACAAATCCTTTGAGTCTGTTTCTAACCTAAAAATGTATCATTCAGTAAGTGTTTCTTGAGTACTTTCTTTGTGACAGGTCCACGTCCTCTCTGTAACCTCCATCCACTATACCTGGCTGTCCTTTTCCCTACATACTTTACAGGGTGAGCGGAGAAATGCATTGGATACAAGTCAGAGCAAATGTTCATGAAGAGATTCCGTCATTCCACTAGCATTTGTAAGGCTGGTCTAAATAAAATGCCCTTATTCACAAAGAACATATGTAGCAGACAATATTTTGGAGGAGAATTTTGAGTGCTGAGGATTCGTGTAATCTTAGGAAATCCAGTGAGCTCCCTAAGACTCAATTTACTTAGCTGTGAAATGGGTAGATGGACTAACTGAAATAGATTTCACCTCTAATATCTTCTGCCTTTATATAATGGAGTTAAGCTTATAATGCCTTTGAGAAGTAGCATTCTTGTATTTCTAGAATATGAGCTATTTCTTATTGTAAGTTGTTCTTTAAGGGTACAACTTATGTCTGAGGCTACCTTGAGTGGTCAAAGGCCACAGAGTCCCTTGGCTAAATTCCCTGGTCAAAAATCTTGGGGATCCACCCAACAGCTGAAGGCTCAGAGGCTGAATAACCCCCTCCTCTCCCAGGAGGATACAAATATAATTAAGAGGGAATAAGATGAACAATCTATTCCTGTGGGTCACACATGGGCAACATTGAATAAAAGAGCAATGTTTCCTTTGCTCAACTGTGTGGGTGCCAGCCTGCACCCCTGCCTAATCCATTGATTTGTTGACCACAGACTCTGTGCAGCTGATCCTCTGGGCTTGCTCCTGACCCAGAATGAGTCTGCTCTGGTTGCAATCTTGCATGGTGTTTTATGAAGCTGTTTCTGTGTCTATCTCTGCATCAATACATTGTCATCCTATCCCATCCCATATAGAATGTGCTGCTGCTTCTCTTGGGTCCAGCCCAGCTCAGCCCCACACCTTCCAAGAATAATATGAATTACATTTCCCTGTTGTTTGGGCTGGTACCAACTTTCTCTACTGCCACCACCATCACATCCTTCTAGAACTGCTGAAGATGCCACTCCCTCCTGCTGCTGCTGTGGACACTGCTCTCATTTTCATTGGAGCTCATTTGCCATGACTGCCAACCCCTAAGCTCCACCCATAAGCTCCATGGTTAACCCATTCAGATGGTTTCTTACCCATGAGGCACACTTCCTTTCCATCTCTCTTTTTTTTCCTACCAAAAATGTGTCTTTGACACTTGAGTAACATAGTTCCCTGGTTTTGGACAGGAATACTCACAATGTGGCAGTACTTTCCCAGGCTCTGGGGTCTCCCTCTGCTGCAATATTCTGACTGTTAGTACTTCTCCTTTCACTTAGGGTGGTACCTCTTTCCCCAAGAATACACTGCTGATGTTGGGGATAAATCATACATATCTTTCCAGTGGATATCTAGGAAAAAATGAAAAATATAAAAAGAACATTTAGTTCTTCTAAATCTTTCTAAGTCAGATTTCTAGGATCTCTCAGGAAGCAAGAGCTTTATGCAAATGATATTTTCCTGGCTTCTTGAAACAGACATGCAGATGAGACCCCACAGTGGTTTGGGGTATGCCATAATATTATATATAATACTAGATGCCCAGTGCATGAATTCCTGCACGGGTGGTGTCCGACCAGTCTGCCCCAATGGGGGCCAATCGGGCCGGGCTGGTGGGGGGTGTTGGGGGAAGGGATGTGGGAGGTTGACTGGCTGGCCCTGTCCTTGATCAGGGTTGGGGGGGGCAATTGGGGGCAGGGCCAGCTGGGGAGAGGGGCCGCAGGCAGTTGTGGAGGGGCGATTAGGGCCTTGATCAGGCCGGTTGGCCACCACAGTGCGCCTCATAGTGACAGGTCATTCCGGTCATTCCATTGTTCCAGTCGCTTGGCTTTTCTATATATAGATAGGAAAAGTAGCCCTGGCCAGTTTTACTCAGTGGTTAGAGCTTTGGCCGGTGGATTGAAGGGTCTCAAGTTCAATTCCCAGTCAAGGGCATGTACCTTGGTTGCAGGTTTGATCCCCAGCCCTGGTCAGGGAGTGTGTAGGAGGCAACTAGTTGATGTGCCTCTCTCACATCGATTTCTCTCTCTCATTCCTTCTCCCCTTTCTCCCTCCCTTTCATTCTCTCTAAAAATCAATGGGGGGAAAATATCCTCAGGTGAGGATTAAAAATAAAAATAGGAACGGTTGTTTCTGAACTGTATGCCTAGGACAAACCTGTCCAGACACAGTCTCTGGCAAAGGATGATCAATGCAATACCATGGGTTGATTTCACAAAGAAAAAGTAAGCAAAATCAAGGCCCAGCACCTCAGATTCAAAACATTCCTCTTTCCTGGCCATTGTTTTCTTTCATTCCAAGCTCTCCAGTTGTGTAACTGTCTAAACATATTCAGACATGAAAGGGGAACACCCTAAACTACTTTAGTGGTCATGTTTGTTTATGCTCCACTGTGCCCGCAGAGTTGCATCCTGGCAATCCTTTCATGAGGATACAGAAGGAAAGCCAGCATTTTCTTAAAAGAAAGAGAGAGAGAGAGGGAGAGAGAGAGAGAGAGAGAGAGAGAGAGAGAGAGAGAGAGAGAGAACTATGTTTTTATTCCCCAAACCTCTTTCCCTTAATTTCTGTATCACCCATGTGCCACACATCTGGGCTTCTTTGAATGAAGCCTTTTCACTGAGAAGTGAAAAGAAGTTATATCTTGCCCAGCCTGGGCATGTGCTTCTACAAACATTTAGAGTGCCCCTTGGGAGATGAGCATGGGCCTACATAGAGAACTTCAATCTTTGTTGAGCAAATGAATTTACTAAAATTATAAAGAAAATATCTTTTTTTCCTCAGAAAGGTTTTGAAACATTTGAAAACCAATAAGTACATTTCCCATGTTACATTTAATACATTTGAAAGTTGGTGAAGAGAACCTAGGTAAATAACCAAGATTATTCAACAAGCCACTCTATAAGAGTTTTGTTGATCTGGTTTTAAAAGGTCTAATACTGCCCTGGCCAATATGTTCAGTGGTTAGACATAAGTTTGCACACTGGAGGGTCATGGGTTTGATTCTCAGTCAAGGGCATGTACCTGGGTTGTAGGTTGGATCCTGGAGTATGCAAGAGGCGACCAATTGATGTATCTCTTCTCTCTCTCTCTCTCTCTCTCTCTCTCTCTCTCTCTCTCTCTGTCTCTCCCACCCTCCTCCCTTTCCCCCCCTCCCTTCAACTTTCTCTAAAATCAATGGAAAAAATATCCTTGGGTGAGGATTAAAATTAAAAACTCTAATCTTTTTCTACAGATCATGACCAGGTGGCCAGTCCATGATATGCTTAGAAACCAAAGTTTTAAAATAAAGCCTTTTTTTCTGCAGCTGTGCACCATATCCTATAATTTCTCTTGTTCTTATGATTAACTAAGGGCCCAGTGAACAAATTTGTGCACCTTGAAAGGAAGTGTGGGCCCCGAGGCTGCTGTGGGCACAGGGGCAGGTCTCAGCCCATCCTCCGTGCCCCTGCCCAACTCCTCCCACCACAGTCCCTGGTCCCTTTTTTTGCCAGTAGCCCCGCTCCTGCTGCTGCTGCTCCCACACGCTGATGGCGCTGGCCCTGCTCGCACCCGCTGACAGCACAGAGCAATTAGGGCTGGCACTAGCAGTGGGTGCAAGTGGGGCCGGCGCTGGCAGTGGGTGTGAGCGGGGCCAGTGCCATTAGCGGGTGCGAGCTGCTGCCCCAATTGCCCCTCAGGAGCAGGGGGAGGTGGAAAAGACCTCAGGAGCGATCGGGGCCAGCAGTTGCTGCTCACATCCCCTGACAGTGCTGAACAATCGGACCAGTGCCAGACATCAGCAGCAAGTGCGAGCGGCGGCTCTGGCACTGGCAGCAGGTGTGAGCAGGGCTGTCCAGCAGCGGGTGCGAGAGGCGGCTGCCGGCCCGATTGTCCCTCAGGAGCAGGGGGAGGTATAGAAGCCCTGAGGGGCGATCAGGGCCAGCAGCCGCCTCTTGTATCCTCTGATGATGCTGAGCGATCGGGGCTGGCACTGGGCACCGGCAGTGGGTGCGAATGGTGGCTCCAGTGCCTGCAGCAGGTGTGAGCACCAGGTGAGACTGCGGTGGGAGGGAGCAAAGAATTTTCAGTAACCACCAGAGGCTCGCCCTGATGACAGCAACTGGTGCCCCGACTTGGTCTATTGACTCCACTCACCTGCTCCACCATCCCACAGCAGCTGACACCTGCCATGTTGCGTCTGCGTCTCCTGGTGCTCAGCGCACATCATAGTGCTGGTTGTTCAGTGTGTTCCACCATTTGGTCTATTTGCATATTAGCCTTTTATTATATACTAGAGGCCCGGTGCACAAAATTTGTGCATTGCGGGGGGGTGTGTGTGTCCCTCAGCCCAGCCTGCACCCTCTCCAATCTGGGACCCCTTGAGGAATGTCCGACTGCCCGTTTAGGCCCGATCCCATGGACAGTCGGACATACCTCTCACAATCTGGAACTGCTGGCTCCCAACTGCTCGCCTGCCTGCCTGATTTCCCCTAACTTCTTCTGCCTGCCAGCCTGATCACCCCCTAGCCACTTTCCTGCCAGTCCGATTGCCCCTAACGGCCCTTCCCTGCCAGCCTGTTTGCCCCCAACTGCCCTCCCCTGCCAGCCATCTTTGACCACATGGGGGCAGCCATTTGTGTGTTGGAGTGATGGTCAATTTGCATATTACTCTTTTATTAGATAGGGCTAGGGGTCCAGTGCACGAATTCGTGTGCCTTGAAAGGAACTGTGGGCTGCGAGGCTGTGGTGGGCACAGGGGTGGGTCTTGCCCCCTCCTCTGTGCCCCTGCCAGCCCCTCCTGCCATGGCCCCCAGTCACCTGTCTGCTGGCAGCTCCACTCTTGCCGCTACTGCTCCCATGTGCTGATGGTGTTGGCCCCACTCGCACCCACTGACAGCGAGGAGCAATTGGGGCCAGTACCAGCAGTGGGTGCGAGTGGGGCCAGCTCTGGCAGTGGGTGCATGCAGCGGCTGCTGCCCCGATCGCCCCTCAGGAGCAGCGGGAGGTGGAGAAACCCTCAGGAGTGATCGGGGCTGGCAGCCACCACTTACACCTGCTGACAGTGCCAAGCTATCAGGGCCGGCGCCAGGTGCTCGTGGCAGCTCTGGTGCCAGCAGTTGTTGTGAGAGGGGCCGGCGCTGGCAGCAGGTGCGAGTGCCAGGCAGGACCGCAGCACAGGGGAGCAAAGAATTTTCAGTAACCACCAGAGACTTACCCCGATGACAGTGACTGGCACCACACCTTGGTCTGGCGCCCCCGCTCACCTGCTCCACCACCTCGCTGCAGCTGACGCCCGCCATGTTCCACACTCTGCTACCTGCTGCCAATGCCTGCTGTGTTCCATGCACACCTTCTGGTGGTCAGCACACGTCAGAGCGACCAGTTGTTCGGTTGTTTGGTTGTCCAGTTGTTCCGCCGTTCTGTCTATTTGCATATTAGGGTTTTATATATATAGAGGATTACATTTATGTTAAAGCCAATATTCTTCACCTTCAAAGTTTGGTTTCTCAGGTTCAGACTGAGGTCTTGAATTAGAAAAGTCATGTTTTATTATAATTGAGACAGAAATATTCTTCAAGTTTAATCAAAATGCCAGTGGTTTTGTGACCTTAGATATTGGTGCCTTTTTTTATGTTTATGGGGGAAAAAAAGACACAGTAGTTTTCTTTTAAGACACATACTTATCTATCAAGGTTAAGATACCATTTGCCAAACAGACTACACTTCCAGGTTTTTTATAAAAGAGGCCCATCAATAACTAGCATTAATTTCAATTTTTTGAAAGTAAGAAATTGAATCAAGCCATTATTTTTCTTTGTGTCTTAGGTCAGAACTGGCCAACAAAATTTAAGATGCAGGATTGATTTGAAGAACTCCTCAGAGCTATGAAAATAATGCACATTGAGGCACATTTAATGTTTGAAAGGTCACATTTTAAATGTAACGCCATTAATTAGGTGATCTCAGTACTGTTAATTAAAGAGACCATCAAGTGCTGTGCAGGTAGGTATACACACTTCAATTTGTAAAATTAAATAACTTAGAAGAATGAGAATTAACAATAGAAAAGAATTTCCTGGAGAATTTTAAATAAATTAATATGCAACTCTTCAGGTGAACACTGACATATAAAGTAAACTATGCCTCATTGCATTTGTGCATGATATATAGAAGTGGATATAGAGGGAATAAATGATGATGGGGAAAAATAAAATGTTTTCTGTAAAAAAAAAGTATGCTTCATTTCATTTGTGCATGATGTATAGTTTTTTGGTGTGTTTTTTTTCAAAGAAGGGAGATGTAAAGTAAGTTTTAAATTAAGAAAAATAACACCTGAGATCACATAACCTGGCAATCATTTATCAGCACTCTGCACACCTCAATGGTCTTACCTTGGTCATCAAGCACCATGTTATTTCCCGCCTCTGTATTTCCTTTGCATGTTTGATCTCTGCCTGAAACCCTCTCCTCATTCCCACTTGTCTCCATGCCCATCCACTGTCTTGGCAGCAACATAATGGCCACCTCTCTGTGGCCTTGGAGACACAAGAATAGTCCCCTTGATGAAGTTTTAATCCACAATGTCAGGTGAGTCAGTACTCCCACCTACATTTGGTTCTACTGTAATTATCCAAACCTCTGTGCTCATTCTCTCTCAGTATAATTCAGATTGTTTGTTAAAGTGACTGTCATTTCCAGTCCTTGGAGTTTTCAAGATCTATGATCAGCATTCATTATCTTGGTGACCTCAGGGTCTGACATATATAGGTTCTTGCTATAGAATAATTGTTTATGCCCCCCCCCAACTCATGTGGTGAAACCTAATCCCCAATGTGATAATATTTGGAGGCAGGACCTCTTGGAAGTGATTAGGTCACACGGGTGCAGCCTTCATTAATAGCATAGGTGCCCTTATAAAAGGGACCCCAGGGAACCCCTTTGCCCTTTCGTCCTGTGAGGACACAGGTCTTCACAAGATACCGAATGGGCCAGTGGCTCGATCTTGGACTTAGAGTCTCTAGACCTGCTGTTTATATGTATGCATTTCTGTGATAGCAGCCTGAACTGATGAAGACGTTTGTTAGTGCCTGTGTGGTGTGAAGGAGCCCTGCGGTGTCCCAGCCGAGCCCAGATGAGTCCAGTGGTTATGAGGTGCTTCTGACAGGAGATGGAGGGTCCCTTTCGTACCTCCAGGGAGGGGCCCATTGGAGAAGAAAGTTCCTGTTCTGTTTACACAGCTTGAAAATGCAAACCGGCTCCAAAACAGAAACTGCTCAGATTCCTGTCTCTGTTGATCACTGTCATTTTTGTCCTGCCCAAGTCCAGGTTTTGATAAACAATTGCAGGATAACTTTAAAAGTTATTTGTCTAAGGCCAGACCTTCCGGAATACTTTGAGGAAAATATATAGAAAAAAACATTTCCCTGCATAATGTCCTTCAGCACAATGCTTTATTTTGGAGCTTTGAAGTAAGTACCCCGAGAGAAACAGGAGGCTGTGAAAATGCTAGTGATTGCCTCTTGCAGGGAGGTGGCTGGAGAGGGTTAAAGGAGCATCTAACTGCTCCCTTTCCCCCAACCCCCCTCCTGTGAGGGAAAGTGCCAGCAGATTCCTGGGTGCCTTCCACCTGGTGGCCCTTGCTCAGCTCTCTCCTATCCTCCTAACCGTGCTCCCAGAGGCCCTCTAAGCAAACACTGGTGTAATGATCTGAGGCCGAGGCAGCTGTTGGTTTCCTCCCTCTTGACAAAAGCACTTAAACCAAAACCCTTAAAGAAAAGAAGGAGGGAAGGAATGTAAATACTTCTTGTCAAACCGTTTGCAAAGTAATGTCCCTCTGTTCTTCATACTTTTTCATAAAACACAGGGGTAGGTAGAGCCCCGTTTCCAGGATAATGAAATAAAGCACTTCTATTTCCCACCCGTGTGGCACTTTTTTTCAGAAAGATGAGAACTGCTGAAGGAGGACGCCTCCCAGGGCTAGATTCCAATTAACCGCTGTACTCATTGCTGATATCTCGGCATCACTGTTCTTCTGAAAATGGGACAGGGAGTCTGAAAGAGCATAAAGACAAGGTGACTGATCAACCGAGACAGAACCTAACACCACTCCTTCCCCAGGCTTCCACAGCTTTAGGCGAAAATAGTGGAGGAAGAAACACAGGAGAATAAATCCCATGAAAGTGTTGGTGTGGGTGCCTTGAAGCTCAAATATTGATCCAGAGGTTTGGAAACTACTTTCATCATCATAAAGTATTTCCACTCCTCTGCATGACTCGCTTTCAGAGCTGAGGCACAGTAGGAAAAACTTGGATTTTGGAATTAGAAGAACTATGTCTGGGTTCTGGCTCTTCTGCTCAGGAACTCTGTGACTCTGGATGAGTCACGGACTCCTTTGGCCACATAAGGAGCCACGCAATGGTAGGCATCAGTTGTTGAGAAGTTTGTAGGTTTTCGCTGACCTAGACTGGGCTCAGCTGAGTTTGCTTATAAGCCTGTACAGTGGATCTTCTCTCATCCTCTTCTTGAGATCAAATGTCCTTCCATGGACATTTTCAAGCTTCTGTTTCTACCACATTTGTTAAGTTCCATTGGCCAAATAAGTCACATAGCCATATGCAGAGACAGTGAGAGTGAGGCAAAGTCTGGATGGCAAATGGCATGGATGACACAATGCATGAATAATCGAGGCTAAGGGGTGCAATCTGCCACAATACTTAATTTTCTCAATCTCAGTTCTCTCATCTGTGAAATGGGGATCATTGCATACTTTTGAAGATTAAATGAGATAGCACTGAAGTACTTATCTCAAGGCCGGAACAAAGTTGATGCTCAGTAAATATTACTTTCTTTCTAGTCACCTCTCCAAACTTGCAAAATGGGAATTAATACCTCTCACACCTAACAGGATTATTGTGAAGTTTTAAAAAGGTAACACCTGTGAGAGCATTTGAAAGAATGTTAATCACCATATAATATCTGTATTGCAATAACATATAGAATGCTTATTCTTACACAGATGTAAAAGTAAATTCAGACATGTGGATATTAAATCACACTTCTCATTGAGCATTTTACCTTAGCATGTAGTGAGTGAATTTTTTTTCTGAGATGTATTTTGATATTTACATTATAAAGCGAAGCAAATATGTGTGGCCTGAGATGAGGGGCAGCGGCAAAGGAGAGTGAGAACGGGAAGAGGGTTTTGGGCATTCCCCAAGTAACTCCCTTAGTGTTGCCAGGATATCTGGAGTCAATCCAAGAGGAAGGTATTTTCTATTCCTTATCACCCTAAAGCTCACATCTTAATGAGGGTATTTCCCAATAAGAAGTAAAGAGTGATGGGTCACAGAGGAAAAAAACCTATACGGTTGTTAAGACACAATCTTCTTACCTTAATAAATCGAAAACTGTTTGTGAAACAGGGCAATACAATCCTCAGATAATGACTCTTGATTGTGTGACTGGCTGCCATCCCCAGAAACTATAAGGAGCTTAAAGAAATTAACCTTGAAGATAGCAAAGATGTGGGGAAGAGAGGGCTAGATTTTAATGCAGCAGAGAGGGGAAATCTGAGGGTCTGATCATGACCTGTCTAATGGCCTTTGTGACATTTCCAAGTGCTCCTGGTCCAAAGAGGTTTATTATCAAGTTCTTCCTTTTCCTTTTTTTTTCTAACATCAGAATGGGGAAGAAGAATGGCACACAGGACAAGGGCATTTGCTAAGAGACGTTTCCTGGTGCAGGGGCATTCTCTCTGTGGGTCAAAAGCCCCCACTGTGCAGTGGAAATTCCTTGAGTCAGGCTTCATCTAGCACTCCTTTCCCTGCAGTGCATGCGTAATTGCTATTTTGCCAGTTTCTACATATTTGATATTCATTGACTTTTCCTTCCAGGCTGAGTTAACCCAGAGTGTAAATTTTGCCCTTTTTGAAGCTGAAGGAACTCTTTTGGAACATAAAGGTGCAGAGAGCACCTCCCATTTAAAAAAATCTGAATTATCGTTGCCACTTATGAGTATTTTGGTGACATTGATCATTCTCCAGAGTGTAGGGATGGCTAGTGACCTGATGATTATTGTGCACTGACATTGCACATTCATTGTCCAGGCTAGAACATTTTCTAACCCCCACCACTGCCATTCTCCTCCCACCCTCTCATCATTACTCCATCACTGATGGAGTAATCAGTTCTTAAAGGACTTGAAAATGATAGGTAATAAACTAACTGGTATGTTCCACTTCACAAATAACTGTTTATCTTAATAACATAAAACTCTGCTTCATAAGTGCCTTACATGATGGATGGCTAATGAGTATTGGTTTCATGAACAAATAAGTGAATGAGGTTAACTTTTAGGCTAAAAGTTAACATAATAGCCTAAAATAATAGTTTCAAATGTTGAATTTGCAACCCCTGTCTAATACAAAATAGGCCATTAAATATGCACTTAACTCTTTATATGTCAGATGTTGCTGGGGAGTGAGAAGGAAATGTTCTCACTAGTAGGTCTCATGGAGCTAAATGTAGGTCCCTTGTGTGAGCAAATTACTTAACCGAAGCTTCTGTGGAATAGCAATAATAGTCCCTCCCTCATCGGGTAGCTGAGGGGAGTGCATGAGCTAATGCATGAAAATCAGTTAGTGCAGTGCCTAGTACAAGGGAAATGTTCAACAGCTATTGTCATCTTCATCTTAATCACTATCATCAGCATCCTCTAAAGATCCTAATTTGGTTCTGAGTCCCAAATATTCCCAGGAATTTGGTCTAGTCAGGGACCTTTCTGACCACTGTGAAACATGGTGGACGACCCGACTGCTGGGGCAGGGCGACTGGTGTGAACAACCACAAAAGTGGCACATTTCCTATGCAGTGTGATGATGTATAGCATATTCAAAGTCCTTTCTAAAGTCTCTTCCTCTGGCTCAGGAAGCCTATTCTGGTTCTGAACACTAGAGTGTCAAAAACCAGCCAGCCTTAAACATGTAACCAGTCTAACATTTTTTAACCTTGACACATTCCCAGTCTGTTTTATCACTTTAAACTAACCCTTTGGGAGATTCAGGGTCAGACAGAGTAACAAGAAGCAGGAGTAATCCGTTGTGCCAAAGACAAAAAAAAAAATAAATAAATAACATCAAGGAAGAAACTCTAGAAAAGTGATCCTGATGAGTAAGTCTGGTGAGAGGGTCTCTGGGAGTAGGAAGGGACAAAGACCAGAACAGAATGCTTCAGAAAAAAATGTCAAAAGTAAAAAAGCAGATAATGGCTATACCTGTCCAAATGGCTAAGGAGTCAAATTGAATGAAGGCTAAGCGTGGCACACTGATGAGTGATGTCTCCACAATGAGCAAGGTAGCCAGCTTATTTTAATGTCCAGGGCTAGTAAGTGGGACAGATGAGGAATAATATTTTGAAAAGGCAAGAGGGACTTTCTCCCCCACCCAAAAGAATTAAAGCTGTTGAAGGGATAGGGGAAGGATGTGGGGAAGAGGAGAGGGGATAAAATTAAAGATGGAGGTGCAGAATGGAATTCTTGTGGAACAAATTAGTGTTCAGTTGTCTCAGAGAAAGTTAATAATGGTTATCCAATTAGGAGAAGGGTCACAGAAAGAATGGAGCTATAGTGGAAGGGGAATCTCATGGAGGGCTTACAGTCCCGTACAGAAACACAATAACATGGGTGGAGGCTGATATAAAAAATGAGGTGACTGATGGGAGGGCTTGATTCATTGGTTGAATTTTGTATTGAACCTGCTAGAGAGCATAAGGGCACAGGGACAATGGCTTTTCCCACCCTGTCCATCACTATGTCACTGGGAACTAGAATAGGTCCTGGTACTTAGTAGGTACATTGCAACTGTTTGTTGAATGACCGAATGAATAAAATTAAAGATTAAGGGAGTAAGATGCTGGGTAAAGAAAAGTAATGTTTAAGCCAATAACAAGAGAAATAAGGTTCAGTAGTCCCCAGAAATGGCAATTCAAGAAGTAATAGAGTTGTGTAGGCTCTGAAGTTCTTTAGAATGCAAATGTATGAACTGGAGGAGAATGAAGAACATGAATGAAGGAAGAGGCGGGGTAAAGAGGGCCAGCCTACGATATCATTGGGAGGACAGTGTGTGGATTGCCCATCTTGGAGCTGTACAGAGAGTCAGGCACAACAGCAGATAGAGGGACAGTTCCATCCAGGGGATGAGGGAAGGGAAGCATCAGCTTTAAATATCATTGATGAGTTCACATGCGGTGCGAGGGTATCACATATATGATGTGAAAGCTTTGGTAATGGCATAGATGTTCTTAGTTACAATTAAGGAGTCACCAGTTGAAGGAGAGATGTTGAATTATTTCCACATGGAGACTATCTGGAGCATAAGAAAGTTCAGGAAACTCTCATCTTTTCAGCTTCATTATGCCCTGACCCAGGTCTTTGCAATATTTTTTCATTGTCTACTTTTTACAAGTGTCTAGCTGTGCTGAATAAAGCCGTCAGCCCTGGTTTATTTGGAGTCCTGGACAGCACACGCTCTTATTCTTCAGTGCTCAGTTGTTCAGGACCCAGTCCATAAATCTGGTTTTGAAACTTTTCCTAAGAAGAGGCTATGCCTCTAAACATCTGGTCAAACAGAAGAAAAAAAATCCAGTTAACTATCCATTTGTGAGGTCAACACTGGGTTAAACAAATGAGTATTTGGAAATATACAAGCGGTGGGATTTCTATTTTAGTTTTCAAACCAGAAAACCACCTGAGTAGTGGTGGCAACCGGATCCACTGCTGTTGGGTCCCAGTTTCTTAAAAGAGGAACGAATGAATAGGGATAGCGGTACCTTCAGCTCTCAGCTCTAGAGAGAGTAAACCCGCCGAGCTCAGCCCCCATCGCCTGGCCTCCTGTCCTGGGTGAGCTGCCCCTGCGGTCTGATTCAGATCACTTTTCTTGGCTCAAATATGGTACCTAAGACAGGGGTCGTTTATCAAGTGAGCATGGTACACAGGGAGCTGTAGGCAGATTATGGAAAGAGAGGGAGGAGAGAGAGGGAGGAGAGAGCGCTGGAGAGAGAGGAAGAGAGAGAGGGAAGAGGGCGAGGAGAGGAGCAGGCTGCTCCAGGAACCGCGCTTTCCAGGCGCTGGGGATTCAAGTTAGACCGGGTGGCGGTGCGGCGCCACCAGGGAGAGGGGAGCGGCCGCGCCTCCCGACATGGCTCTTTTCATGTGGGATGCTTAAGGGCTGCACGTAGAGGGAGTCACTTACAGAGGAGAGCAACTGGCATGAGGATTCCGCCAAAATGGAAGGGCTCCTGTCTCCGATGAGGACTAAGGTAAGGAGAATGAGTCGCGGGTTTTTTTATTCGGCTTGGAGGGCTAGAAAAAAGGCAGCGGAGGTGCCTGCCGGGAGCCTCTGCGAACGGGAGGCTCACTGAGCTTTTGTCTTGTTTCAGAACTAGGCTGGCGAATGCAACTGGATCTCTCAAAGAATAGGCTCGCCTCACAGACAGCGCGATGTGCAGGAAGGGGAGCGCAGCGGGGGGAGTGGGGAGCCATCGGTCAGTGTGATCAATGTGGACAATGGGGGTCTTAGTAAATGAGTTCTCCTCTTGGTTGATTAGACAGCCATATTTTAGCAGGATTTCCAATCACTCTTCCGTGGGGGCCGGGCAATCCAGGGAGCTGTTCATTGCAGGAAGTACCAATTGCTGAGGCTACATTTGCTGTTTAGCGGAGGAGTAGGAACACATTGAAAGCAGGGCATGCCCTGCTCTGCCTTGAAATCCCTCTTTCCCCCTCCTCTTCTCCAGAGCAAGAAGGCAGGGAATCCTCCGTGGAAAGTAGGTTAATGCATTCTGGACGCCAGCGTGTTTTCAGAGAACTATCAGCCGGGCAGAAAAGCATGCAGGGCACTGGACTAGCCTGACATGTTGAACTTGTTCCTGAACTGTTCAGGGGGAGCTTCTGAGTCTCCGGCGGCTCAGGGAACTTGTTCTCCTCGGGTGGGGCTTGCTTTTTTCCCTGAGAAAGGGTTGCCTCAAAAACCAGGCTTTCCATTGAGAGCTCAGGTGACAGAAGGCTATTCAATTTCTGCTAAATCCACATAGAACTCTAAATAGGTGGGTCAAAAGTTCTAAATCATGCTAGCAATATGACTTTCCTTATTCAGAAATTTCCAAAATGTTCGAGGGAAGTGGGCTCTATAAGCACAAGGCAGAGTTAAAGTCAAACGAGGGAGGCTCTGACTTCATCCCTGATGCTCAAGTTAGTGATTCCACACAAATGGGCTCTTGCTATGGAACCGTTTCTTTCCTGCCAGTTAATGAGCATGGCCATGGTGTTTTAAGATAATGTCAAAACTAGGGCCTTAAGCAGGAAAGTGCCCTACCCTTTGGGAGAATTCCCCATCTTCCTGTCATGCTCACTAGCCCTCTGGTCATCATTCATTAGGGGAGTAGTCCCAAGTGAGAGTTTGCTACCAAAGGTTCTAGTCCCAGCCCCTCGCTGGCTGGCTGACTTGCTGGGGAGCCCCTCTGTCACCATTTGTTCTCCCTGCGTACAGAGCTGAAGTCCTGATTCTTGCAGGTAGCAGACCTCACTCCAAGGTGCTGTGGAAGCGACAGCAGGTTCTGTTTCTTAGAGGGTACCTGTGTTCCTTTATTGTCAGGATGGGGTTTGAATGCTTAGAGCAGCAGTTCTCAACCTGTGGGTCGCGACCCCTTTGGGGGTGGAACGACCCTTTCACAGGGGTCGCCTAAGACCATCGGAAAATACATATATAATTACATATTGTTTTTGTGATTAATCATTATGCTTTAATTATGTTCAATTTATAACAATGAAAATACATCCTGCATATCAGACATTTACATTACGATTCATAACAGTAGCAAAATTACAGTTATGAAGTAGCAACGAAAATAACTTTATGGTTGGGGGTCACCACAACATGAGGAACTGTATTAAAGGGTCGCGGCATTAGGAAGGTTGAGAACCACTGGCTTAGAGGGTGGTAATGTAATCTGTCCATTCCTCCCACTTATGAAATTGGTGCCTCAGACACTTTGTCCTGGTATTGTGCGCTCTGAGGCTCCCCTCAAATCGGTGGATCTGAGCTCAGAACCTTAGGCAAGTACAGTTCTCATAGACCTTGAGGGGAGTGCCCTATGCAAATGAGCCAGCACTCAGGCACTGTGTAAATCACACTGCGGGCCCATTTAAATGGCATGTTGTAGTAGGGGGAGAGATGGATGGCAGTGGGTCAGGCTTCTCATATATTATATTTATCAGTTTAATCCACATCATAGCTTGTTCCTCACCAATCATATCAACTAATGGAAACACTGAGGGTTTGGGTTCCACCAAAGTTCAAACAAGACCTCTACATAGCAAACTGACTTCCATTCAAACCCTTAAATTTTTAGGTTTCAAAGGGTGTGTGTGTGTGTGTGTGTCTGAGAGAGAGAGAGAGAGAGAGAGAGAGAGAGAGAGAGAGAGAGAGAGAAATTGTTTTGGTGAAATTTTTTTAAAATATATTTTATTGATTTTTTTACAGAGAGGAAGGGAGAGGGATCGAGAGTCAGAAACAGCGATGAGAGAGAAATATCGATCAGCTGCCTCCTGCACACCTCCCACTGGGGATGTGCCTGCAACCAAGGTACATGCCCTTGACCAGGATCGAACCTGGGACCTTTCAGTCAGCAGGCAGACACTCTATCCACTGAGCCAAACCAGTTAGGGCTGGTGAAATTTTTTTAAATCTCTTTATGTCTGACTCTGGAAACTGAAATTTCCATATTGAAGATTCAAAATACATTTTAATTTGGTGACCTACAGTAGCATCTTACTCAGGGCGCAAGATCCAACTGTGTAAAACTTCCATTGCTGAGACTCAGCTTTAGTTTCTAAATTGCCATGTCCTGTGTTATTGACATTATCCAGCAATTTTAAAAAATTGATCCAAATTCTTTTATAAGCCACAATGTATTGTCATTCTTAAACTTTGATCCACATTGTACCCTTTTAAGTCTATTCTGGAATATTCTGCCCCTTCAGTAAGGATGTAGCTTGAAGTTCCTGATTTCATGGCATCCTGATGGGTTGGACAATACAGCCCCCGAGCGCTCAGTTTTGCTGTGTTATGGTTACTTAATAACTTACTGACAGTTTAAAGAAAGTGTTGAGGTAAATTGGACATCATGCAATAATTTCATTATGCCATGTAATAGACTTAACCAGTCTAAATCATGGGTGCTTAGTGCATTTTTATCTTGGGATTTGCATAATTGGCACATAAATATGCATGTGATTAACTGGAAGTGGCAAAATGGGGTGGGCAAAATGTTCACGAGTGTGAAACTTCAGGCACTTGCACAGAGGGCACCTGAGAACACACAGTCTCCTGGGTGGTGGCCACACTTGACATACCTAGAATCAGACAAGGCAGCAGCTGGCCTACCCTTGTCACAGCCAGTGTGTTGTCAGTGATACACAGGCTTAGCTCAGCTATGGCTTTGGCTGGATTCACTTGGGTACTCTACTCATTCTTCCTTTTATATATAATGCAATCGCATAGAGTCTCTAGGCTGATGGATGTACTTCTGACTGGCCTCCTGGCAGGCCATGACACAGGCCTCAGGATTCCAACCACAACAAATGATGTTTGCAAAGGCAGGGGGGAATGGAAAAAAGAAAAATGCTGATTGAGTTGTTTCTCCTGTGAGAGTAAACAATTTTGTGATTAATAATCTTTGAGTACTTTTTAAATGTGTTCTTTTTAAATTTGACTTTTAATCCTCTAACCTTCATAATTCCCTTTAATCCTCTGTGCACCACCTCCAGTGAATGAGACTGGCAAAAATTCCCCTCCTTTTCAGCATCTTGTGATGCCTGCTTGCCAGTGCCTGCTGCAAAATTTACAATGAGCACCTGGCTACAGCCATGTAATATCAAGCCAAGTCTACTTTTCATGGATGCAAGGTGTGTTTTCTGGAGAAGTTATAGTATCAAAAAATGATGAAGAAGGAGAGGAGAGAAGAGGAGAGAAGAGGAGAGGAGAGGAGAGGAGAGGAGAGGAGAGGAGAGGAGAGGAGAGGAGAGGAGAGGAGAGGAGAGGAGAGAGGGTGGGGGAGAAGAGGAAAGAATCCTTGGTTGGAGAACCATTTTTTTTCTTTCAGTTTTATTGAGGTGTAATTCATATACAGCACTGTTTAAGTTTAAAATGTATAGCTAGAATGATCTGATATATTTATAAATAGTGAAATAATTACCACAATAAGTTTAGTTAAAACCCATCATTTCATATAGTTACAACAAAAAAAAATTTTTTGGTGATGAGAACTTTTAGGATCTATTCTCTTAAACTTTCAAATATGTATATCATACTGTAGTGTTAGCTACAGTCATCACATAGTACATTATATCCCCTGTATTTATTAATCTTGTAACTGGAAGTTTGTATCTTTTGACCACCTTTATCCAATTCTCTCACTCTCACCCATTGCCTCTGTTAACCACAAATATGATCTCCTTTACTATGAATTGGGTTTTCTTGATTTTTTTTTTGTTTTTTAGATTCCATATATAAGTGTGATCACACAGTATTTGTCTTACTCTGTCTGACTTATTTCACTTTGCATAATGCCTTCAAGAGTCCTCCATGTTGTAACAATGGCAGGATTTCCTTCTTTTTTATTGCTGAACAGTATTTCTTTGTGTGTATGTGTGTGTACATACAAACACATATACATATATTTTTTCTTTATTCATTTTCTTTATTCATTTGTCAATCGATGCTTAGATTGTTTCAATGTCTTGTCTATTACAAATAATGCTACAGTGAATATGGTGGTGCCAATAGCTCTTCAACACAGTGATTTCATTTCCTTGGGGTTTATACCCAGAAGTGCAATTGCTAGATCATTTAATAGTTCTATTTTTAATTTTTTGAGGGACTGGAGGCCCATCTTTCATATCCAAACAAAAATACTGATGTCTTTAATTAAATGATTGCACAGTAAATGGCGAGTGGATATAATTAACCTGGAGAATGGATGTTAACTAGATGTATTATAGAGATAATTTCTCAATACATACAAATACTAGTAATCCAGTGCACAGACTTGTGCATATTGAAAGGAAATTAATTAGAATAAATATTTTAATATCACTATTCACCCTTTCTCTATAATAGAAGTGTCAGAAATGAAAGAAAATTAGTAAAATGTATATGAAAATAATATATAAATTGATTATTAAATAAACAGTCACAACATGATATAACAACAACAAAGACATGATATAAAAACAACACACACGTGCAATTGGCACCAGCAAGAGCTTTATATGTATCGTGCATGTGAGAGTCAATGTTTATTTTTAAGTTGCCAGTTTATGTCATATGTACTGTCTGGTCGGTTGGTCAGATGGTTGGACGGATGTACAATCAATCACTTAGCCTTTTATATATGTAGATTGAGTCATCATGTTGTACACCTGAAACTAATATAATGTTATGTCAGAAAATTAACCTCTTTATAAAGGATGGAATATTAATTTTTAAAAAGTTTAATTTGACATCTCAGTGACTATTCTGTGTGCTAACTAGGGTTTTAAGAACACTGTGATACTGCTGCCTTCAATATCTTCTCTCCTTCACAATTAGCTAATTCCCCAGAGAAGGTGCTTTTTATCTGTCTGAACGTCTCTTATTTCTGCCACAAAGGCACTGTGTCATTTACTGCACTACAGTTACTTTTTAAAAGGAATGACTTCTGATTTGTGGTACAAAGTAGTTTTCTAAAGGAAGTCTTCTGAAAGAATCAGACTATTTATGAAAGGAACACTTACTGGGAAATGGAAGCTGAGCTTATAAAGAATGAGCAATTGAAATTAACAGAAGAATTGTGTCCTGCAAGTCCTGCCCTTGTGTACCCAGGGTAAGTGCCACACATAATTACAGTTAGTTCAAGAATTGTCCATCTCAACCACTCTACAATTTTTGAAACACATTAGATACAGATGTAAGATGTAAATAAAACTACAGACACTATAGATAGTAAAAGAACGAATCAAAGGAGCGTGGTCAAAGGCTCTTTGGCTCTTCAGACCAAGTATCATATAGGATATGAAACCCTAAAGCCACTTAGAATTCTACTAAACCTACTTGAAACTTTGCCAGGTCTCCATAGAGAACAGTGCCTGAAATGATCCATTGTGTTCCACACACTTGATCCATGGATTCTGATTAAATATTGGAATTGCCCTTTGAAAAGCTCTGTGAACTAGGCAGCAATAAGGACTGAAGGGTGTTGTAGACTGAGTAGGTTAAGACTAAAGGAGTGCTTGACAATTACTTCCAAGCACATTAAATATACACATTATTCACCAGCTAATGACAGGCTACTTTATCTTAATGGAGGCTTAAATAAGAGGAAACCTGCTGGAGTTGAAGCATGATAGGTTTAGATTAAATCCAAGGCAGTGTTTCTTGACATTAAAATGTTTTCCTGAGGAAGGCTGAAACAGTTTCTAGTCTGGAAGCCTCTGAGACAGGTAAGGAGGATCTTACCTGAGGAGCCAGGAGGAGCCTTTAAGACATTCCATGATTTTATGATGCTGGGCATTTTTCTTATAAAGCCAATAAAACCAGAAATAGATTTGTTTATGAAGGATGCATCAAAGAGCTACTGTACTGTAATGTTTTTATTAAACCACTGAACTCAGTTGGGTGTGAACAGGATACAACTTTATTCTTTTCAAATGACCACTTTCAAGGCATCTGTGAATCATGGAAAGAAATTGGGGACTCTCGGGCAATTTATTTGGTTAATGAAAAGGAGAGGTATGAAGCACTACAGCCTATCCTAATCAGCCTACTGGGTTCAAACCCTAGCTCCACCAGTCCCTAGGGCAGCGGTTCTCAACCTGTGGGTCGCGACCCCTTTGGGGGTCAAACGACCTTTTCACAGGGGTCGCCTAAGACCATCGGAACACACATATATAATTACATATTGTTTACAGTAGCAAAATTACAGTTATGAAGTAGCAATGAAAATAATTTTATGGTTGGGGGTCACCACAACATGAGGAACTGTATTAAAGGGTCTCGGCACTAGGAAGGTTGAGAACCACTGCCCTAGGGGGTAATTTTTCTGTGCTTCAGTTTCCTCATGTGTAAGGTGCATAAATTAGTAGCCTGTATCATAGGTTATTGTGAGAAGTAAGCAGTTAATGTCTGTAAGGTCTTGGCACACCATAATAAATGTTAGCTGTTACTAGTATGAATGTATGAACAAATATACAGATGAATGTTGCAGAAATTCAAGTCATGACGCAAGTGTGGAATGAATTGTCACAGTCATGAATGCAGGAGGAAAGAAGAATCTAGCTTCAGGGTGATGCTGTTAGCTCAGACACAGAGCGATAACTCCCACTTGCAAGAGCCCTATGAAGTCGGGTCCTTGCCTATCAAGAGCTCAGAGTGAAGCAGATGCCTTTGTAGCATAAATCAGCTTTCATCACAATAAGGACTTTCACAACAAATAATTATGATAGGTAGGTAGTTTACCAGAAAAGACTGTGGGTTCAAGCTTAAGCCAAAAATTTTCCTCTCTGGAACCTCAAGAAAATCATGTTTCTGTGCTTGGCCTTGGGTTTTATCATCTCTTAACAGACCCCATAATAAAAACAGTCTTCCTTTCTTTTGTGCTTTAGATCTTGAAAACTTGAACATACATACTCTCATGTGATCTTCACTACAGTAGTTACAACCCAGAAATCAGCCAGTTACAAAGCAGGGCCCTCCCACCAAGAGCTGGTCATTACCATTAACCAGCACACCATCGCTTGGGACCTGCATGAAAAAGGCCATCTTCGTATCTGGACCTCCAGGCTCACCTTGATCTGACCCTTACTCACTGACTCTGCCTCATCCTTCTTCTTTCTCCTGCCCTGGTCACTCTCAGGCTTCAGCTGAACAGTTCAGTCACCGGAGGTGTGTTTAACAGCTCCTGGGCCTCTCTCTAGCGATGCTGATTCAGTAAGTCTGAGATGAGGCCCAAGGACCTGCATTTTGTGGAAAGGCTGGAGGACTCTGATTTGAGTGATCCTTTCACCACATGTGGAAGGAACACATCATCTACCTACCCAGTTGCCTCAGGGAAGGCTTTTGCAGCTCTCTGAACATGCCAGATCTTTGAGGTGCCCAGCCCTCACCACCCTGCCCTCACCTCCCTACCCTGTCTGTCCCTTGTAACCTAACCTCTTGGGAAATCTTTGATGCCCAAGTCTGGGGTGAGTCTATAGCATGCTCTGCTTACCTCGGCCCCAGCCTTCCTCCCACTCAGTAATCATATATATATATACACTCCCTTTGCAATGGTTGGCCACGAGCTTCTTGAAAACAGGCTTTACTGTGTCTTGTTCACCCTGTTTGCCTAGTAGGTTGCATGGTGCAAGCAAACTTGTAGGCTCTCCCTATATATTTATTGACTAAGTGCAGGACACAAATCACTTATAGTTCTCTAAGGGCTCATGTAGGTTTGATAAATCTTGGGCATTGAGCAGATGTCCTGAGGCCAGAGTAACTGGTTAGATGTAGTGTAGAACTATCTCCACACAATAGGATGGGCCAATTCCACAGGGTGAGACCCCTAAGGCAGAATTTTCAGGGACAGATAGCAGTAGGTCGTTCGTGTTTTTCTTTTCCTATCTTGTTGTCTCTGGTTAGTAATAGCTAACATTGCCGGAGTGTTTTAATAGTTTCCAGGCTTAGGAGACTGCAGAGTGGAGAAACCACAACTGAGGGCTGATGGTGACTTCAGCTCAGGGTTATTGTTATTCCTGACATACAGGAAAAATAAAGTCAGAACTTTCTATTCCAAAATGCCTTAATGACTCTACTTTTGTTGAAAAAGTAAATGACTTTTTCCCAGATGAAACCAGGCTGTGTTTACCCTAGGAAAATGGGAAAACATGCTGACTTTATTTTCTTTTACTGCCAGTGTATCTCAATGGGTAGCATAAACTAGCTAAAAAAACAGTGAAACAACTTAATTCCTTGCATTAATACAAAACAATGTTAATATTTTAAAGTAACTGTGGATTAATGACAATATATTAATACAACTTAACAATATGTAAATATTATAATACCTATATATTAATATTTAAATATAATATGTCAATATACCAGTATACATTTCAGCAGATATGTATTAATATTTTGATATAACATGTTAATATATTATTGATATAATATTGGTATTGGTTACAAATATTATGTGGTATATTAATAATATATGTTGATATATTAATTATAAATATTAATACATAATATAGTTAAATGCTGTGATCCTATCTAATAAAAGCATAGTATGTAAATTGTCCCCTCGACTGGAGTTCTGGTAGTTCAACCAGGGGGCAGGCCAGCCGGGAGAAGGGAGGGAGGCCCTGATGGCAGCAGGTGGCAGCCGTGGCAGGCAGCTGGGGGAAGGCAAGGAGGCCCCAGCCAGCGGCGGTGGCAGTGGCAGGCAGTGGCAGGTGGCCAGGGGAAGGGAGGGAGTACCTGGCCTGCAGCTGGCAGCCAGCAGCCTGCAGCTGGTAGGGACCTTACCAGTGCACGAATTTCATGCACTGGGCCTCTAGCATTTTAATAGTATTATAATATTAATTACCATTTATTGAGCATTTACTATAAGGACAAGTATTTTACCTTTTTAAAAAATCTCTAACCCTCATAAGAGTTTTAAAAAGCAAGTATTTTAACCTCATTTTGTAAATGGGAAATGAAGACTTCAAGAGGTTGGGCTCCTCAAAGCTACGGAAATCATAAGTGGAGAAAGCTGGGCTTGAACCCAAAGCTACCTGGTCTCAAAGCCCATCCTCTTTCTATCATCCTTTTGCTCCATGTGGCTAACTTAGAAATGAAGAAATCAGAGGAAAAGAGTCTGAATTTGCAGTTGTCGCATTGTAAACTGGGAGTGGTGGGAGTGTGAAGTAGAGTTAGCTAATTGTAATGTGCCAGTTCACTTCATTTGACCCACATGAATCTCAAGACAGCTTCATTCCTGAGAAAACCTTATTTGACTTCAGAATTGCCTGGGGCACAGAATTCTGGGGTTCCTTGCCAGTTGCCTGAGAGGAAGCACAGGGACACCCCTTCTCATTCTCCCCAGACGGAACAGCCCCTTATTTCCAGACAGTGATGGCATTGGCACTTGAAGACTTGGCCTGTGCAAATGCAGGGTGCAAGGCTTGCTCCACACCCCAGAAGGTGATAAAAGAGCCAGAAACACACCACAAATGCCAGCCTGCTAACTGCTGGGCTTTCAAAGCCATGGTTGGTTTACAGCCCTTTTCCATCCTGTGCCAAAAAAATCCTATTTGCCCAGCAGAGTTTATGAAGTCTCTGTGGAAGCTGTCTGGATGGCCCTGGTAAATGAGAAAATACACGGGCCACTGGTTTCATTAAATGGGATAACAGGGCCCTGGGTGGCCTCTCCTGGGGGCTGGTGGGCCAGGTTGCACCTGCAGGAGGAGCTAGTCAATTGGTTAAAAGAAAAAGGAGAAACCCCAGGCCATGCCTCGTGCTATATAATTAATCTGGAATATGAGTGTGGCAGGTAAAATGTAACATGACTGAGGGAGGGGAGGTAAGTGACATGAAGATTTCTGATATATAAAAAATAGGGGATTGGTTTATTTATGGTAAATTCTATTCATTTTCCCAGTCAGATCTGTTTGTTACATCCCAAGCAGGCAGAGAGGAGAACTCTTAGCAGCAAAGCTGTTGAGAAGGAAAAAGTAATTTTTCAGTTCTTCTATCTCATTTACTTATTCATTCAAAAAGGATTTATTAAGTGCTCATATCCAGTGTCAGGCAATAAACACATTTCCTCTGTCAAGGTTGTACAAACAAAAGGGAGAGTGTTAAAGAGTCCACAAACAAGACAAAGCAACCCATCACTCTCCCTTGGAAACAAATGGGAGATAAAAGCTAGAAGCAGGATACAATCACTTTTCCAAAAGGCCACTTTTCACTAATTGTGGTGCTTTTAATACAAGTAGATGATAGCAATTGGGCAAATTAACTCCACATTGATATTCAGAGGGAATTACTACATTAATGGCAATAACTTAGTGTCTTCAAAGGGATAAAAATGCCCGAAGGAGGATCCTATTTAGTCTTGTAAGGTTCCTTTTATCTTACACATAGAGTATGAACTCGGACATCTTTTCTAAATGGGGAAACTGAAATGTAGTCATTTCTCCTAAGACTTCCAAGTAAAACACTGTATTTGACACGAGGGAAAGCAGCTTGGGAAACACAGTGTAGGATACCATGCAATTTGATAAACAATGAGCTGTGAGAACTAGAATAACTCCAAGCACATACATAGGCTTTCTATTATTATTTAGTCACTACAAATTTTTGGCAGGAAATTCACATTTACCCTGTGTATGTGTAGTTGTCATTCACTTTCAAAATGGATGCTTCTAAAGGTGATTCCAATGCCAGTGTATGTGATAGAAACAGAGCAGGGTTTAGATATTACTTTACAGACTATAAAGCAACCTTTCATTTATTTCATGGGTTCAGTAAATCATGGATCACTTTTGGGCATGTCTATCATGGGTAGATTGAAATATTTTAATATTTTCACTAAGTTTCTTTGTTTTTAATATTAAGGTAAATACAACAATGAAGCATAATATGTGCCTAGGATATACCATAGTATATACCCAGGAATGAAAAATATTTAAGTTATTTAACTCAGTGCTGGTCAATAGAAATATAATTCCAGCCACAATGAGAGCCACATATATCATTTTAAATTTTCTAGAAGCCACATTAAAAAAATAAAAAGACACAATATAAGTCATTTTAACAATATATTTTATTTAGCTAAATATACCCAATATATTATCATTTCCCTATGTAATCACTATAAAAATTATGAATGAGCTATTTTACATTCTTTTTCATACTGTCTTCAAAACCCAGTGTGCATTTTATGCTTACAACACATCTCAATCCAAACTGGCCACATGTCAAGGGCTCAATAGATGCACGTGGTTCGTGGCCACTGTGCTGGATGGGGCAGGTCTAATTGATTTATTGGTACAACTAAAGAAGTCATAAAGCTGATATTTGTCTAATATTGGTAAATGGCAATTGCTGTTCAAAGAGCTTATTTTGACGATGTAGTCTCTCCCTAGTGCTATTTCTGTAGTTGTGATTGGCACCGAGCAGGACCTCCGGCACAAGCATCGTTGCTGGGATGAATGCCCAGAGTGCTCTGGCCTCTATAGTGAAAGCTGATGGTTGCACACAAAGAACGAATGAGCTCAGCGCTCCCATTGTGCAGAGGGGGCAGTGTCAGGTCAGAGGAGACATGTGGGCACAGGGGAACGTAGCAGTTCTAAAGGGTTCACATGGTGATTTTCCTCCCAGTTAATCTAACATTAATCTCGAGTTTCTCTTTTTTTGCCATTTCAAGTGTTTAACTGCATTCCTGTAGGACCTTCTCCAGCTCATTGCTGCAGATACCAAGGCACTCATTCCATGCAGAGGCACTGTCAGCCAAGGGGGCGTTTCCTCTGCTCCCCACAGATAACAGGTCTAAGTTCTTGGTCCTGTTGACCACTCTTCTGTGAGGCTTCCAGAGTCTCTGCCTCTGAGCCACACCTCTCTCTCAAGTTTCATGGCTACACACTAAAGCTGTTGTTCATTTTTGTGGTAAGTTTTAAAAATTAATACCTGGATATTCCATATATATTTTTACCATAATATAAGCATGAACTCACTGTTTGCTCCTCAAGCTGTTCCTCTCTGTGTGTCCCCTGTCTCACCAAGTGCCAGCCTCCTCCATCCAGGCTCAAGCCAAAGCCCTGGGTCTTCACACACCTCTCTTTGGCCCTTTCCCTTCATAGTCCACCAGTTTTCACATCCTGTTATTTCATCTCTTCTATTTATCTTAGATCTGTTCCCTCCTCTTCATCCACATGGTTACAGTTCTGGTGCAAGTGGCCATATTTTGATTGAATTCTTGCCATAGTCTCCCAGCTAGGTTTCTGATGTCCATAACTCCCTCCCTCTAACCCAGTGGTTCTCAACCTTCCTAATGCCACGACCCTTTAATACCTCATGTTGTGGTGACCCCCAATTTCATTGTTACAAATTGAACATAATTAAAGAATAGTGATTAATCACAAAACAATATGTAATTATATATGTGTTTTCCAATGGTCTTCGGCAACCCCTGTGAAAGGGTCGTTCGACCCCCAAAGGGGTCTCGACCCACAGGTTGAAAACCGCTGCTCTAACCCATTAAATAATTACTGATAGAACCACTGTTTTTAAACACAAATCTTATCATGTCATTTTCATCATAAAATTCCGCCTACTGTGACATTCAGGCTCTTCATGATTAGGTCCTTGCCTACCTCTTTAAGTCTCTGCTGCTGCCACTGCCTTCTGGGATGTTATGCTCATTACTGATGCTTCACTAAAAATCCATGGCTTCCCTAGCCCTGGTGCCTTTGCACACGCTGACTCTCGTGTCCAGATTCTGCTCTTCTCTTGTCTTCCTAAAGATGATTTAGTTCTCCCAAAGTTGACTCAAGTGTCACTTATTCCATGAATCCTTCCATGACTTGAGGGCAAACATGAGGTCACCTTTGCCCCTGTCTCCACAGTCTTGTCCATTAACCCCCACCCTGTAAACACATCACACCTGCTACATAAGTGTGCAACAAGTAGTTGATGAAAAAGATAAAACTGTCATTTAAGGATTAAGCTCTCAGAATTGTCCCCCATTAGCTTGTAAGTTTGGCTAGATGCAGAATTAATATTTCATTCATTAAATATCTACCTCATGGCCTGTGCATGCCATACCATAATAAGGCTAATATTCACCCACAGATGTGTGGATTCCAGATGCATTAGAGGTGTTTTCCAACTTGGTTTAGATTCAGGTTAGACTTTTGCTGCAGCTTTCAGGCCTGAACTGCAAAGATCTCAAGGAATGGCGAGTTTTGTCAGTGAAAATTTATGTTCCTTTGTGCTGTTCCCAGGAGCTTTTCGTCTATCAAGCAAATGAACCACCACCAACAATAACACCAACTACTTTCACATGATTGTATTTGCTTTAAAGAAACACTTATCCAGATTGTGGTACATTTCTTTGCTTCACAGACTGTTTTAAGGTAGAGAGTCTTGGTAAAATAACAAGTGAATAAGCCTCTCTGATGGAGAAACCTAATGAGATCATGAGGCCAGGTGTGTGCTTGGCTTTACGAGCTGTGTTCCAGAGTCTATAGAAGCTTCAAAGGTTTCCATTAAAGAGTTTTCCAAGCAGAGTTGAGTTTTATATAAGGTGACTGGTTTGCTAAAATGTTTTATATAGTATGACTTATTTGGGATACATAAAAACACATAAAGAGTATAGACTTATGAATGTATCACCTGGCTTAAGAACTACAACATTGCTGAATGAGCTGAAGCCCTGGTACCTTCCCCAATAACACCCCTCCCAGAGGGAATGCCTATCCTGAACTTGGTATTTATAATGGCATACCTTTATTTATATTTATATTACAAATGTTTGTAGAAAAAATAAATAATACTCTATGTATATTTTGGTGCTTTCCAGAAATGGTACTAATGTGTATATATTCTAAGTGTATGAATTTTCTGCAACTTCTCCTGGTCACTAAACAGTTTGCATGTGTGAGTCATCAACATGAATGTGTTTAGTTGTAGTTCATTGATTCTCCCTCTTGAAGGCATTGCTTGAGCACAACAGTACATCAGTGTATCACCAGTCATATATTCCTTCTCTTGTGGGTGGAGAGTTCTCTCTCTATTTTTAGTTATTACAAACAATATTGCCATATCCATTCTTAAATACGTCTCCTTGAGCTCACAGGGAAAAGTTTCCCCAGTGTCTACACTTGGGAGGGGAATTACTGGGCTGGGAGGTATGGACATTCTCACATTTACTAAATTGCTCTCCAAAGACATTGACTATTAAAACATGTTTGTTTCCTTATAGAACACCTCTGTCTGCATTGTGTTGTGTGGTATGTGTATCTACGCATAATTAAAAATAATACCAAAAAAAGAATGATGTAAATATTCCTGTCTACATATAGAAATTATTATACTTGCAAACATCCTAAATGAAAAAATAAGAGAGATATTTGATTACTTTCCTCCAAAACGTCCATCTATCATTTTATTCTAACATGTACTTTCAATATCATCATCCCAAATCTCAGTGCCCCACCCTACTGTGAATTTTGTTATATGTATGGTGTTAATATATGTAATCAATTAATGTGTTAATTAATGATTAATGTATTGATAATCAATATGGCCTGAATAGGGTTTACTTGATTTTATTTTATTTTCAAAAATTCATAAAATGGTAAGGAAAACTACTGGACTCTATTACTAAAACGAAGCCCACATTTTTTCATGCTGTCTGAGGAAGAAGGATCTCCAGGTGGAAAGGGACAGTAGCTAATTCTTCAGCTTACCCTTTGAGTTTCCTTTCTTTTTAACCACTGATTGGCTCTCTTCAGGGGCACGATTACTAGTACTGTTTCTCAGGGGGCCTCTATAAGAATTTCTTATTTTATGTTTCAACACAATCATCTTCAAAATACAAAGAGCAGGAGAGGATTGTGCACCATCTGATAACCACCTCGTAGCCGAGCACTGGCCCACGATCACAGAGTCACCATATTTCTTTCAGGCTAATGAAGAAAGAGTAGAGATATACTTAATAATAAGTTAGGTGGTTTTGCCAAAAGTAGGCCAAGGGCCTCACCCTGTATTATTAAGGTTGTGCAGAGGTTTGAGCTGGAAGAAAATGATAGTAGAACTCACTCTTCACCCAGCACATGGCAATATAGGCATGCCACAAGAACCTGGCACATGGGGGCCAGAAATGGATTCATGCTAAAAGCAGCAATTTAGTTTAAAGTGGCGGGGGAGGGGAGTGGAGGGAATCATCACCTGGTTAAATCAACATGTTAATTTGAACTTTACTGATATATGATTTTACAAAATTGACTTTATAGTTTTGTAAGAACTCTAAGCATAAAGAGATTAGTTTTTTACTAGTATGCTTGTAAATACTTAAGTAACAAAAATTACAACAAAAATAAAGTATGTCAGGTCTAGACGTCTGGCGGAAAGGCATCCCCACATTTCCAAAGTGGATCAGACCTCATTGCTGCTGAGACCCAGTGGGAACATCTCTATGTCACTTTTTAAAATAGATTTTATTGATTTTTTACATAGAGGAAGGGAGAGGGATAGAGAGTTAGAAACATCAATGAGAGAGAAACATCGATCAGCTGCCTCCTGCACACCTCCCACTGGGGATGTGCCCACAACCAAGGTACATGGCCTTGACCAGAATCGAACCTGGGGCCTTTCAGTCCGCAGGCCGACGCTCTATCCACTGAGCCAAACCGGTTAGGGCCTCTATGTCACTTTTAAAATGTCAATGATCACAAAAGGGAGAGAGGCAGACTTGCAATGGTAACCTCTCTCAGCTTCAGGTCTTGGTGGAGTCTACTGTTTGCCCCCTTTTTTGGGTGAGGCCCTCATTCTTCATCACCCTGCAGTTCCTCAAAAGCTATACCTTAGAGCTTGAAATCAGGGGACAAAGAGTCTCCCTGCCCAACCTATCATTTCCTGTTTCAGTGAGGTTCCAGCCAAGTATTTCAAATACACATCCTTTAAGATAAGGAATTGGTTACCGGGATGCTGGAAGAGCTAAGAAGTGAAGCAGGGGATGTTGAAGTGACAGCAGGAAACCATGATCCCATAAGGCTGTAGGGACACAGAGAAGAGATGATGCTACCAGAACACACCAGGCCAAGTCATGTGTCAGGAATTAGAATAACCAGGAACTGCAGCTAAGAGCCAGGTTCATGGGGGAAGGGGCAGCCAGAAGGGGAGGCAGCACTACAGGAAGCAGAGAAAAAGGTGCCTCCCTTTCATCTTCCCTCACTACTTCCCATGGACAAAAGTGACAGAAAGTGACCCCAAGGATGTTCCCTGTGACACACAGCAGGAGGAGGGGGAGGAAACAGGCACATGAAGGCTTCCTCCAGACTTCTGTGTTCTTGCTCAGGACCCTCCACTTCTCTCAGGTAATTGACACTGGAGGCAACCTTTCTTGGAAGGCAAATAGGATTCCTATTTTGTACCAGGTTCCATTGGTTGCTGTGGAGCCCCATGTTGAAGTTCTTGTGACTCTGATTGACTGATTAATAACATCTGTCATGAGTGCAAAAGGTGAGTAGTGGCACTCATAGTTGGTTTATACCATCTCTATCTTCTTTCTTCAGACAAATCTTTCAATAGACAATATAAAAACTAGCATCTCTATGTAGCAGATATGAGTCTTAGTCTATCCACAAATTCAGGTGTGCATGAATTCTTTATTTTTTTGTAAATTGAATTAATTTGAATGTAAGTCTTTATCCCTCTGGATGGGTGGGGATTTCAAGCTCATCACTCTTCTCATATGGTGCATGGAAAATGGGGAAAGACCTCTTCCCAGGTTTGGCTACATATTTATTTATTTCCTGGCAAATTCTAATGTATGTAGAGACAGTATACATACATTACATAGCCTTTCTTTCATGTTGCTCAAAGGCCCATCCCCTTTCTCTTCCCTCACTGGGAATCCTGACAACATCTTTTTAAAAAAAACTTGGTTTTAGGAAACTAGAGCTGGGGTAGACGGTACCCTGCAAGCAACTTCTGGCTTTGGGCTGAGGTGGAAATTTTGCTTAAATGAAGGGCACAGGAGTCTGCTGCCTTCCTAAAACAAAGGAGAAAAAACATAAGGACAGAAATTAATTTAAAATCTCCAAAAACTAACCTACAACCTTTTCAAGAAATTCACCCTGTGGGTGGGAGGGAGAAAGAGCTACAGTGAGGGTGGACTGCCCTCCCTGAAGAAGGTTCTGTCCCTTCACTCAGGCATGTATTCTCCTGCAGTGGAAAGACACTACTCTGGGCACAGGGGGAGCCTAGCAAATACCCACCAGAACTACCTCATGGAGTTTCAAACTGGGAAGTCAAGGAATTTCAATAACTTCAGTCTTAGCCTCCGAGCAGCATGTATAATCTCTAGGTATTTGACAAATCCAATACCTAGGATATTAGGTGTGATTCTAAACTGAGATTTCTCCAGAAAAAGCCCATCTTCTGCAATTACTTTGTCTTCCCATGAATGAGTATGAAATTGGTGGAGTGATTTGTGGAGTAATTTTTAAAAGTGCTGATGTATTCTCACCTGTGTCACCAGTTAAAGCTAATTGGGAGAGGAGGTGGGGAAGAAATGAAAATGTGTAGTTTGGGGTTCCTGGCTGTGAGTGTGTTTCCTAGGAAACCACACATGATGGAGAGTGGTAGACTCTCTGAAACAGGGGAGGAAAAGTGAGAAATACGAAGGCAAATATGCACAGGAAAGAAAAGAATATTATTGGCTGAGCCTCAATTAGTAAAGAAAATACTCTATTCTTAGTGGAATCTTTTGGAACTGCTGACGAGGTCAAGGCAGGGTAGGGTTGGAGAAATAAAAATGAATACATTGGCTAGACAAAATACAATCTAGTCTCACTAATATGCAAAATATTAAGCAATGTGCAAATGAATAGTCTCTACTTTGGCTTTGTAGTATAAATGAAAACAACAGTCTAATTATCATTTGAGAATGAAGCTGATACCACTTAACTCTCTACCACAAGTCACAGGTGTTGGTTTGTTTTTACTAGTGGGGGCCATGTATTAAATGTGTGAAATGTCCCTGCTTCTTCATCTACTTCTTTTTATAATCAACAGTACAGACCTATGTCTCATGGACTCCAGGATTATAAGTAGGGCATATTCACTCTTCAAATGCGTGGGAGTCTGAGTCTTCTCCAACACTTTCTCAGTAACATTGTGCCAATAGCACAGTGCACATTGGAATGGGGTGTACCTCTGAAGGCAGGGGTGGGGAGCCTTTTTTCTTCCAAAGGCCATTTGGATATTTATAACATTATTCACGGGCCATACAAAATTATCAACTTAAAAATTAGCCTGCTCTATTTGGTCAAACATTTAATTAACTCACCCCTAATGCCTTGGCAGGGTCAGACCAAAGGATTTCATGGGCCTTATAGTCCACAGACTGGACTTTCCCCACACCTGTCTTAAGGGAATGATTACAGATAATAGCCCACACTTTTGAGAGGGGTTCTAAGAACTTACTGACATTAAATTATTGGAACACCTTAAGGTAGGGATTATGTAGACCATCCACTCTTTTACAGATAAGAAAACTGAGGCACAGAAACATAAATTAACTGTCCCAACATCCCATAATAAGTGAAGGAGCCAGGACTTGAACCCAGGCAGAGTCAGTCCAGAGCCCACAGGCTTAGCAATGCTCTATGGCATCTCTGGTCTGGAGTTGTGGTTTGGCACCAGCATCTAGAGCCAAGTGACTTGCCTTATGAATATAATGAACCCCTATTGGGGTTGGATCTCATCCACTACCTGTCCTTTAGACTCTCAGCTGCTTTGGCTCATACACTGTTCTTCATCTGCAGGTTGGCAGTGAGGAAAGAAACAGTTGTATCTTTTCCAAAAGGTAGGTCCTAGGGCTCCTAGGTCCTGCAAAATCCAGGGCATCTTTTAGTGAACTGTCCTGTCTGGAATTTTGTTTATTTATTTAGAATTTATACCTTTTTTCCAAAAAGGAGCTGAAGCATGTGTACATGATTAAATAAAAATAGAAAACTACAAATCTGCAAAGGATATGAAGCAAATGCATGCTTATAGTTACTACATTAAGCATTACACTTAGTTATTACCCTGTTATTTGCCCCAACTGATCACATGCAGAAGTTCACATTTATTTGCAACCCACCTATAGACTCATTTGCACTGGGAACCTACCATGTGCCAAGCAAGAGCCCAGTGCTCTAGGTGAGATAAAGATATTTATGACATGGCTACCTGCTGACATTTAGCCCCAGAGAAAGGCTGGCTCACATGAGCAATAGCTGAGAACTAGATTACAGATGACACAGTGCCTTATTGCATGTAAATGTTCAAAGTAAGGGCTCTGAGAGGTTAACACAAATCAGGTATGGGAGAACCAATCCCTAGAGTTTCAGGATTCTAACAGGTATCAGTTACATCATTATATATGGATAATGGCCATGATAGGAGTCAACAACTAGAAGATGAATAGAGAACTGATCACCCTGCCCCTAAACCTGGGGGACACGCTCTTAAGAGTAGGACTCAGAATTGTACACAAGATCTGAGACACCAAGTCTCTCAATGACTTATAAATAACACTCATTTTTACATTCATGAGCATTATTTTAATTGTATACATTATCTTTCAGTACAGAGAAGAGAAGGATGGTTTTTTCTGGGGGAAAAGTGATTCTCCCAAACTAACTCAATAAATCAGGGGTAGAATTAGGATTAGAACTCTAGCTTCCTGGGGCTTTCTTGCTTACTTAGCATTTCTGCTTCGTGGTTGTTACCACCCTGTGTTCTGCTTACCCTTCTTCTACTGGTCCTTGTATGCATGTGTTTGCTCTATCTTTCTGTTTCAGTGTAAACTTATGTCTGTTCATGTCAACACTATTCTCCAAGTCACCCAAGGAATGAAACTTGAAGTGACTTTGTCTTCCTTTCCCTTCTCTGCCACCAAAATCTGTCCATCCCCAATGGCTTCTCCAGGCCGCAGTAAAATGAGGAGCAACAGTAGATGGTTTCGAAAGACTTTTCAGTTCTCTTGAAGAGTTTGTCTTGCTAAAGAAAATTAGAGTTAAAGCAGTAAAAACAGAGTTTAATCAAGAACTATGGCAATAGGAGAAAAGAGACCCAGGGAAAATGGAACTGGGCTCCGTTCTAAATCCAGCATAGTGAAGATGGCATTTATAGCCAGGGTGCGGTCAGTGGATAGAAAATTACTAAGAGGAGATATCAGGGGTAAAGAGGGGGTTCTGGCTAAAATGACCAGACAGGATTCTTGCTTAAGGCCAGCAGACATAATCTCAGGGGTGGTGAGAGATGAGGAATTTGCTCAGCTATTGCAAGTGATTAGATATTGAGGGTGGGGACCCTGGCTACACCAACTTGCCAAGCTTCTTGCTACAATTGGACAGTGCCAGACTGACAAGGACACAAGGAAGGACACTGAATGTCGAGGTTAGAGGACCCTGACTAAAGTTTAGTCAAGGATGAAGTCTGTGTCAGTTTCCATGTCTTTATCCTAATTCAGTAATTTCCTCCTCCAAATTCTCTCTTGACCCATATCCTTTTCTGCAGTTTCTTTATCCCCTTCACAATTCTTCACTACCTAGTCCTGAACCACACTGTATGCGGAACAGTCTAGGTTTTTCTCATTCCAGAGCTACTCTGCATTCCACCCAGGGCTTGGGAAATAGTCCCCGCAGGCTCATGGATGGCCATTCCATCCATCAGAACAGACTCCCACACAGCATCCCAGAATAATACCTTTTTATTTTTTATTTTTATTGATTTCAGAGAGGAAGGGAGAGGGAAAAAAAGAAACATCAGTGATGAGAGATAATCATTGATCAGCTGCCTCCTGCACGCCCCCTACTGGGGATCAAGCCTGCAACCCGGGCATGTGCCCTTGACCAGAATCGAACCCAGGATCCTTCAGTCTGCAGGCCGACACTCTATATACCAGTGGTTCTCAACCTGTGGGTCGCGACCCCTTTGGCGGTCGAACGACCCTTTCACAGGGGTCGCCTAAGACCATCCTGCATATCAGATATTTACATTACGATTCATAACAGTAGCAACATTACAGTTATGAAGTAGCAACGAAAATAATTTTATGGTTGGGTCACAACATGAGGAACTGTATTTAAAGGGCCAGAAGGTTGAGAACCACTGCTATATACTGAGCCAAACCCGCTAGTGCAGTGGTCGGCAAACTCATTAGTCAACAGAGCCAAATATCAACAGTACAACGATTGAAATTTCTTTTGAGAGCCAAATTTTTTAAACTTAAACTATATAGGTAGGTACATTGTTATTAACTTAATTAGGGTACTCCTAAGGCTTAGGAAGAGCCACAGTCAAGGGGCCAAAGAGGTGCATGTGGCTCGCGAGCCGCAGTTTGCCGACCACAGCACTAGGGCTATAAACCTTTTTGAGTGACAGAAATTATGCTGAGACAATTACCAAACACATGATAACACCGCCGACAGCAGATAGAAAACAGCTGCAAAGACACGTTTATTGCCAGTGGGGTGGATTAGAGCAGAAACCCGTTAGGGTATTGTACTTTTCGATTTGTGGAATGTAAATTGTGTGTGATGCAGAGCAAGGAGAATTATTTGTACTGTTTGAAAGATTCACCTGAGCACATTATAGATTTTTTTAAAGGAGCAAGGAAAATAAGAAAGAGTTCTTTGAGTTATTAGAATTTTCTTTCCCTCCTCCCCTTCCTCTTTCCCCCTTAGAACCAGTTCCCAGGGGAGTCCTGACTCTTTTCTCTGTAGGCACTAGTAACTCTGTGACTGACTGTGCCATGGCTCCTAGGAGTAATTCTGATTTGAATTTTAACAAAACTTTAAGCCAAATTAATGAACTTCCAAGGAAGATATTTTGAGGCTCAGTCAGCAGGTGGGAAAGACTTTGGGGGACCTCAAGTCCTCCCCAAGAGCATATAGGGCCTCCTCTTCTGCTTACTTATGTTGCCCACATTTAGCATCTTTTAGTTTTCATCTTTTTAAATCTTCACCTGAGGATATGCTTTCATTGATTTTGAGAGAGAGAGAGAGAGAGAGAGAGAGAGAGAGAGAGAGAGAGAGAGAAACATCCATGGTTTGCCTCCTGTACATACTCTGACCAGAGCTCAAACCCAAAACCTAGGTATGTGCCCTGACTGGGAATCGAACCCACAACCTTTTGGTGAACAGGATGACACTCCAACCAACTGAGCCATGGGCCAGGGCTAGTTTCAACATTTTATTCCAGTTCTTCTGAACTCTCACCCCTTGTCCTCACTTAGTGAGAAAGATGCCTCTGTGCTCTATTTTTATTACACCAACAACACTACCTTGACAGCCAGAAATGTCAGGAAGAGCCGTGCTCAAAACCTCGAAGGCTTGGGTTTGAATTTAGCCAGTAAAATACTCTCTGGCTTTAAGCACTTCTCTACACTCTGTTCTCAGTTTCCCCCATCTCTAATAGTGGTTTTATTAGCTCTCAAGGTCTCTTCCAGTTTGGAAAGTCCTTGATGCTAACAATGATTCAACCATCGGTTTGGGGAGCTTACTGTACACAGACTTCAAATCCATGTGCAGGAGCCTGATTTCCAGTAAAGGATGCATATCTGAGGGCTTCTGCTGCTCTTGATTCTCTCAGGGTGGATTTTTGACAGTATTTGTACTTTAAGAAGCAATCACCATGAGATTACAGTTTCTGAAGGGTCAGCATTTTACTAGGCCACATTTTCTGCTTAAATTGCCTGACAGTGTCCCTTAATAGTGAAGAGTATGCTTTACTTAGAAAACCTGTGCTCAATAATTTAGAGAATGTCACCAGAACATGTACATAAATGATGCACACATTTTGAATACCAATTATTGCCTGACAGAGAGGAAGCCCACTTTACGGTTAAAGATGGGAAAACTGGAACTCTCTGACCAAAAAACTCTTTCCTGTTAGCAGCACCTTTGTTTAAAAAAAACATTTTTCCATTCCTTGTAATGTCTTCATCTGTAACAGAGCTTTTAATGTATATTATTGATCCCAATAAAAGCCAGCTACCCGAAGCCTGTTTTTCTCCATGAATCTTTCTTTGTGACAATATAGCCTATTAGAGCCAATATGTATTTTGTGATGTTTAAAGGGAAACGAGATTTATCAGTTAACCAACTTTCATTGAATTCAGTCACTATGCTAGGCATCAGAGGAGCCAAAGACACAAGAAGCTGTTAATATTGTGGGACACCCCCCCCCCACACACACACACATTGAACTTTAAACCAAAAAGATCACATGGTAAGAAGCACTGAAGAGAAGACTGTGAAGGCAACCAACTCCGAGGTGTAGAGGAAGGAAGAATTAACCTTGCCTGCAGGTGGGGCAAGGAGTGGGGAGACCTGGGTGATAATCAAGTGAGGCTTCCGAGGAAAGGTAACCTCTACGGTGCACCTGAAAGTAGAAATGGGAACAAAGACACTACGCCAGTCCAGGCTATGAAACTCAAGAGCCAGTGGGAAGTGTGTCAGTGTTTTAACAACCGGTATAGCCATGGTACTTATACTAGCTGAATATTATGAGTGCTAGTAGGTAGGTTAAAATGACTAAGCCTACAATTGTTTATGAGTCCATTGTCAAAGCAGGTTGAACTTGTTTATTTTGTAGTCACTGTCATCAAACATTTATTGCATTACTAGAAATGAGCCAATTATGATGCTGTAGAAGTCCACTGTATCTAGTGGACTCAGCCACTTCATCCTGCCCACCATATCATGAAATTCTGGAGAGCAAACGTGCATGTAGTCTCCTTTGTGTCTCCAAACCTACACTGGGATAGGCACATTAGAAAGTGATCAATAAATGTTTATGAATGAACAAGCTGATATTTGAATATATATATACTGATTTCAGAGAGGAAGGGAGAGGGAGAGAGAGATGGAACATCAATGATGAAAGAGAACCATTGATTGACTGCCTCCTGCACACACCCCACTGGGGATCGAGCCTGCAACCTAGGCATGTGCCCTGATTGGGAATTGAACCATGACCTCCTGGTTCGTAGGGCAACGCTCAACCACTAAGCCATGCCCACCAGGCAACATGCTGATTCTTGATTCCTTTAGACTCCAGAGCTAGTTGAAAAGTCAATGATTCATTTTCCATTCCCTTTAGGCAAATATGTTTGACACCTTTTGGATCCTTGGTTTACCTGTTAGAATGCTAAAGTGGTCTTTGAATCTTAAAATTGTCTTCTTATTGTAAAGAGCTGGCCCAGAATTACTTCCTGGAGATGTCTGCAGAGCACTTTGTCCTAAGTATTTTGGTGTGCCAAGAGAAAATGCACTTGGAGCTTAAATAATTCCATCTCATTAAAGAAGGGAAAGAAGCAGTTATAAAAATATGTTTGGATAGAATTAAAATTAAATTAGAGAACATAAAAGGGGGGCAGCAGGTAGAAAGTATATAAGTAATTGGCAATTAATGAGAAGGCAAGGAAGCTGGGGCCGGGAGGTGAGGCAGGGAACCACATCTCAGAGGTGTGTATATGCAGTGAGAGCAGATTTTCCTGGGCTGTGTAGCATGAATTTTTATTATGCCTCTCCATTCATTTCTACTAACTTCAATCACTTCATTCATATTAGTCAAGCAACTTCTTGATGTCAAAATCTGTGTGTGCCGATAGCTCTTGAATCGAAAGGCAAAATTCAAAGGTGGAAGTCTCAATGGGAGAGGAAGAAAAGGTGAAAGGTGCCAAACCAACTCAAAGCTTATGTTCAGTCAAATGTTTTTTTCACTTTTTGTCACTTCAAAACACATACGTTCCCTGGCAGGATTGAAAATCCAGTTCAAATGACAATGCAATTGTACGTAGACTGTGAATCTTATTTCAGAGTCAGAATGCATCATTCACTGGCGATGGGGGGGTGTTAATTATTCCCGCTGAGAAAGATTTTTTTTAATGAATTGAGGTCCAAATTATACTTGTTTCATTGCAGTTAAAAGGCAGTAACGATGACGTAGCAAGACCCTCCTTGTAGTAGTCACCTTATAAAAATTCATTCATGTGCACTAGCTTTCAGGATTTCAGAATAGCAAGACCCTTGTTGGCTTCTCATAGTGGTACAGCTCTTGTTGAGTTGGAATAAACAGCAAGTGCTGATGACTGAGGGGTGGAGGGGCAGTGATGTTGCTCATGATGAGGTTACCTGGTGGGGAGGAGGACAAGCTATGTGCATCCACAGGAATTGCACTGCCATGGCTTTACTTCACTGGCAGTGATTGAGTTTTTCTCATTTCCACATTTCAGAACATGCGTAAGGCTAATTATGAACACCTGAATCCTACCATTTCCTAGGGATTAATTAATGGGATGATAATGAAACCTTGAGCAGCCTTCCTAGAAAGGGCAGTCAGAGGGTCAGGGCTGACTTCGATGACATGGGGGAATCAAGGTCAGTGAGGGTCCAGGATATGTTTACAATTAGTTGAGTATTTAGAATCCATCTCTTGACCTGAAAACTTGAAAAACTGAATCAGAAAGATGAAATTTTACTTCATCTGCTGATATACAGAGTGGGTTTTTTTCTTATTTAAAAAATTTTTTTATGGAAATAAAATAATGGTAGGTTACCTGTGCAGGCCCAAGTTATATATATATCTCCTCAAAATCATTTAAAATTTTCTTCTATCTATCTATATAAAAGCCTAAGCAACCATTATGACCAGTCGACCGAACGACCGGTCGACTGGCCAGTAGCTATTATGTGCACTGACCACCAGGGAATAGATGCTCAATGCAGGAGCTGCCCCCTGGTGGTCAGTGCGCTCCCATAGCAACCTCCTGTGGCCGGCCAAACTCCGGCAATCCCTCCCCCTGTACTGGGCAAGATGGCCCGGATCAGCCCCAATCGTCGGCCAGGCCAAGGGACCCCACTTGTGCACAAATTCATGCATGGGGCTTCTAGTGTAATTATAAAGGGCATTGTATTTTGAGGTCTGCCATGATAGGGTTGGTGATCATGTATTTCTAACCTTAGTTGAGTCCTCCTCCTTAGTAATCCTTATAGTTTTCTTTTATCTCCCTTGTTAACAGCTAGACAAGTGTAACATATACTTTTCCCTCACTGCCTAAGTCTCCATTGCTGTCTTTATCTCATTTCTTTTTCTATCTATATGACTGTCCATTCATTCATCTATCCACCCACACATCTATTCATGCTTTCACGGCTTATTCCAAAAGATTTCAAGACATTTTACAAAAACAAAACCCTGCTTTACAACAGAAAGAAAACAAAGAAAAATATTCAAGAGGAAAATGGTAAAAGAAGCTCAAGATTAAGGTAGTTTATAGAAATATTTACCAGAAGTCTCATAGAAATGAGCAAAAAGTAGATCGCAGAAGTGGCTCTACATTTTCTAGTAGTCATAACAAATAGGAGAAATCAACCTGTCCCAGGAATCATAGGTCATAGCAGATGCTAAAGAGAAACAAGTTCTTCAAATGTCATCTTATTTCCCCCTCTCTCTGCCCATCCACACATGCTCCTAACAAACTGAATTTATCCTGTATGGACTAACTTTTAATTCCAGAGGTAGAGAAAGAGAAGAGCTGTTTATCCTCTAAATTATGGGCTTTTATTCAGAAAATACAGAATCACACAATTCAGGCAGAGAGTAGGCAGGCTTTAAAGCCACCTCTCACTGTCCAAGACAGTAGAGAAAAGAAGGGCTAGCGCTAGACAAACAGGGAGTACAGGTTTACTGTACCCACCTCTTCATACAGGATATAGCACACAGGAGAGAGTAGAACACAGCGAACTGGGTCCTTCTGCTTCCAGTTGGCTGCCAGCTTGGCCTCTGCAGCCACCAATGGACCTGATGGGGTCCTGCTGGCTGCTGGCTCGAGTTGTCCCCCAGCCACAGCCATCAGATCCTCCCTATATGACCTTTGGTCCTGTTTCTTATGGAGATGGCCAAGCATTAGACACTATTGTGCTGCCTGGGTTTGAGGGACCCATAAATTCTCTAAAAACCCATAGCCAAACATCCACCTCACTTTTGCATTCCTAAACATTGTTTTGGCACTTAAAATCAAACTGTTTCATTATTTACTAAATTTTCACGTGCCAGCTTTATATTTAAAGCCTACAGGCTTTCACAAACTGGTATTTGCTTGGCCCAGAATAGCGATGTCCCAAGAATCATAAGGACCCCTTAACAAGACATCATCTTTTTTTTTGCTAATTCAGCTTTAATCAACTCAATTATATGCTATATTGAAATAACTGTTGTCAATAATGCTCTTCCTACCACAGTCAAGACTTGAACTAAATCTTCTGGAGTTTGGTAAGAATTAAATTACTCCAATTTCACCAATTTTCCCCCTTCTTATTCTGATCTTACTGATGAGGCACCAGGATAAAACAGGACCAGCTCTTCATAAATTAGATAAGCAGGATGGCTGCTCTGCTTATAAAATTCTAATGATACAAAGGATTACTCTTGTTGAATCTACTTGAAATAATGATAAGAGCTTAACACATGTTCTCTGGGTCAAAGTGGAGCCATATTTTGCCTAAAGTGGAATAAAACTAGTTTCCCTCCATCAATCCTGTGACTCACAGAGGGCAGGACTGAGCCGGTGATGCATCACTTCCCTGGCCTTCTCATAACCAGCCCTGTTTCTGAGCCCCACAATGGCCCTGCAACTTGCCCAGACAGCCACTGCCTGCCTGCCAACACCAAATGGAAACTTTAGAAGAGAGGAATGGGGATGGTAGGAAAGACTCAAACCCAACTGTCTTAGCTCAGGCTGCTATAATAAATACCATAACCCAGGTGCTTAAACAACAAATATTCATTTCCCACAGTTCTGGATGCTGGGAGATCCAAGTTCAAGGTGTGGGCAGGTGCAGTGTTTGGTGAGGGCCCACTTCCTGGTTTGTAGATGGCTGCCTTCTCGTTAGGTCCTCACATGGCCTTTCCTTGGTGAGTACACTCAGGGAGTGAGGAGAGACAGAGGCAGAGAGAGAGATCGGTTTTTCTCTCTTCTTCTTTTCATAAGGCCATTATTCCCATCATGGGGCCCACCTGCATGACCAAATTGAACCCTAACCACCTCCCAAATGCCCCATTTCAACCACCATCACATTGTGAATTAGAGCTTCATCATATGAATCTGAGGGGGAGACAACAACTCAGTCCATGGCCCCAGGCATCTCTGCTTTCCTCCTGCCTCCCATTTCCAGGGAGGACCTCACAAATTGCCCAGGAGCCTGCCGGGAGGCTCAAAGCAAACAGAGATCAGTGCAGTTGACAACAGTATCAGCAGGGTCAAAAATATTAAGAACCTGCCTGCTGTCTGCTCCCATGAGCCCTTGGCATCCTCCCCACCCACAGAGCAAAAACTCTGCTCTCCGTTTCCCGCAATATTTCCTGGTCTGGTTAGTTGACAAGTTGAAAAGCACGGCTCCCTGGGAACTCCCACCTGACTGTGTGCTTGAGTTTTCTGCCCCATTGGTCAGGGATAAGAAATTGGAAATTGCCTGTGTGACTGCAGACCAGAGGGTAACTGGCAGTGAAACAGGGGAATTCAGATGGGGATATGGAGGTGGGCTGTTTTGATTAGGAGTGAAGAGGGCATTGTCATGGTTAAAAAGTCCATGATTTCAACAGCCTAGCTCCCAGTACTGACAGGGTTTCTGTAGGCTCTGCAGGGAAGGAAGAATGAGGTTTCCTGAGTTGGTAAAGTGCAGAAAAAGGCCCCATCCATCTGGTGGTGCATTGTCTGCGTGCCTCTGTCTCCTGAGCCAGGATTTAAAAGTGTATTTTTGTCTAGACCCAAATTTCCTGTAATGGACTGACAAGTGGATCAGAAACTTCAGACGGAAGCCCCAGACATTTGTTTTGGGAGCCAGAGCAGCCACACAGCTGAGCCACTGACAGTTAATGAAGTTATGCTGTCCATTTTGCTCATGTTTGGATCTGTGTTCTTTCCAACAGTCTCCAGAACAGTCACACTTAACTGGATTTGAACCAAGGTGACTCAGGAGAGATACCAAATAGAGGAGAAAGCAGGGTGCCTGTGGGCTAACCATCTAAACAGCTGGAAGGGTCTCTCCTTCTCCCACCTTCCATCACTGGTCTACTCTGGGGAGCCCTCAGTGCTTCCGCAGCACCCCAGACTCTGTTCTTGATGGTTTCGCATGTCCTGGTATTTTGGGTGTGGCATAGTTAGAGGAGATATTTGTGAACTCTGCAATTCATTGTTTCCTTTGTCCAAGCAAAAGTATAATTTGGGGATTTGTGTGGTTGAATCCACATTACAAATGCTGCAATTAGGCACTCATGGTATACCAGGGCCAATTACAGGAGGGCCACGCAATTGGGACATGCGGATTTAATGCTCTCTGGTGCAACTAACTTTTTCTGAAAGAATAACAGTCCTGTGTTTCCCCTTCAGATGCCAGGCATGCAAACCAAAGAGTCTAGATTCCACCTTAGTACCTTAACCTCAGACCAAAGCTTGACCTCTGACCTGGACTACAAGTTGCTTGTCCCATTGGATAACTTGGAAATTGTGGAGGCTTGAGCCCAGGCTAAACAGATTTCATGGCCTCCTGGGAGCCAGGAGTCAGGAGTTTTGACATAAATATATAAAGCCTTATTTTCTATGTCAAATAAATATACCCATATTTACAAATGTGTACATGCAGACAGGTAGCAACATCTATGCCTTATGTGGCTTATATAAAGTAGTTAGGTATGTGATTATCACATCAAGGCAATTATGAGATTGTACTTAACAATATCACCTAGAATTGCGGTTTACAGACAAAACTTTGCAATACAATTTAAAGAAGAAATTTTAAATTATTGACTGTGGCCAGTGTCACAGAGAAAGGTCCCATATTGGTGGAGGACAAAATGTCTCTGGATACAGTAAGGACAAGAATGGGAGACCTCGTAGGGAAGGGAAGAAAGAAGTGTTGGTGACAGCAGAAGGAAATGTGCTCCCTCCATCTGTGGCTGTCACCAGGGGCTCCAGGGAGAGGAAACCTTGGGTGGAGAGCAAGCAAGGTGGGTCTACAAGCACTGAAGCCTCCTGAAGCTAGAGGTAGGACCACAGCCTAGAGAGGTGGGGACAGTGAGGACAGCATGGGGAACCACAACATGGAAGGAGCTGGACGGAACAGCTCCCCAAAGCCTCAGCCATGGGGGATGTGCTGCCAGGTGCCTGCAAGATGGAAAATTTGGTAGCATGTGGACAAAGAGGTTGGCCAGCTTCAAATATCAACCACTGACTTCTTGTTGTTTAGTGTTAATTAAAACTGTTAATATCATCCAAAGATGAAATATAGGATTTCCTGGGAGCACTGAAAGATGAAAGAACAGGAACAGCAACAGTACACAGGACCAATTACCCAGGTTATGGCCGCATAGCCCCACCGCAGAGCTGTTAGAACTGACCCTCCCGCCCAGGTTGGTGGTGGCCCGAACCTGTGTCCAGGGACTGGTCCCCTGCCCAGCAGATGGGCCACCTTGGGGTTTTCCTTCCCAGCAGGGCACTGATGTCAGGCTTTGGTCTCAAATGCTCATTCCACTCTGGTATTGACTCTCTCTTGGACCTTAAGCTCATTTTTAAATTGCTGGTTTTAAATTGCTTTCCACAGTTCACATATATTCAAGAATAATAATGGTATTGTTATAAACTATTGGTGATTTTTAAATAGTAAGTAACCCTGAGGCTCTCAGAGGGACTTTTTGTTTGGTTGGATTTTTTTCTGATTTAAATCAAATTATCAAAGGAAATAATGTCTCAATGCTTTGTTTCTTTGAATTATTAACTAGCTATCTTATATAATAAAAGCCTAATATGCTAAGTGTCCAACTGTTCAACCATTCAACCAGTCGCTATGACGCACACTGACCACCAGAGGGCAGATGCTCTGACTAGTAGGTTAGATTGCTGCTGGGGTCCGGCTGATTGGGACTGAGCGAGACAGGCTCGACATGCCCTGGAGTCCTCCCACGGTCCCTCCCTGCCCCTGATTGTGCACCCATGGGTTCCCTCAGCCTGGCCTGCAGGGATTGGGCAAAACTGGCTCTTCGACATCCCCCGAGGGGTCCCAGATTGCAAGAGGGCGCAGGCCTCTAGTACTATAATAAGATGCTTCACTGCCATTCACAATGATGGAAAAAGAGAGAGAGAAATTAAAGGCTATTGGGATGGAAGTCTTTCCATATGAGGCAAGTCATGGATTTGGGAGAAGGAAATAGGGTGTTTGGGGAAAAGCACTGCTCTGTTCATAGGCAAACATACAAATCAATCCTCAGCTGGAAAACAAGCAGTGTCCCTTCCATTCATGCACTCGGCACTGTTCACACTCATTATCCTACCTGACCCTTACAATCCAGTGATGAGGAATGTAGGGCAGATGAGGTTAAGAGAGGTCAAAGGAGGACTGAGTCACGCTGGAGATAGTGTCAGGCCTGAGAGCACGGACAACAATGTGATGGTGATGGTGATGATGACAGTAATTAATATGCATAGAGTGCTTTATAATCCAGAACTGCCACATGCGTTTTCTCATTAAAAACTAGAAGACTAGTTTTGCAGTAATGTATGGGACACTGAGTTGGAAGGGAGAAAACTTTACATCCTAGATTGCTTAGCTACAATATGCAAAGCCATGTATAGACCAGCAAATCTGTTTAATTTTCACAGGGAAAACATACCAAAATTTGCATCAGATTTGAGTGCCTAGGATTCTTGGGATACAATGACTATGCAAGTGTGCTTGCCCTCAAGTAGAGGAACAATCTCATGTTTCCATTACTATGCAAGAAAGCAAAAGATAAGGCCGAAACCGGTTTGGCTCAGTGGATAGAGCGTCGGCCTGCGGACTGAGGGGTCCCGGGTTCGATTCCGGTCAAGGGCATGTACGTTGGTTGCGGGCACACCCCCAGTGGGGGATGTGCAGGAGGCAGCTGGTCGATGTTTCTCTCTCATCGATGTTTCTGACTCTCTATCCCTCTCTCTTCCTCTCTGTAAAAAATCAATAAAATATATTTAAAAAAAAAAAAAAAAAGATAAGAAGTGATGGGAAAAATGGCCCAATGTATAAAAGTGAGCTCAACGGAAGCAAAGATGTATGAGGGTGTTTGAAGAAGGCTTAATGGAGATGGAATTTGAATCGGGTTTTGGAGGATGGGTTGAATTTCAGTAGAAAGGGCAGAGGTATTCTGGGAAGAGAAAATGTCTTGAGCAAAGGCATGGAAGAGAAAAACATGACCACGTTGAGAGATCCAAGTGGGATATAGCAGAGGGCACAGGAAAGAGGATTCTGAGTAAAAAGCCCGAAAAGGTAGATAATTGGTCCAGTTGTTAAAGGTGTTGGAGGCAGAGGTGGACACTATCATCATCCCATTGACAGATGAGAAAACTGAGGCACACAGAAGACACGGTCACAAAGCCAGAAAGTGGATCTGGGTAGTCTGACTGTAGGAGCCAACCTCAAGCACTAATGACAATGCCTCTTGTCTGGGTGCTCAAAATCCCTGCTCCACCTTTAGCTTCCCCATGGTGTGGGTGTGGCGAGGCCTGCCTCTACCTCACAAGACTAATGTCAATCAGTTTGCTCTTGGTTGCGAGTGACAGACTCAACTCAAACAAGTTGAAACAAAAACACAATGTTTGACCTCAGAAAACAAGAAGTCCAGAGGTCAGGCAAGAGCCGTTGCTGGTTAATTCAGCAGCTCAACAATTACTTCCAGGACCGAGGTGCTCCCTTCTCTCCACTTGCCACTCCCCACTCCCCCTCCTCATAGGCCAGTTTCTATGCTGGCTGAATGTTCTTTCCACCCACCCCTCACCCCCCGCTTGCTCCCCTTCCCCACTCAGGGAAGCCATTCTGACTCCCTCATGCTGTTAACTCTACTTCCCACACCTCATGTAGTCATGTGGGCCTCCTCCTCCTAGCAGGGCAGCACTTTCCGTATTGTGTGACCCTGTCAGCGCTCCCTCTTAGAGTCCAAGCTCTGCGAGGAAAGAAACTCTGTGTATTTTTGTTCAACATTGTGTCTCTAATGCCTGCCACTCAAATACTTGTCAAATGAATAAATGATAGCTTTGTGTAATGCCTAAAAACTAAGAACCACAATATATATGGAATATGGCAAATTACTACTTATGATGTATTCTCCTATGGTGCTTTTCCCTGATGCATATTATTACTGGTTTCTCCCCCATGAAGCATTGTCCCCTTTCTCCTTCCTTAAAACCCAGGATTTATCCAAATTATCCAGATAGCCATGCAATCCCCTGTTCCTGAGAATATTCTAATTATTTACCACCTCTGGCAATTGCTGTTAGCTTAGGAGTGGCCCATGACATAAGCTTCCCAAACAGACTGAGGGAAGGCTGTGCTTGTAGGGACAGGAGGCTACCGGTTGCCCTGCTGCCTGCGGTCATCTTGTAGCCAGTGTAATGCTAGTAAAGTTGGAAATAATAGAGAGAAACTTAGTAGGCAAAAGCGAACAGGACTTGGTGATGTTTAGGAACATGAGGGATAAAAAAGTGGTGTTAAGGAAGACTCCTTGCTTACTGGCTTGGGCCATGGGATGGATGGATGGATGGATGGATGGATGGATGGAGGTTCTAATAATTGGAATAGAAAATCCTGGATAAAATGGGAGTCATCCAGACCAGACTTCCATGTAATTTTCCATAATTGTTTTTTGTTTTTTTTTTAATTAAATTTATTGGGGTGACATTGGTCAACATGAAAATATCAGTTTCAGGTGTGGATTTCTATTACAAGATCTGTATATCGCACTGTGTGCCCATCACCCAAAACTGCAGTTTGTGTTCAGGGGTTTCAGTTTTATTTTCCACACATGAGTGAAATCATGTGGTTCTTAGCTTTTCCTGACTGACTTATGTCACATAGAATAATGTTCTCAAGGTCCATCTATGTTGTTGTAAATGACGCTACTTCATCCTTCCTTATGGCCGTGTAGTACTCCATTGTGTATATGTACCACATCTTTATCCTGTCCTCTATCATAGGGCACTTTGGTTGTCTCCATGTCTTGGCCACCATGAATAATGCTGCAACGAACATAGAGTGCATATATATTTGCAAATATATGATTTCAAGGTTTTTGGGTATATACATGGGAAAGGGATTGCTTGGTCATATGGTAGCTCTATTCTCAATTTTTTGAGGAATCGCCAGACTGCTTTCCATAGTGGTTGTACCAGTCTACATTCCCACCAGCAGTGAATGAGGGTTCCCTTTTCTCCACAATCTCTCCAACACTTGTTGTTGCTTGTCTTTTTGATAATGGCCACTCTAACAGGTGTGAGGTGGTTTTGTAGTTTTGATTTGCATTTCCTTAATTGCCTCTGATGTTGAACATCTTTTCATATATCTATTGGCTGTTCGTATGTCTTCTTGGAAGAGGTGTATTTTCAGGTCCTCTGCCCACTTTTTGATTGGGTTGTTTGTTTGGTGTTGCATAATTGGTTTTACAAATTAAGTTTGAACTCATCTTTGCTTCTTGTTTGCTTCCTTTGTGATGTGTTGGGCCCGTGGGTGTGCCCTGTTTATTACAGTTCTCCTTGTATCAGACTTTATTTAATAACTAGTGGCCCTGCATGTGAATTTGTGTGCAATTAGCTCTCCACTGCACTGTAGCTCACTGCCCTGCCCTTCTGTAGCTCTCTGCCGCAGGTAGCTCGCTGCCCCACCCTCCTGCTGATTGATCGTTACCATCATGGCATAACAACCATTTGCATATTACCTCTTTATTATATAGGATGTTTGCATTTCCTCCTTGGACCAGTCTGAGAGTGCCAAGATAGCAGGAAATGCGCGTCTGTGTGTATGTATGTGCATGTGTAGGATTGCATTCCACATGGCAGATTATTATTTGTCCCTATTAAGTGGTGGATAAATATCTGCTGGGTATGGCTGGGCTGAAGCATTGTGAAGGTGAGATTGCCACACTTTGGTGGAAAGTTGCATTTAACCTGGGAGACCTGGCAGCCAACAAAATTCCCACCTTATCCACTCCCCTTGCTCTTGATTGTGTCTTTTATGGTTGCATGTTTAGAGTTCATCCAGCAATTGGAACTCTGCAAGCCACAGGCTGTGTGGCAGGGGAGCTGTGTCTTTGAATGTCTTGGAAAGAAGTTTGTTATCCTTTTGTCTTTGGAAGGTGGGGGTAACTTTCTTTGTTAATAGGTTTGCAATTTTTTGGCAGATTGGAAATAATATTTCAAAGGCAATGAAGAAGCAGCTGAGGGACATTACTTGTAATTGCTTTATACTGTTATCAATTTGCTTACAAGAAAAGAGAAGCAACTCACCATCCATCAGGGGAGGGAATCGTCATAGCCAGTGATCATGGTGCATGCTTTGGAATGTCATGGCAACCGCCCCATGGTTTGGACTTGATTACTTGCTGCTGCATTCGGTCATAGCTGAGTTGCTTCATTAACATTATTTTCTTCAACCTCATTTGTAAAAGGAAGTTGGAAAACAGCTCCACATGGGGCTTCATGCTCACCTGCTCAGAATAGCTGATGTGGCAAACAAAGTAGCATTCCTCTCTCTATCCTTTGCTAATAGAGTCTATAATTGTACTCAGAGGCTCATGGGTACTGATGCCTACTGTGGGCATGAAGGAAGGGCTCACCAGAGATGACTACCCAAACCTCTCTTTTACAGGTGGCAAAAATGAAGTCAGGAAAGATTGGTGCTCAGTGTTGAACAGAGTCCTCTTTGATCAGCTGTCCTTGGGTTCAATTGCTGCCTCCATCACTTACTACCTAGTAAGTGATCTGAGCCTCGGTTCTCTCCTGTGAAATGGGAATAACACCTGCCTTCTCAGCACCTCATGTGAGAATCACAGATCAAGCCATGATCATGGTACCTGGCACAGAGCAGGTGTTAATTTCCGGGGACAGTAATTATCATTATGTAAAAAGTCACAGGAGTTTATTGGAAAGCTGGGACACAAATCCGTGTCTCCTGAGTCTGGTCTGATTAGACCACACAGCTCTGCTTGAGGGAGGAGGCCTGAGTGTAGGTATTTGTCATGTCTACTCAGTAAACAGTTTCACTTATTCTGTTCAGGTGGCAGGGGATGCTGGAGTGCGTTGGTGGGCTTTGGGCTGAATATTTGTCCTAAACAAGCTGTCCGTAGCGTTTCCCGGAGCTCTCCACACCCTCCCACGGCACACGGAGAGTGGATGGTTGCACTGTAAGTTGCAAATAAAATGGCCAATCAGTCTGGAAGACCCTGGGGGCTGCCTAAACGAAGATGAAGACCACTCCGCTCAGATGGCTAAGTGACCGCGGAGCGCCGGGGAGATCACAGACCACGGAGCGGCGTAATGAAGATGGTATCTCAGCGGACACTTCAGCTCCAGAATAGCCTGGCGCCTCTCTCCTCGAACTGGAGCCAGAGCGCATCAGAACCCTTGAAGGTTCTGAGACGTACACGGGACGTCTGGCATACAGAGGCCATTTCCACTGAAGGCAGGTTGCATGTGGAGTGTGAGTGAGAAAGCAGATCCAGCCCAGGGCCCCTTCACAGCCGGAAATAACAATGGGGGAGGCGGGGCAGAGCCACGTGAGGGGCCCTAGAGACTGCAGAGGAGCCTGACCTTTCTGGAGAGGCCCGTCTCCCCGCGTAGGAAGCGGGCCAGGAGCGCTCCGTCCCATGGGTTTCAGCTTTGCTTCCACAGCCCTCCCAGTGTTCAAAGACATGGGACCGGCCAGAAACCCGAGGACTCTGTCACAAAGGAAACTCAGGAGCAGAGCTGAATAATGAGCAAGCCTGTGCCCACAGGGTGCCAGTGCAGGCTGGCGTGAACCCACCGCCTCCCACAGATTAGACACTGGAGCAGAGCAGCTCGAGCCAATGGCGTCTCCGCGTGGAGGACAGGAGCGTGCCTGAATCTGCCTGAAGTCGGGCTTGTTCTCATTGAGCAGCCCCTGCCTTTGAGTCACGTAATCCTTTACATGCAGTTTCTCATTTAATCCCCACAACATACTTGCAAAGCAAGTCCTTTTATTTCAATTTAACAAATGAAGACGATGAAGCTGAGAGAGATGAAGTAATTTGCCTTGGGACCGAGTGGGGAGGTAGATGAGCAAGGATTAGAACCCAAGCCCACACTCACACCTCTAATAGTGTCATAGTAATGCTCATCCGAATACAGAGCCAGCCAGTGCCAGGCACACACTTTCCATACATTCATGTGATGCCTACACCCCCCTGATAAGGTAGGTATTGTTACTAGCATCATGTCCATTTAACTGATGAGGAAACCAAGGCACCATGAGATTAAGTAACTTGCCACACTGAGTGGCAGGGCCAGCTGGAATGGCTCCCAAGAGCACACTGTTAGCCATGAAGCCCTGCCTCTCAGCGTGTGCTCCCGGGAACCGCAGCCTCAACATCACCTTCAAACTTGTTACAAATGCAGATTGGCAGGTCTTGCCCCAGATTCAACGCACCAGGTGATCTGGCCTTGCCCTGTCCTTCCTGTAGGTGGCGTTCTCTCCAGTTAACCCATGAGAGTAGCTGACACCCACTTCTCAGATTCTTGCTCCTGGAACTGTGGTTAAAGTGTGGTTTGTGAACAAGCAACATGGGCCTCCCCTGGGTGCTTGTTAGAACTACAGACTTTCAGGCTCCACCAAGATCTTTGAACCAGAACCTGTGTTTTAACAAGATCCCCAGGTATCATGCGTGCACTTGGAAGACGGAGAAGCTCTGACCTAGGGTATAGCAGGGTGAGGTTGCACTGAGGAAACTTCCCTCGGATCTCACTACTCCCGAGACAGGGAGGGAGGGCAGCGGCTTTCCTCAGTGTCCCCAGGGGGACATCAGTCAGGAGACACCCTTCGCTAGAAGGTGGTGTACTAATTAAGGTAGCTGCAGCTGCCGCAACAGATGAACGAAGTCTCTGACTCAGTGTAATAGATATTTCTTACTTGTGCAAAATCAAATCAGAGGGGAGGGCTCTGCTCTCCAGCAAATGAGAAGTGATGCTCAGGACTTTCTCCTCACACTCCACGGCCACCTCTACCTGCGAGGGAAAGTGGGAAATGGGGCCTCAGATGGTACTCAGGAGCAAGAGCAGCCAGCAGTCTCTACCACGTTCACTGGTAAACCTTCAGCTCTCAACTGCTCATTTATTTATTCAGCGAATGAACACATGTGTGCATAATATTGAATAAGGAGTAAGATTCATTTATTTACCCACTCGTTTATTCAACAAACATTTGTTAAGGCTGGAGCAACTTGGAATAACAAGGTGAATAAAATTGCTTCTTCTCACAAAGAACCCAGCATCCAGAGGGGAAGATGACAAACAGCCCAGTGACTGGCAATTGTGGCTAGCAATAAGCTATCTCCTTTGGGACCACAGGAGAGGGTATCTTATAGGAGGATATCAGGGAATGCTTCCTGGAGGAAGTGACACTGAACTAAGTTTAGACACGTGGAATAAACAAGGCATAGAATGGAGTTTGAAGACTCAAGGCTGCTGAGCAAGCTGCATGTGTGAAGCTGAGGAGTAACTCAACTTGGGAAACCGAGATGTTGGTCAGCTAAATGGTGATATTAGGGATGGTGAGGGACATGAAGCAATACAATTAAAAATGGCTGGGTTGCCTGTCTCCTGCAAGATGGGAAACAGTGAAACTGTGCTCTGGCCCATGATGGCAGGAAAAGAGGCAAATAGTTTTGACCACACCCTTGTATGTTACCTTTATGCGTAGTCACCCAGAAAACAACAACACGCCCATGCTACAATGAGCTTCCTCACTAAAATGCCCTTTATATTCTGCAGGGATGGAGGTGCAAGCTGCCTTAAACTACTCCATACTTTTTATTCCTGGAACAGCTGTCACCTGCCTTGTCCTGGGAACTCATTACTTGAAGAGGGATGTGCAGATTTCACACATTCCCCTAGTCTTAGGTAGTGCAGGGCTTTCTGAAAAGCTGCAACCATATTTCCACCAGGCTGTCAGCCCAAAGATGTCCTTTAGAAGATCTGTGGGACAGGACACCAAGCTCTGTCTTTCATAATTAGGGAGTGATTAATAATTTAATCAGGACAGAGAACAGTTCACAAAATGTCACCTCCTCTCATTTGTTGGGCTATGGGTCCCCATTAATCACAGGACATTCTGAATGCAAAAGAGACAGGTTTATTTGAAGCTTAATGTTGGGGTAACCTTGCCACTGCTCCCTGCTCTGCTTCAAAAACGCTGCCAATATATCAGAGCCAACGTCACTGTCACTGGCCCAGCCTCCGTCCCTGATGAATTTCCTGGGAAGCCAATGGAATATCTGCAGCTTGCTCCATCCCACTTCCTCTACTGCTCGCTATGACATGCACTGATCACCAGGGGGCAGTATGGAACATAGCGGGCATCAGCGACGTGGTGCTGACAATGGGCAACAGTGGAGGCACTGCTGGCCCCAATGGGCCTCAATGAGAGCGGGACCACAGCAGGATGGTGGAGCATGTAAGCAGGCAGCGCCAGGCCAAGGTGGGTGTGAGTGTGGGGCCTAATCACCCCACAGACTGTGACCAGTGACAACAGCCCCGGGGGGAGGGGGAGCGGACAGGGCCGCCATCCGGCTCCCAGGCGCTGAGGGAGCCAGGCGGGGGGGCCGGCCCCAATCGATCATCCCACAAATGGTGACCAGCGGCCAGCAGGCTCTGATCGCCCGATCTGGGCCAGAGCCCATGCTGGGACCGGCCCCATGCTGGGCTGGGCCCTGGGCTGGGATGGGGAACTGCGGGTGGGTGGCGGTGACCAAGCTCCTGTGGCACTCAGGTGGGGGGCTGTGACCTCTTACCGGCTACCTGAGGGCGGGGGTGATGGGGACGGAGGTGCGGCGGGAATGTGGGGTGTCCGCCGAGCTCACTCTCACTCCCCCTACTCTCCTCCCCAGGGATTCCAGGGCTTGCGCACCAGGGAAGCCCCCATGCTCAGGTGCCAGGTGCCCATGAGGAGCCAGCCCCACACCCATGCAGCCTCTTCCCAGTGAGCTGGGCTGCAGCTGCCAGGACTGCAGGGGCTGGTCAGGCTCCCCATGGGTTCACACAGGAGCTGGTCTGTGAGGCCGGCTGTGAGAGAGCATGCTACCTGGCTGGCTTCCATGCAGCACCACTGGGTGGCCCAGAGGCCCACACTGCACCCTGGCCCACAATGTCAGTCAGGTCGTGCTCACCACATCTCCACATGGGGACTCGGGCACTCTGACTCAGATGGAGGGGGAAGCATGGGGACCCGGGGGCCCAGGTGCTGCCCAGGGCCCAGAGGTCAGCTGGGACCTGCCCTTCCACTCCAGACACTCATGCTTCAATCCTTGGCCAGGCCTTAGGACGGCACCCTTGCACGAATTTCATGCATCGGGCCTCAGTCTTACAATAAAGTAAGGTAGAAAAAATAAAATGTTTCTATGAAAATAATAAGAAAGAGAAATGCATTTCAGTATTTTTTTTAAATCCACATATAAACGAACCCACTTAGTTCAAACCCTAGCTATTCAAAGGTCAGCCCCTGGGAGTCCAGGCCTCAGTGCCAGCACAGCAGTGGGTTTCAGCACAGAGCAGAGAGCCCTTGATCAACTATGACCTCTGCTCTCTGAGGTCGGCCAGGTGCATCCTCCCAGTGGCCACAGAGCCATGCCTTTAATCAAAACCAGAATGAGAAAGGGAGCATGAGGAAACTTTGGCACAAAGTCAGATCTAACATAAGAGGGAGTTATATCCATCCACCTGAGATGGCTCAGGTTTGTGCTGTCACTAGCCATTTCCTGTCCTATAAAGGCAAGGAGTAAATTAGGGCTGGTGTCTATCAATTATGCCAGTTGCTGGTTTGATTTTGCTCTCTTACTTATGGAGAAAGGTGGACTGTGCAAATGTTTTTATGAGATGGCCTTTGTTTTTAAAGCTGCTGCAAATGGGGTCTTTGCATGTGAAGAAGCTGAGTTCCAGGGCCCTAGCTGGTTTGGCTCAGTGGATAGAGCATCATCCCACGGACTGAAGGATCCCAGCCAGGTTCAGTTCCAGTCAAGAACATGTACTTCAGTTGCAGGCTCAATGCCCAACCCCGGTCGGGATGAATACAGGAGGCAAACAATCAATGTGTCTCTCTCACATTGACGTTTCTCTCTCTGTCACTCCCCCTCCCTTCCACTCTCTCTAAAAATCAATGGAAAGATATCCTTGGGTGAGTATTAACAAAAGAAAAAGAAGAAGAAGAAGCTGAGTTCCAGGACCTTGATCCTGCCATCAGAAGCCTTCTTTCACTCCTTCTGCCATTTCATAAAAAGGGCTTTATCTGCTATATCAGATCCCAGCATAAGCCCGTTCTGGGTAATTCTCAGTATCTGCTTTCAGCAGAAAACACAAGAAGCATAACACTTGATTAAATCTGTTCAACCTACCTGTTCCAATGGCTCCAATTTCTTATTAACAGAGGAATAAACATGCAAAAACCACCCGCCAGTGTGCATTCTTCACTTGAATCCAAGGTGAAAATCAAGCTCAGGTTTTCCTAACAGATGCTACACACGTTTCCGGAGTGTAACACGTCCCTGTTTTTCTGTGTCAGCTCTGGTTCCTAATAGGATGCTGTGATGAGGCAGGGCATGAAATTTTCATAACCAACCCCCTCTATGTACATGCATGAAAGCTGAGAGAGCCCAGGGAGAGAAACAACGATCTGAAGTGTTTCTGAATATTGGTGCTATTTTCCCAGTGCTTTGAAATTGATAAGTGCAGGTGACATTTACACAATTTTTCTCCAGTCATTCATTCAAAGACACTTACTGAAAAGTCTATTATGGGCAAGCTTTTTATAGAGTATACAGTTCAACCAGAGATGCTGAAAGACAAGGAGGTGGGGCTCAGGGAGGTAAATGGAGTTTTACATTGATTTCTGTGACAAGGTAGAGGAGAGAACTATCATATAAGCAGTACCTTAGTCTATGGTAGGAAGACTGCAAAACTAGTTAGTCATGGTATATCTAACTAGGTAAAAGAGTAATTTATTATTTTTCCTATGTAGTCTGTGATTTCCTGAGAGATACTAGATAAGCTAGAAATAGCCCACCCACAGATGGGTTGGGACCTTTGCATTAGTAATGATCACAAATAGCTAGATATGCTAAGATCTACATGCTGCAATGCAATAGCCCCTTCCACGTGTGGCTAGTGTACGCTTGCAATGTGCCTTGTCTGAACTGAGATGCTCTAGGTATAAAATAACTCCTGGATTTCCACAACCAGGCTGATCTAGACTGTAAGCTTCCAGGAGGTGGGTTCTCATATTGTGTCCTTGGGACATAACACACTTTCTGGAACTTATCTGATGACCTAAGATGTTTGTTGAGTGGATGAGTGTGAGTTAAGTAGACATCAATGCTGTCACTGATAGTAAGTGATCATTTAATATCTCACTTGTCACCCACTCTTAGTACCTCATTCATTCTCCATCCACAACACTTTGTGGCTTCTGACAAGTCTACTCAGAACTTGGTCTAATACCTTAGACTCTAAGGTATTCAATAGGCAGATGGCCATCCCAGATTCTGTGCCAAAGCTCCCACGCATGTGTTAATCCCGGCAGCTTAAATAAGGGCTTGCAAGCAGAGACACCTACCAGCAGATCTGTAGGATACAGAAACTGAAGGGGAGTTAGCTCTACATACTCAGCTTTCCCTCCCTGCTTTCCAACCATTTAAATTTCTCAAAAAATTTTAGTTTATCCAAAAAAATGCTTTCCATCTTTTCTTTTCTCTGGTGGTTTTATGGCTGCCCTTCTTGCTTAGAGTCATTCTTCTGACTCTCCCTCATCGTCAGGTTTCAGTGGTCATTTCTCCCTGCTCTTCGTGGGTCTGCCTCTCCTAAATTACAGGCTGTAAAGGAATGAGGGATGAGGAAACAAAAATGGGAAACTTAGAATTGTGCCTAAAAATACTAGTAAGAATAAATCTGTTCTGAGTGAGGGTGTACGGGGCCATCCTGCAAAGGATGGACATAGGGTTTGGAACACGGACTTTGATCTCTATTTGCGGACTCTCCCCAGGGCTTCCACCTCCTACTGGTCCCTGGTTGCATTTGAGGTGAGTGGTGTTACCAGGAAAGTGAGCTCTGAAAAATGAGGTTAAGCTGTATCTAGGATAGTGAAGTATTTGGAAAGTTAGAAGCAATTGGGGTGAGGTTAAGATAGCATTTGGCCCTGGCCAGTGTTGCTCAGGGATTAGAGCATCAGCCCATGCACCAGAGGGTCATGGGTTCAATTCTCAATCAAGGACACATACCTGGCTGCAGGTTCCATCCCCAGCCCATGTTGGAGTGCATGTAGGAGGCAACAAATCCATGTGTTTCTCTTATCTCTCTCTCTTTCTCGCCTCCCCCTTTCACTTTCTCAAAAAAATCAATGTAAAAAATATCCTTTGGTGAGGATTAACAACAACACAAAGATAGCATGTGGCCAAGGCAGTCAGATCTACCCAACCATACCTACAAATGCCTGTTTTTGGAAAACATATGCACAGAGAACCAAAAGCAGGACCCGGATGGTGGAAAGGCTAGGGCTTGCCCATAGAGAGGAGAGCCAGAGGAAAAGAATAAGGAAGAACAGGGAACAGATCTCCTCAAGTCTGGGTAGAGCTTGCCCAAGCCATCCTCCCTAAATCTTTGCTGAATGCACATCAGGCAATGGGCAGGGGAAACTTTTCAGAGAAGCCTTGGGGAGAAGACAGATTTCCAAAGCATGCTGAACTTTGAAAGAACCACCCATGAGACTGTAGCACTGGAGTCTGGCCAACCCCAGTCATTCTCAGCATCCTGGGTGATAGATAAGCTGGGGTGGTATGGAGTACCGAAGAATAGACCTTTTCAACCTGAACTTGGAGGTCAAGAGGTCTGACTCCAAAAGGATTCAGTAGGAAACAAGGATGTTCTCTTCAATAATAGAAATTTGCTGAAGTGGAAAAACAAATATATACATATACATATACCTATATGTACATTTCTAATTAGGGCTTTGATAGCTTTGATTTGGAAAATTTGAAGAAATGGGCAACAAATAATTTCTAAAAATGGGTTGACTGCATATAGTTATATTTTTTAAAGGAACATGTAATTCACTAATGATGATTATATATGGAAATGAAAATCAATACACTATACAGCATTCTTTGAGCTGGTTTTCTCTTAAACTATGCAAAATTAGTGTATTTAAAAATGATCTTAAGTACAAATCTGAACTAGATACAAAGGCTCCTCTCCCTCCCACCCCCAAAGTCTTTCAGGCAGCCCTCTCGGTGTGTATTTCACAATTAGCATACACTTAAACAGAGCCCTTATTTAATAACCTCTTTGTATGTCTCTTAGTTATATTAATTACACCCACTAAGTGAAGATGAAGGTGGAAACATAAAATGGATGTCCTTTTGAATTTGGAAAGAAATAAAGTTTAATCATGACCTTCCTGTAAGCAAAGCCTAAAGTGTGAAGATGGTGAGGCCCCAGTGGAGCTATTGTTATCTCTTAAAGGCCATCTCATTCTTTTGAAATCAATTGAGAGAAAGTGCAGACACCACCACGTAGAAGCTGCACAAAGTGTTCTTAACAGCTCTCTCTGTCTTCTGTTCTCTTCTCTGCACTCATCCATCGAGCATACCTGCCACATTAATTCTCCTAAAATGCCACATTAATCATGTTGCTCCTGCTCACCCATCTTCATAGCTCCTAATTACTTAGAGAATTCAATTCAAAGACCGAGTCAGTTGCTTGAGGCCCTCCCCAGCAGGGCCCACGTTTTCATAGCTAACCACCCTCTTCAGGCACCTCCATGCCTGTCCCCTTCCTTCGGAAAACCCAGTCAGCTAATGTTTCCCAAATAACTCATGACCTTTCAACACCAAGCAATCACTCACACTATTCCCCAGGCCATAACCTCTTTCCTCATTCTCTTTGCATTTTCAAGTGCTACCTTCCTTCCTTTCTTCACTAATCATTGAACACCCGCCATGTATCAGGAGCTGAGTGTGAACCCTACTGTCCATTCCACCTCCCTGCAGGATGTCCTCCTTCTCCAGAGCACTTAATTTTTTGTTTTTTGTCATTAATTGTCAGTTAACCATAGGATACTGTGACAGTCTCTTATACTTACTGTACACAGTCTCAGTCCGTTCAGGCTGCTATGGCAGAATATCATAGACAGAATACCATATACTGTGAGAAATGTATATCTCACAGTTCTAGAAATTGTTAACGTCCCAGACTGAGGTGCTAGCCGATGTCAGCAGCGTCTGGCGAGGGCCCCTTTGGGTCCATAGCCAGCTGTCTTCTTGCTGTGTCCTCACATGGCAGAAGGGGCTAGGGAGCAAGCTGAGATCTCTTTCATAAACAAACTAATCCTGTCACCAGGGTGTCAGCTTCATTACCTAATCACCTCCCAGGGCCCACACTGAAGATCAGGTTTCAATATATGAGTTCTGGAGAGAAGCAAACATTCAGTCTATAGCATATACTATTTATTTTTTTGATGTGTTTACATCATCTCTCAATAAGATTTTAAGGTTCTCAGTGCAAGGATCATTACTTACTCTTTTTGGTACTTGACATAATGCTTTGCTTATGGTAGGTATGCTTAGTAAACATTTCTTTTTACTTAATCTTGTTAATTAATGGGTAATGATTTCTATACTCAGATCTTTCCCACAGTAGACCCAACCATAGTGCTTTGATTTCTTGGTGGTTTATTTTTTTAGCTTTTATTTGTCTTATGTTTCCCATTATTTTTGCCTCGTTTTATTTTCTTTTATTTTTTATTATTGATACTACTAGAGGCCCAGTGCATGGATGCGTGCACTGATGGGGTCCCTTGGCCTGGCCTGCGGGGATGAGCCGAAACCGGCAATCCTACATCCCTGGAGGGATGTAGTAGTGCACGAAGTGGCAGGCAGCTGGGGAGGAGCCCAAGCGCCTCTCCTGCTCTCCCAGTGCTGATGCCAGTCCCAATCCCATCCAGGTCAGGATGGGAAAGGGCACACAAGGGGAGTGTATGCAGGAGGCTTGCACTGTGCTGCACAGCTACACTCACCAGCCATGAGCCCGGCTTCTGGCGCCCATTGGTCAGTTGAGCAGCGCTCCCACTGTGGGAGCACACTGACCACCAGGGGGCAGCTCCTGCATTGAATGTCTGCCCACCTGGTGGACAATGTGCATCATAGCTACCGGTTGACTGGTTGACCAGTCGCTTAGGCTTTTATATATATAGATTAAAGATGTCCTCCATTTTTCCCTCTTTTGCCCACCTCCACCCAACCCCTACCACACCTCCCCCAACCATAGTGTTTTAAGCATGGATATTCCTTCAGGAAGAGAAGACAGTATTGCTTAAGTATCCATTATCTTCAAGGAAAGATTGTGTAAGGACGAATATCCCTAAGCTAGAATCTGTGCACTTTGTAAACTATCCAATGGCAACAAACGGTAAGCCAGATCACAGCTTGAGCTACTATCCCAACATTCTCAAGGGACCCTGCCTCAGAGACGCCTAAGGCACAGAGGCTGTGATTTTAATAAGGAGACATAAGTAAGAGTTAAAATATTGCCTATGCACCTGGGCATTGTGCTAAATGAAAAAAAGCCAGTCACAAAGGGACAACTGCTGTATGATTCCACTTATATGAGGTTCCTAGAATAAGCAAAATATACAGAAGGGAAGTAGGACAGTGGTTTCCAGGGGCTGGGGTAGGGGAAGTGGAAGGTTGTTCAATGGGGACAAAGTTTCCGTTTTGAAAAGAGTTCTGAAGATTGGTTGCATAACAATGTGAATGTACTTAGCACTACTGGACTATAGCTTAAAAATAGTTAAGATGGCAAATTTTATGTTGTGTGTTTTTTATGACAATTTAAATTTTAAAACATAACCATAAAAAGGAAAAGATAACTGCTCATGAGAGACTTCTGAGAGCTGTGTTTGGCAGAATAAAATAATTTCAACAATGGCAAAACAACATTTCCTATGTATTGATGATCAGCATAACAAAGGGATTCACAGGTATTTTTCAAAATAACTGAGATATCTGCTTGAATATAGTTCAGGTGACTAAATGGGCCCTTCCTTGGATAATCTCAAATATTGCCTCAAAAAACAAACAAACAAAAAAACCTATATCTCAGTTGTCCAGAATATTTATTTCTGCATTCTCTTTTTCAGTATTAAAAAAGGAGAAAGTCTTATGAATCACCTTACAATTTATAAAATCCCTCACATTTGCTGTTTTCAAAGACATCTTCAGTGCCCTGTTTCCATATTTCATTGTGGTCAAGAGGGGTTTTCTCTTTCTTTCAAGTAAATTATTTTTATTTTTATAAACCAATTTCTCCTTATTTGTCCTTCTACACTACACTGAAAGGGCTTAGCAGACTTTTATTTTTTTAAATTTTGTTTTATTGCTTAAAGTATTACAAAGAGTATTACATATGTCTCCTTTTCCTTATATACTTCTGTAGTTAAAAGCAGTGCTTGTAAGAAATAGAAACAGTGAAGACGTTTAGGCACCTACACTGAGCAGCTTGTGTCAGTTGTCAATGAATTTTGTACAAACTTACCTGGCAGCTTACACACAAAGGGGAACATAAACCATTACATGTTTTGTTTTTCAGCAGTAGAATATGTTCAAATTTAAATGTACTCCAAAACAATAATGAGACATCTTCTACTTTACTCTTATTTTTTTAATCCTCACCCAAGGACATACTCTCATTAATTCGAGAAAGAGGGAAAGGGAAAGGGAAAGAGAAACATTCATGTGAGAGTGAAACATCAATTGATTGCTTCCCATACATAGGTGCCCTAACTGGGGATCAAACCCACAAGCTGGGTATGTGCCCTGACCAGGAATTGAACCAATGAAGGGACAATGCTTCACCCAGCCAGGGCCTACTTTTACTTTCTTTAGAAGAAATAAGCATAATTCTGTTTCCCTTTCCTTAAAACACTAATTTTCCACCCTTTAAGTTCTCCTTCTTTGCAGATCTTTTACTTTCTTGGTCACTTCCAGAACACAGTGAACCAAACTGAACACTGCTCTACTAGACAACTGATTGTGGAAAACAATAAGTTCCTCTCAGCCTGTGCAGGGTACAGTATCTCACCCATTGTTATGGCCTCTGAGGATTTTTCTGAGATGCTTTTACTAAACCATGATTTTCCCAGCCCCTATTTGTTATTCAATCCAGAAAGTACATGCATACCTACTAGTCTGGAGGCTGTGGAGCTTGAGGTACCTTGCACTTTGGGAATATAAATTGGTGCAGCCACTATGGAAAACAGTATGGAGGTTTTCCCAAAATTTAAAAATAAAACTACCATATTATCCAGCAATTCTACTTCTGGATATTTACCCAAAGGAAACAAAATTGCTATCTCAGAAATATATCTGCATCCTCATGTTCATTGCAGCATTATTCACAATAGCCAAGACATGGAAACAATCTAAGTGTCCACTGACAGATGAATAGATCAAGAAGTTGTGGCATGTACATGCAATGGAATATTATTCAGCAACGAGAAAGAAGGAAATTCTCCCATTTGCAACAATATGAAAAGACATTGAGGGCATTATGCTAAGTGAAATAAGTCAAACAAAGATAAATACTATATGATCTCACTAATATGTGGAATCTAAAAACATCAAACTCATAGACACAGAGTAGAATGATGGTTTCCAGGGTGTGAATGGTAGGGAGAATGGGGAGATGTTGGTCAAAGAGTACAAACTTTCAGCTATAAGATAAGAAAGTTCTAGGGATCTGAGGTACACATGATGAATAGAGTAATGACAGTGTATCATACACTTGAAAGTTGCTTTGACAATAGAGCTTTAATGTTCTCACTGTAACAAGAACAACATGGTAATTATGTGAGGTAAAGGTTGTATAAACTAACGTTATTGTGGTAAACTTGCCATATACAAGTTGTGCACCTTGAACTTACATAATGTCAGTTATCTACACTAATAAAAGACAAAGATGCTAATTGACCGTACCTTCGCTATGCCCAAGCCACGCCCACCAGCCAATCAGAACGACTATATGCAAATTAACCCAACCAAGATGGCGGCCGGGAGCCACAAAGCTAGAGCAAGCCGGAGGCTTGGTTGCTCCAGCGATGGAGGAAGCCAAGTTCCCGCTTGCCCTGGCCAGCTGTGGCCTCCACAAAAGGCAACAAAGTTTCAATTATAGAAGCTAAATAAATCCCAGATACCTGCTTCCAGCCAGCCTCCACTGGGAGCTTGGGTGGCTGGGGGCTGTGGTCAGCCTACAAACAGCCATCAGCCCCTCGCCCAAGATGGCCACATCCTCATGGGGTGAGGGTCCCTGCTGGGGGGATTGGCCAGCCTGCAAACAGCCATCAGCCCCTCACCCAGGCTGGCCAGGCACCCAAGTGGGGACCCCTACCCTGAAGGGGCTGTGGCCAGCCTGCAAACAGCCATCAACACCCAGGCTGGCCACACCCTCATGGGGTGAGGGTCCCTGCTGGGGGGCTTGGCCAGCCTGCAAACAGCCATCAGCCCCTCACCCAGATGGGCCAGGGACCCCAGCAGGACCCTCCACCCTAAAGGGGGAGTGGCCAGCCTTCAAACAGCCATCAGCCCCTCTCCCAGGCTGGCCACACCCTCATGGGGTAAGGGTCCCTGCTGGGGGGCTTGACCAGCCTACAAACAGCCATCGGCCCCTCACCCAGGCTGGCCAGGCACCCCAGCGGGGACCCTCACCCTGAAGGGGCTGTGGCCAGCCTGAAAACGGCCCTCAGCCCCTCACCCAGGCTGGTCAGGCACCCCAGGGAGACCCCTACCCTGATCTGGGACACCCTTCAGGGCAAACCAGCTGCCCCCCCCCCCCCATGCACCAGGCCTCTATTCTATATAATAAAAAGGTAATGTGCAAATTGACCCTAACAGCAGAATGACTTGGAATCACTGGTCACTATGACACACACTGACCACCAGGGGGCAGAAGCTCAATGCAGGAGCTGCCCCCTGGTGGTCAGTGTGCTCCCACAGGAGGAGCTCTGCTCAGCCACAAGCCAGGCTGATGGCTTCCAGTACAGCAGTGGTGGTGGGAGCCTCTCCCGCCTTTCTCAGCAGCGCTAAGGATGTCCCGACTGCAGCTAAGCCTGCTTCCCGCTGGCAAGTGGACAATCCCCTGGAGGGCTCCCGGGCTGCCAGAGGGATGTCTGACTGCCAGCTTAGGCCCCATCCCCTGGGGAGTGGGCCTAAGCCAGCAGGTGGTCATCCCCTGAGGGGTCCCAGATTGCGAGAGGGCACAGGCTGGGCTGAGGGACCCTCCCGAGTGCACAAATTTTTGTGCACCAGGCCTCTAGTCTATAAATAAAGCTGGAAAAAGTTTTTAAAGAGGTGAATGAGAACACCTTTAGCTCTTAATACAACCCATTCCTTGTCTGTCAGGCTCAGTGTTAGGGGCCAAGTGGTGGGTAAATGGGACTTTTGAGCTGAGGCTGTAAGGAAGAGAGGGAGTTTGCCATGTGAGGATCTGGAATGATGGGAGGGCACCCCATCCCCAGCAGTCCTGCCTGCAGTGTGGAAGAGTGTAGTGTAACTGAGGCTGAGGCCATTGCCCATAGATACTCCTGATTTTCCCTCCTCAGAGGCCTTCTAATGGCATCTCAGCCCTGCTCCCACAGCACAGAACTCAAAATCTTTTAAAGGCCGCTGTTCTGACAAGATGTGTGAGATGGTTTTTGTTTTCCCCTTACAGGAGAGGCTCGGGCAGTAAGAGCTATAGTACTAAGTTGAACCACCGGACATTGCCAGCTTCTTGGGTCAATACTGATTGACTCTCTGCAATTTCACATGGTCTAACCTCATTATTTTGAGTATTGGGACTGGCCCCTGGGGACAAGAGTGGTTGGGGGAAGTCTCTTGCTTTCTGTCCCTCACTTTTCTGCACAGGCCAGGCTGGGGTTACAACACAGACTGGGAGCCCGAGGGACTGAGCAGGACCCTTGTGCAGCGCAGTGACAGGGAGGAGTGGTTGGGATCTTATGACATCGCCTTCACTTTCTGGGGAGCAGACCATCATGGAGAAGAGAAAACCTTCTGAAGGCACAGATGAGGGTTCTCAACTTGAAGCAATTCTAGTGGCAGAGACTGAGGCCTGTGTAGTTCGTATTATCTCTAGGGCAGAGAAGTGAGCATCACGTCTCCCTGTCATGAGAATGGTGAGAGGTGCTTAGTATGGAAAACAGAATGAGAAAGACCTTTCTTGGAGCTGTGTTTGCTTCATTTCACACCAGGGAGGAACGAGAATGCTACCCTGCTTTACCTATGCTTGGTTGCCTTAAGCTGAACAGGAATTGTTGAGTGTATGAAACTTTTGCAGCTTGGACTGAGTTCCATCATTTCCAATTCAATATTCAACATCATCTTTATGAATTTTGGAGTTTTAAAAAAGTTCTAGGTGTTATTATAGAAAGAAAGATAGATGACAGGAGGGAAGGAAGGAAGGAAGGAAGGAAGGAAGGAAGGAAGGAAGGAAGGAAGGAAGGGAGGAAGGAAGGAAGGAAAATATCTAGGTGACCTTTCAACTAATCATTCCAAATAAAATTCTGGCCCATGGAGTGGAGAGACAAAGTAAGACCCTCTCTCTAGAGAGCGCTGTCTTAATTTAGCAATTGCATACTAATTTATGTACTATGTAATGTATGTATCATGTAATTTAATACTAATTGTGTCCTAACCTGATATTTGAAAGCTAATGCCCTGGCTGGGTTGCTCAGTTTGTTAGAGCATTGTCCCCTTGCATCAAAGTTGCAGGTTTGACCCCTGGTCAGGGCACATACAACCATCAACCAATGAATGCATGAAACAGTGGAACAACAAATTGAAATTTCTCTCTCTCTCAAATCAATTAAAAAAGAAAGATAAGAATTTCATCAATTAGGTTTACATTCCACTGAGTATAATAGAAAAACTAAGGCTTACCAGGATTAATAACAAGTGGTCTAAATAGGATAAGTATTTACTTCCCTCTGAGGGAAAAAACATCTGCAGGTAGGCAGTCCAGGGTTGGGAAGGATGCTCTGTGGTTAGCAGGGACCTAGCCTCTTGTTTTGTGGCTCCACCATCCTCAACATATCACCCCATGGCCCCAAATGGCTACATGAGATCAAAACATCACATCTGCATTCCAGACTGCAGGATGGAGTAAGGGGGAGAAGCCTATGACTCTCCTGTTTAAGGAGACTTTCATCAACATCCCATTAGGCAAAGCATAGTCACAGAACACGTCTGCATAAGATGCATATGTATCCCCTTTTAGATGGGCTCATTGCCGATCAGATTAAAGCACATTTTGTTAGATTGAGAAGAGGGTAGAATAAAGCAGGCTTGGGTTGACACTGCAGTGTCTGTCACCTGGCAGTGGAGTCTGCTGCTGTCCAAGACAGCTGTGTAAAGGAGAGGCTTGTGTCAGGAAAGCAAATATGGAAGACACCCAAGAACAAAAACTAAGTCATGTCATGCTCCTCCCCCCACGTTTTTAAAGGTGCTCTTGATTTCCTATGGGCTGGTTTAGAATTTTAGAATATAAAGCTTCAGGAAGTTGCTGTGACACGTTGCCCTACGTGAAACCTCCCATGCACATAATCACTGTACCAGAATATAATTGAGAGCTAATTTCATATTTCCTGCATATCACATTGGAAAATTGAGCTGTCAGATCTATTTAAGGGCTACAAGCCAAATGCAAACACCCAAGCCCTGCTCTTTTAAAGAATATATTTCTACGAGACTTCTTCTTCTCTCTTTGAGACTTAACAATAACATTATACTAAAAGCCAAATCCATCTAATTAAGCCTTCGAAGTTCAGCTATTTGCTGTGTATAAAATTTAGAAAACTTACAGATGGAAATATAGCTGAGGGAACTCTTTTCATAAGTATCCTTTCCCATTGAAAAGACCCTTAATTTCCAAAGCTTTTAAAATTGTGGATTGTAATCCAGTAGAACAACATCCTATGCATTATGTGAGGTTCAGTGGGGTCTGGATAATCCGTGGTCATGATGCCTTGGACATAACTGTGTAATCAAAGCTTGGTTAACAAGAAATGAGTGGGCACTATTCAGCCTGCCTCTGGAGAGAGATTAAGCTACATGCTATGAATGTATATTCCTGAAGCCATCTTGCTAGTATAGGGCCGTTGGTTCTCTGACTTATCAAAGAATCTCCAAATCAGTGGACAATCCCACCTGAATTCTTTTCCCATAGCTTTTTCTGAGCTCTTTTACATCATTTTTAAAAATATACTTAACTGGGAGGAAATCTGCATCTTCTATTCCCTAAAGTCCATGGGTTGGACTTCAACCCACTAAAAGCAGCTTGATTTTCTCATTTCATTTCTAGAAATAGTTGAGAGATAGAGAGATAATGGTGATCCAACATCTGGTGGAGATGTGTCTAAAATTAGATGAGATGACTGTGAATAGGAAATGCTAAAATGAAGAGGAAAGGAGGAGAGAGTCATTTTACTAATGTGATTCACTCTGAATAGTGGATGGGCATTACTCTGAATAGTGGATGGGCATTACTTACAAGGAGAGATGTGTTGTGTTGTGTTGTGTTGTGTTGTGTTGTGTTGTGTTGTGCTGTGTTGTGAGCAGGAGAAGCCAGGTTTAACACTGGGATGCAGAACATCCCAAACATGGTGATGGTGTCCACACGGTCCAGGTAGGGAATGAAACAGGAGAATGTATCGTTGGCTGTCTAGGTCCTTTCTCCACCATTTTGCCCTTTATCTTCTGTCCTTTCCCCTTCAATTCCTAGTGTCACTTTTTCTTCTCTTCCGCAGTCTCAAAAAGATCCGTTAAAATTAATTCACACCTAAATTGTAATGAAGTGTAAATGGATTTAGTTGGAATTTCAGCCAGTAGTGCGTATGTGAAGAGGCATCGTTGGAGCAGCAGATCACAAAGGCCTTTTTAAAAAACCTATTCATAAAACTGACTGTGCAGCAAGTAACTCTTTCAGAGCAAAAGCCTGAGAAATGTCTTAGCAAAGTTAACTATTGCAAGTCAGTTCTATTGTCAGCTCATTTCCCCCAAGGAGGATAATTGTAGGAAGCCCTGGGAAATCCAATCATTTTCATGAGCTGGAGGATTGATGAAAGAATCAGGAAATCACAGGTGAGAAGCTAACTTCACCTAGCTATTTCCTAGCCCAGAGGTTTTCAAACTCTTTTGGTTCTGAGTGGATTATTTTTAAATAAAAACATGGAACAGATAATGCAAAGCAGTTTTGGTAGAAACATAGGTGGGCATCAAGGGGGTGGGGAGGGAAAGCCAGAGGCTCTTGCAGGCACCCCTGGGACTTGGGGTCTGGAGTCTAAACACCACTGTACCATCCAAGCCACCCCTTGTGAAAACCTAGGGGCTTGGGCTCTGAGATGCTGAAAGACTTGCCCAAAGTTAAACAGCCAGGATGGGAAAAGTTACAACTTGGATCCAACATTCCAAATGTCTAGGTCAGAGCTTTCCCACAACGGTGATCAAATGACTGATTTTCCCTTCGATGTTTATTTTTTTTTCTGATTAGAAAATCTAAAAAGTGTAGGCAGTATAGAGAAAAGATCAAATCCACCTAAAATCCCATCAATCAAAAAATTCTATGCTATATTTCCAGCATGAAAAAAACTTCAATAATCTTAACTTCAACAATCTTAGACAGATTTGACTTTTCTTGTATTGATTCAAATGTGTGGTTGGTCCTGAAACCCAGTGAGCATATAAAATCAAATTCTACGTCATACAGAAAGTTTGAGCTATTTCATTTACTTAGGTTTTTGGGGAGGAGAAATATATGGTGGGACAGTCCTCTTGAAATATCTCTTCCTAATCAGGTTTCCTGGAACACAAACCCAGCCTATCCTTGCTGATAATGATAGAATAATGTAAAAATATTTGCCAGGGGGAATTTTTCTCGGCCTTTCTCCCCAAATGTCCTAGAGTATCAAGCTCTTGCTACAGCTGAATGTTTCTAATGAATTCTTTGAAGCACCAGCATGGATGCTACTTCCAAATAAAAAAGTGATAACAAGTGAAATGCTTATTTTATTACATGCATTAAATGATTTTAACTTCATAATTCAGGTGAATCAAGATGAGAGTGGAAAGGATGATGATAGGGCAACCCAAATACTGCACCTGACTGTGCTGAGCTGACTGGATGCACCAGCAAAGGCTGGCATATTCAGGGTGAAAATCAGAGATCTGTGCTTTACCTAAGAGTTTGCATAAATGGCTGGGGCAGGGAATCCAGGGCAGAGTCATACAGTGGATGGAGAGAGAAGGTGCTTAACCTAAAGCCAGATTGCCTTCCTTCAAATCAGGCTGTCTCTGCCCCTGGCTGGTGTGGCTCAGTGCTTAGAGCATCAGCCCTAGGATGGAAGGGTCACGGGTTTTATTCCCTGTCAAGAGCACGTACCTTGGTTTTAGTTTTGCTCCCTGCCTAAGGTCTGGGAACATGTGGGAGGCAATCAGTTGATGTGCCTCTCTCACATTGATGTTTCTCTCTCCCCCCCTCCCCCTCACCCCCCTCCCCCCATCCCCAACCTCCCTTCTATTCTCTCTGAAGAACAATGGAAGGAATACCCTCAGGTGAGGATTAACAACAACAACAAAAAATCAGGCTGAGTCTCTGACAATTAACATCCCTACCTATAAAAGAGGGACAACAAAAATTGCACCAATTTTTTGAAGATTTGCTAAGCAAATTTGCATACATCACTTAAACCAGGGTCTCACACATAGTATTCAATGATTATTAGCTATTTTGATATTCATTATTATACAACTTATGGACTTTTACCCTCTTTAACTTCCCATCCCTCTGCTAACTCTGTTCTGTAAATATAGACTATAAGGATTTTTACTGGATGCATCTGGGAGACCAAAAGAAAGCTGACTTTTTGGCTTAAGCCAAAAGTCAGGCCTAAATTGGACATTAATGGAGTATGAAGCTCAATTGAGACAGAGAAAGCCCTGTATGCCTGGGTACCCCCTGAAACACAGATCTAAGAAAGGGCAATGAATTTCCCAAGACAAATGAAAGTAGCTTCCATTTACTGAATACTGTGTGTCAGGCACTATGCCTGTGCTAAGTGGAATGCTTTGTTTCATGCTCTCAAAAACACAAGTTTCAGGCGAAGGAAACAAGGTTTAGAGAAGTTACACAACTAGTCCAAGGTCACACAGCTGTCAGGTGGCAGAGCTAGGAATCCAAACCAAGTACAGTCCACTTCAAAGCTTGTATTCATGCCCATTATGCTGGACTGCCCCCTGAAGGCAACCCAAACTGGGAACAAGGCATGAACAAGCCTTGGACTTTTTTTAAATATTGAACAAGGAAGGTGTTCAAATGGATGTGAGGGGTATAACAGGAATGAGTCAGGGTCATGGGGTCCTTGAGCACCTTATGCAGAAGTATTTATCAGTCAAGTGAAGGGAGCCATTGAGAGCTTTGGGCTATTGGAGGCAATGGCATGACTTGCATTTTAAGAACATAACTCAAATGGCAGCTTCTGGGGATAAACTTGTTGGAGCAGAGACAGGAGTCAGGAGTGACCAGTTTGAAGAACATCACAACAATTCACTGAGAGTGTCCTGGGCCAGGAAAATGGGAATAGGAAGAATATATAAGAGACATGATATACCCATAAGCATAGCAACTAAGGGCACTGGCTTTGGAATCTGACTCTCTACAGGCTGAATCTCAGTTCTGTCATATAGTAATGGTTTACCTTGACATTCAGCTTCCTCCTGTGTAAATCTGAGAGAATGATTGTCTTAGCTAGTTTGAGCTGCTATAAAAAAATATCCTAGACCGGGAGGCTTATAAACAACAGACATCTGTTTATCACAGTCCTGGAGGCTGGAAGTAGGAGATCAGGATGCCAGCAGGGTTAGGCTCTGGTGAGAGCTGTCTTCCAGGTTACTGACTGCCAACGTCTCATTGTATCCTCACATAGCATCTGGGGTCCCTTCTATAAGGATACTAATTCCATTCATAAGGGGTTCCACCCTCTTGGCCTAACCACCCCCCAAAGGCCCTGCCTCTTAATGCCATCACACTGAGGGGTTAGGATTCAACAAATGAATTTGAAAGGGTCACAAAGAGTCAACCCACTGAAGTAATGTTAGGATTGTGAAAATTTTCAAAAACTATATTTCTAATGTTTCTTATGCACCAGTAGGGTAGATAAATTGTGTGTAGCATGGTGTCTTCCACAAATAGACATGTTCTTGTTCTTTAGTGAATGAATAAAATACAATGCAGCTAAACAAGCCACATAGCTAATGACCTCCACTGGATGGACAGAAAACCACACATTTCTCAACTTTTTAATTTCACTGTGTCTTTGGCTCAGACCCATGTGTCCTTCCTGGTGCCCACTCCTGGACAGCAGGGTCTGGGTCAGTCTGACTCTTTTTATGGCCAAGCAGAGTGAGCCCCACAAAATTAGCTACTTAAAACTTATCTTCTTTAAGTGAATATCTTTTGTAACTTGGAAGGGAAATATCTAATATTTTAAAATGTACTTATTTGTAAAGTTGGGTTAAGAAGTAATTTTTCTCAACAGTGCCCAGAGGATTCCTGTTAAGTCAACTCTCTACATCTAGTAGGATTTGCAGATCACAGAGTCAATCTACAAAGTTGCTGCGAGAGAAAGGTCTAATTAAGGAGGGTTGGCACTGTGTTCCCAGGAACAGGATGGTGAGGGTATTTTTACAGTCTCCCTCAATCGGGCACAGAAGATCTAAATTCAGAGCCTTACTGCAATGTTCTAGTTTCTTATTTTTACTTCTCAAATCTTTTTTTTTAATTTTAAAAATATGTATTTCATAGAAGAAGGGGGAGAGAGAGAGAGAGAGAGAGAGAGAGAGAGAGAGAGAGAGAGAGAGAAACCCAAATGATAAGAGAGAATCATTGATGGACTGTCTCCTACACACCCATTACTGGGGATGGAGCCCGCAACCTGGCATGTGCTCTGACAGGGAATCAAACCATGACCTCTTGGCTCAAGGGTCGATGCTTAAGCACTGAGCCACACTGGCAGGGCCTCAAATGTTCTTGTTGTTCTCCTGGTTTTATTGATCTAAGTGAGTGCTCTGGTTGTTTTGCGTCGGTGCACTTTGAGCTTGCCCTGAGGTGGGACTGCCAAGCTGCGGAGAGGCCCAGTGCAAGTAAGCGCTGGTGGAGCTGGTTATTGTTCAGAAAGCATGTTTGCTGTGCGCAACTCTGTGTACATCACGGATGGGCTAACACCTACGCATGTGGTCTTCATATCATTACTTCACATGGAATGAGGGTTTGATCCACCATGCAGGAGAGGAACAATGGTTTTGGAGACATGGATCCAGTGAGCCACACTGGCCCACAGGCCACAAAGTGCTAAAGTTGAGATGATGTTTAGAAGTACATTTATACTGTAATTTAAACTGAGTGATCCCATATAGTAATTTAAACTATATGCTCTTTCTGCATTTGCTCTATCAATAGCTTAAGTCCTCACAGAGAGTGCAGGCATTTCAATTCAGTTGACAATTGTAAATTATAATACAAGTAGCATCAAATCAGTGAACAGCCCCATGCTAGTTGCTATCACCATTTTTTCCCAGGGGCAAATCTGTTCTGAGTGTGAAAGTGATGGCTAGCAAGAGGAACTCAGTTACAGGCAGAATCATTTAAAACTTGAACTAGTTCCTAGAGAGAAAAATATTTGCACTTGGCGGATACCTGGGGGAGAGATGTCATGAGTTGAATGGTCAGTGATCTTCTGAGTGAACAAATAAATCTTAGAGTTTCATTTTGGTCTCACTTACTTATTAAAATCATTGGGTTCTTTGTCTTAGTTTCTTACCAACTCCTTAACTATCAGTCATTAAAATTCACCCTTTGGAGACAATATACAATAAGACAATGAGACTCAATATCATTAGCCCCTTAGTATTCACACATGTACACACATGTGTGCACACACATGCATATTTATATGCACACATACACAGCCATGCACATGCACACATGCAAATACACACATTCAAACTGCAGTAGCCACTGCGAATCTTCAGTGCTCCTCTCTGGGGAGCCGCACAGGTATTACTCCCCAAACCTGAGCGACCTGCTCCCCAGCATGTGCATGGACCCTGGGCAAGGCTGAGGACTCGAAATCCTCAGAAAGAGGCCAGGTGGAGTCAGAAGCAGATGGGATCTCCCCGGGAAGACCAGACTGGGCCACACAGTGCTCACTGAATCAGCATCTGGGCCCAACTCACATGCAGTTTATGTGTGGAGTGATGAAGGAAGTTGCATCCGCTCAGTGTCCAGTGACCCTGCATATGGGGTGTAGGGGTTACCCTTCCTCTGGATTTGGAGATTACAGCCTTTGTGTTCACACTGAGGGGACATTGGCCAGAGGTGGGGTGCAGGAAAGCTGGCCACTATTACATTTCCATTAGGATTACATTGCCTTCACTTCTGGGATCGTCCCCCCAGGGGGCCTCGTTAGCATAGTTTTAATGCCTCATATGTACAGGCCTCCCTCATTCCAACCACCCTTTTTTGTATACCAAGCCCCTAACATCTGCAGGGGGTGGGCAATGCGACAGGGGGCCCTGCGTCTGGGTTCAACCAAGGCGCAAAGACACAGACCGATGCTGTGGAGCCAGCCTGTCCTGTGCTGTGCTGTGCGGTCAGGAATTGCTTCCCCAAGCTGCTCTTTCCAGAAAGCTCCACGGATGGTGGCTTTGTTTGTGTGTCTGCTCTGAGGGATCGAGTTCATTATCCACCATGGCTCTGGCTCTTTTGGCAGGAGCTTGCACCTTCCTCCTCCGAGAACTCATGATCAACAATTGCAGTCACTGGTTAAAGCTGTTGCCTTTTTTAAATTTTTTATTTTATTGTTTAAAGTATTACAAATAGTAGTACGTATGTCTCCTTTTTTCCCTATTGACCCCCCTTCCTCCATCCCCCCGTCAATAATCTAAAAGATGGGTCCCGGATAGATGGGCAGCACGAAGCCTGAGAAGTAGACTCTCAGGGGACTGACCTCCTTGGCTAACTCAAGACAAAGGCCCCAGGCTTGCCAGCAGCACTCGCCAGCTGACCAGGAGCCACCCCATGGTACAAGGCGAGAGCTGGGG
>NW_005871297.1:301327-506764 GCF_000147115.1 Myotis lucifugus | reverse complement strand
TTACAAAAAAAAAAAAAAAAAGTATGTCCGTCCCGCGTCCAGCCACCGCTAAATCACCCCCCTCCATCCCCCCCCCGACCCCCCCACCCCCCCACCCCCGCCCCTCACAAAGCTGTTGCCTTTTAAAAAGCATTTCCTTCCCAGCTATAGTTTCTTTCCCAAGTAAGCACACTAGGTGGCAGTGAGCAGTGAGAGAAGGAGGGCTGCTTGGGAAAGGCATTCTGAGGAAAGTGCAGACCTACAGTCCCAGATATCAGACCCTGGATGCAAAGAATCCCTCCACAAGCTGGGCTCTGGCATCCATTACAATGGAAAACCAACTGCAGCTTTAAGGGCAACCTGTAGTTTTTACTAAAGGATGAAGTGCAAGATTTATTGTCAAACCTCTTCTTACTGGTAGAAGTTTGATTATAATTTCTATTCTGGTTGTATTCATAATATTGTCAAAACCAGAGACATTTATTTATAGCCTATAAACATACTCCCTTCACAGAAAATAATGATTATAGCTAGGTGCTACTCATTCAGTCAAAATTTATAGTGTGAGTGTGTGAGTGGGTATAAATGTGTTTTCTTTAGAAGGCAGGAGAGCTTCATGATCACTTCAAGTATTTAAGTGTTACTGTTCTTTCTCTACATAACCAACATCTCCCTTTTCAATCAAGGACACTCCTGCCCTGGCAGGTGTAGCTAAGTGGTTAGAGCATCATCCCACACGTGGAAGGGTCAAGGGTTCCATTCCCCATCAAGAGTTCCATTCCTGGTTATAGGGTCAATCCCCTGGCAGGGTCTGGGCAAATGCAGTAGGCGACTAATTGATGTGCCTTTCTCAAATCAATGTTTCTCTCTCTCTCCCTCCCACTCTCTCTAAAATATCAATGGAAAAAATATCTTCAAGTGAGGATTATTCCCTTGGCTTGAGCCCCCATCTTAGTAACCAGTCGACCCTCTCTGCTCTGGCTTGGCTCTTGCCAGATACTCCCTAAGGTCTGAAGTCCTGTCTTTACAGCCTGGCCCTGGGGTCCCCCTGTCTAGTGACAGACCCTCTCCCAACTGCATGCCTGTGACTGATGGCTATTTCTAACTTCTGAGTCCCCCTCAGTGTACTCCACTGAGCTGTCTGGATACCATGCAATTCCAACAAGAGTCACCATTAAAAGCACCAGCTTTGCTGATGTCTGCACTCAACAAACATTTATGCAGGGTTACTGTGTGCTAGGCTTAAGCTGGGCAGTGGAGACACAGTGGCTATGAGACATGGTTCCTGTCATCAGAGTGCTCCAGCTTACCTTCAGATCCCCGTTCTAGCTCAGCACCTTCTCCCGAGGCCAGCGGCAGTCTGCTCCCACCCTGCCCACCTCTGCAGGAAGTTCCTTCTCTAGACCACAGTCACTGCCAGTCGGCCTCCTCCTGTTGCAGCAAACTGGGCCATGGCTGGCTATGCCTGAGGTCATCAAAGCGTCCTGCTCAATTTCTGGTGAAACTCCTTCTATAGCTACCCACAGGCAGGTGGGGGCTACCTTTATTCAACATGAGAAGGGAACTAGAGTGCTGAATTGTCAGGTGGTCACTGCCTTGTTGGATCTGCATGGCCCACTGCCTCCACCAAGCAAAGACACAGAACAGACACAAGGAATCTGCCTGGCTTGAGGTGTGAAATCCTAAGTAATTTGCTGTAAGAGAGATCAATGTGTCAGTGTGTCAGGAACAAAAAATCGCTCTGCCTTCCCTTAATTATGTAGATGACCCTTGAGGTGGCATTGAGCAGAGTATAAGCTCTCCCTTGCTAAGAAGATAAAATCATTTGAAGCTGTATCCATATGCAGTGGACAGTTGTACCTTCTAGAAAAGCTGTGCTTCTTAATCTGTTTTAATTACCTTGTAAGTGAGCGGTGTGGGTAGTTAATAACATTGGTGATTCCAGCTGGGGAATAAAAGATAACATAAAACATCTTAGTGATCTACTGGCTGCAAAGCAAGTAAGTAAATGTCAAGCTCCGCCTTGGTCCTCTCATTGAGTGAGGCAGACGTGAAAAAATACCCTAATAGGGAAACTAGGGTGGAAACATCTGTTCAGGAAAGGATGCTCTTAGAAAAAAAATCTTTAAGAACATGGCACAATTTTTATGCAGTTATTTTCTCTAAAATTTGATTATGGTGGTGTTTGTTTTTTGTAATGCTCTATGGGTGATACCTTTTCCACTGTTTACATATGTATGCACACACATACCACCTAATTGCTTTTTAATACATTTCAAAAGATAAACCTAATTACTTAAGAAATTAGGTTTACAAGGAAATCCCTTCGAGGAGTCTAAACATTCTTCCTGCTCCTTCTTGAAGTCTTGTTCAGGCCTCAAATTTCTAATCTGCCTGGTGTCATTTCATGTTTTGCTAGTCTGTGCTGTGGAGACCCGGGGGTAGAGAACAATGACAAAAGATTATTGCAGAGTATGGAAGCCATGTTGCAAAGTGCTTTTGATATAGTTCATAAAGGCAGAAATATGGGAAAAATTATAGATAGTACCCAGGCCTGGTTGCAGTATGGTTCCAGTACTAACAACCCTACTCCTTGGGCAGTCGGTGAAGGCATCAGCACAGAGTGGCTGGCTGCTGCACCCTGATTCGACCCCATTCTCCTAGACCAAATTCTACATTCCCTGCTGTGCCCTGCTCAGGTCCCTGCAAAGTGGCCCCTCCCAGGTGCCCACTGTCATGCTGATAATAGTTTCCCCAGGCTCTCTCCCTGCAATTCCGCAGTGTGCAGAGCAAAACTCACCAATTATGCTTCTAGTAATCCTGCTACTTCTCCCGTTTCCAATCCCTGTGTGTCGATCTGTGCAGCACAGAGCTATAGGAGGCATAATTTTTGTGCACCCTGTGAGTACCACCAATATTCTTCCCTGGGTGGCAGTGGTCGAGGAGCCCCCGGGACTTCAGATAGGAGCAGGAATACCTTCCAGATCGAGTGTTACCTTGACGACCCATCTCCTATTACTCAGAGGCTTTTCCTTCACAGTTATTTCCAGGCCCCCACTATAAATATCCTCCCGGCAGCCATCTGCCCCTGCGGCAGAGTTTTACTATTTCATGCTTTCTGTTTGGGTTACACGATCACAGTCCAGCATCCCTTCTAGAGACATTGCAACAATTCCCATCTCTCCTAAAGAATATCAGCCCTGCTCTGCCAGGACAGAGCAAGATTTATTTTAGTTTCATTTTAAAAAAATCTATGCAATTTATACAAAGCAATCAGGAGCTTGTTGGCCCATGAGGTTCAATCCATGGACTCACAAAGGGGACGGAGGAAACAAAACAAGGCCTGGTAATTACCTAGACATCTGGACTGTGAGCTCCTGCTCCGTGGAACGGGTCCAGCCCCCCCCCCCCAACAAATCCAAACTGTTGGTGATGGCATCTCTCAAGGGGCCAGGTAGATATTTTCCCACAAGTGAAAATTTTCCAGTAAAACCTGAGCCTGTTTTGTTTTATTTTTAAACTTGAGAGGGTAAACTTTCATTTTCAATCCACAATAAATAAGGTGTTTCGAGGCCAAGACCCTAATGAGATAATCACCACAAAAGCTGCCACCGAAATGAGCATGTTTGAAAACTTATTGAAAACATAGAATGGGCTGGCCCTGTTCCCAGCATACTGGCTGAGAGGGTGGGGGAGGGGGTCTTTGTTGTCCTTGTAACAGGTGACAATTCAGAGTACGGCCAGCCCATCCTCTGTGGGAACCTTACTGATACGTGTTTGAGGGGCTGGTTGGAGGCTCCGAGAGGGAAAAGAATGAATAATAAGTGAGAGGTCAGCCAATGGCAGTCACACTGTTCACTGTTCTCTCCCCACGGAAACACAGCCTTCCCAGAGCCATTGCCAGGGGCCTGTGGGAAAATAGGTAGAGTTGGGAGCAACCTTTGTGACAGTAAAATCGGCTGGAAAGTAAATGGACTTCAAGCGCTGGGGACATTCCAAGAGAGAGGCTTTGAAGCGGTAGAGACCAGAAGTCAGCTGACTGAGCCCCACTGGCTTTCTCATCAACCGGGACTGATCTTTAGGGGCCTTTCCCAATGCTTCCCAGCCACCCTGCCCTGGCTTTTGCCTTTGCAGACAAGCTGGGATTAGGCTCACTGTTAGAGCAGCTGGAAGCAGTGACAGCAGCACAGTCCCTAGCACACTTGGGGCCCACGCCCCTAGCCCTGCGCACAGCTGTGAGATCTTGCATTATGACTCACCCTTCCTGTGCCTCTCTTCCCTCCTGGGCAACACTGACTGGCTTGGCTGTCCTTCCAGAAGCAGACCCTGAACTGAGGATCTGAGTGAAAGTATTTGTTGAGGAAGTGCTTCCAGAAAAAACCAGGGCAGCTCTGTGGTGTGAGCTGAGTGTCTCAGAGTTTGCGCCTCTGGAGGAAAGGGACCCAGTTTCTGTTCCCTCTCAGCAGTCCTCCTTGCTGGCTTCTTGGTGGAAGGGGGCAGGGTGGGGGGGGCAGTACTTAGGTTCTCATGCACCTCTGGCTCTTGCTGTTTGAGCACAACAGCTCCGGCAGCCTGCGCACAGCCCTCATGGAGGCAGCAAGTGAGCTGTTCGCAGCAAAGCCCACAGGAGCTGCGTGAACGTGCAGGTGGAGGGAGTCACAGCAGCGGGCACCAGCAGAGGTGTCCCTTACACTGTGGGATAAGAGCTCCTATTTCACAGCATTAACATGAGTATGAAATGACTGGCTGGGTTCCTACAAAGTGCTTACATGGAACAATATATAGGAACTCTCAGTAACTTTCTAGTTTCACCCAGTGAGCATCAGGCTCATTATCCCCAACCTCTGACCCAGTGTGCTGGGACAGGGCCAGCCCAATCTATCTTCTTAAACAAGCTGGTTTCAGTGGCAGCTTCCACAGTGATCGTCTCCCTCCTAGCGCCGCTCCTCAGTTGTGCGCTGGGAGACGACACAAGCTGGGAGCAGAGGGGACTCTGTTGATGACAGGACGAGAACCTAGAAGGACCACAACAGGCTGGAACAGTGGGATGAGCACGAGAAAGAAAAGCTCACCAGTCCTCAGTGTACAGTAAACTGTGTGGAAAAGGCACAGAAGATTTAATCAGCTATCAATAAGCTCCCCATGAGTCAACACACAGCTGAAACTATCAAACACATTAATACAGACGGGCTCTATTCTTGGAACTGTCCTTTTTTGAACTTTACAAGTAGCAGTTTCATCTGACTCCAAGCTTACCGTTCTAAGTTTTATGGACGGTTCCCATCACTGCCCTCAAGGAGGCACATGCACTTCTGGACTATTGTATTTGGATCAGGCAGAGTTGGTTGGAGGGACCATGTGTGCTTAGCCAGACAGGAAGAGTTCAGTCCATCTCCACATACTTGTAGAACTGTCATGTGAAGAAAGCTGTGAAGCTGTGAGGGGAAGGCCTGATTCGAGGAAGTTGCTCGAAAGTTCTTTATGAACTTTCCTTCTCTCTACAGCTCCCAAGACCATTGCATTCCCAGGGGGTGGCAGGACAGGGCCTTCCCATTACCCAGGGCATTGGTGCAGGTGCTGACAAGCAGTGGAGGGGATTCAGACATGCAAGGGAGACCCCTTCCCCCAACTCCAAGACATAGTGTTTATCAAGGGTCAATAAGAAATGGATAATAGCCCTAACCGGTTTGGCTCAGTGGACAGAGCGTTGGCCTGCAGAATCAAGGGTCCCAGGTTCGATTCCAGTCAAGGGCATGTACCTTGGTTGCGGGCACATACCCAATAGGGAGTGTGCAGGAGGCAGCTGATCGATGTTTCTCTCTCATCGATGTTTCTAACTCTCTATCCCTCTCCATTCCTCTCTGTAAAAAATCAATCAAATATATATTTTTTTTAAAAATAAAGAAATGGATAAAAGATGATTGGTAGTCAGATTGATAGATAAGTAAATATATGGGTAGACAAATTAACATATTGACAAATAGGCAGGCAGAGATGGGTAGGTAAGTAAGTAGCTAGATAAGTAGAGAGATAGATAGATGCATGGATAGACAGATGGATCGATAAGCAGATAGATGGACCCTAGGCGGTTTTGCTCAGTGGATAGAGCATTGGCCTGCGGACCAAAGGGTGCCGGGTTTGATTCCAGTCAAGAGCACATACCTCGATTGCAGGGTCCTCCCTGACCTGGGCCTTGGTCAGGGTGCATGAGGGAGGCAACCAGCCAATGTGTTTCTCTCACATTGATATTTCTCTCAGTCTTTCCCTCTCCTACTCTCTCTAAAAATCAATGAAAAAAATATCCTCGGGTGAGGATTAAAAAGAAAGAGAGAGATAGATGGGTGGATGTAGGGCACTGGGTGCAGTAAAAATAAATACAAAAAAATTCTATAGTAATTAGCCTTGCTCTGGAGAGACAAGTGAGTGGGGACTTAGCTATCATTTGTGAAAGATTTAGGGCTAATTATGGCACGTTTCCTAGAGGCAAAATACTAGTAGATGAGTCTGAGCTCTGACCTGAGAGAGGTGTGTGGGCACATAGAAGTCATTGGCCTGAACACCCAGGCTGTTGGTTTGCATAGCCTTTAATTCTACTTTATGCTTGTCTCAGTCAAATCTCCTCACAGCATGCCTATTTCTCTTCCCCTTCCTTACAGATAAGGATATTAATACAAAAAAAAAAAGCCAAGTGAATTAGCATCCTAGACTGCTAAGTAGCTCTGATGGCTTCGCTATTCTTCCAGACATTAAGGTGACTTTATGAACCTATAGGAATCTGGTTCCCCCTCTCATGAATGACAAACAATTCCCAACTAGAATTTGCTGTTTAGTATCTAACAGAAGCCACTGCAACACAAGCCTTGGAAAGGAATTCTTTTGGTCTCCTCTCTGTTTCCTCCTCTGTTTTAATAACGTGGTATGCACAGTAGTGTTGAGATTAATTCTCGATTGCAAATTACTTTGACATTTATGCTGCCTATAGGCTGTTGAAATCACAGCCATCTTCTGAGTTAGGACTTGTGGCAACATGTGAAATGGATTTGCACCTTTAGTCTCTATTTCCCAGAAAGGTAAACTGAGATAAGAGCACCAGGGTGGGTGCTTGCTCCAGCCCTTCAAGTCAAATGCTCTCTTTCTACGCTGATTCCACCAGGAACCACAGGACTGGCTAAGTCATTTCATCTTCTGGAGCCTCAGTGCTCTGCCTGACTCACAGAATTGCTGGGAATATGAGGTACAAGTGTAGAAACACGTCAACAGTGCTAGCAGCTCATATTTACCTGATGCTTATGCGCCAGGAACATACTAACTACATTACCTGTATAATGTCCTTTTCATCCTCACCCCAACCCTCGGAGTTTAATACCATTAATGACAAACCACATAAATCAGAGCCTGTACTCCCACACACCAGAGGTCACACACCCACACCCCACTTATGGGACAACTTGTCCCTGTTTGTCAGTGAATTTCCCAGTGTTCCCAGGAAAAGTCCAGTCTCAGGAACCCTCCTCAATTCTGGGCACACCAGAATGGTTGGCTCTTTCTGGCTCTCTGGCTCTCCCTGTCTCTGTCTCTTTCTCTCTCTTTTCTCTCTCTCTCTCTCTCTCTCTCTCTTCTCTCTATGTTTCTCTCTCTCTCTCTCTCTCTCTCTCTCTCTCTCTCTCTCTCTCTCACACACACACACACACACACACACACACACACACACACCCCAACATAAGGTACCACATATTCACAGAATTCTGGAGTTGGGAAGGACTTTAAGACACACTCAAGAAATCAGGATTCTAAGCTGGCGAGCAATGAAATCATTTATCCGATTGGAGTCAGGGCTGGGATCTCCTGAGTCAGACAGAAGAATGAGAATGAGTCTATTCGCTGATGTTTCTTTATGCCATGGTGATTGCCCCCAAATCTCAAAAAATATACATTATATAAACAAACTCTCATAGGGGAGTTATGCATAAGAAATTGTGAACATATGCTTGCTTGGCAATGTTATACTATACTCTGGTGAAGGGCCACAAACTTTGCCCCCAAAAATGACCCTGAAAGAATAGTAAATCTATTAAATAAACATTGGAAACAGCCATTTCCCTCTGAGCTGAAAATGAGCAGGTTTATCAAACTTGATTATCTCAAAATAGGAAAAAAGCCACATTTTCCACTTATAGAAGTGAGATGCAAATCATAATAAGTAAATTATGAAGAATATTTAAAAATATGTTATTCTTAACCTTTTTTCTTTTTTTAAATTTTATTTTCTTGTTTAAAGTATTACAAATAGCCCCTACCCCCAGCACATGCCCCTACCCCCCCCCTCCTGCCACCAGTGTCTTGTGTCCATTGGTTATGCTTATATGCATGCATATAAGTCCTTCGATTGATTTCTCACCCCCCACCCCCAACACTCTCCAGCCTTCCTGCTGTAATTTGACAGTCTGTTCAATGCTGCTCTGCTCTGTATCTATCTTTTTGTTCATTAGGTTATAATGTTCTTTATTATCCATAAGTGAGTGAGATCACATGGTATTTTTCTTTCACTGCCTGGCTTATTTCACTTAGCATAATGCTCTCTTAGAATACCTGAAAATTGAGTCCTGACCGGTTTGGCTCAGTGGATGGAGCATTGGCCTGTGGACTGAGGGGTCCTAGGTTCAATTCTGGTCAAGGGCATTTACCTTGGTTGCGGGCACATCCCCAGTGGGGGTGTGTGCAGGAGGCAGCTGATCAATGTTTCTCTCTCATTGATGTTTCTAACTCTCTATCCTCTACCTTCCTCTCTGTAAAAAAATCAATAAAATATATTAAAAAAAGAATACTTGAAAATTGATTCAAATATTTTGTATTGACAGATTTGATGTTCATATTAGTGAATTTGAGGCACTGTCAAAAGCTGAATTTTCAAAGATTAATAAAAGTTCAGTCTATGAAGGCAAAAGATAGGCTGGTACATTTGGAAGATATTTTTGTTAAAGTGGTGGCAATCACACTAAGCTTTCTGTTTAGGCTTTAGTTAAATAGATAATTAAATTAATTGTTATATGCCATTCTACTTAATTGGTTTTATTTCTTTGTAGATAAGTAGAAAAGCATATCACTTTCATTTATTTTACACTTATACTAAATGTATACATTAACTAGAGAAATATATATACAGGGTAGAAATACATGCCTTTATATATGGCTAGAGGCCCAGTGCACAAAATTCCTTTACTGGGAGGGTCCCTAGCGGCTGCCAGCTGCCGGCCGGGGCCTCTCTTCCTTCCCTGGGCCTGCCTCGCCCCCTGGTTGAACTTCCAGTCTAACTCCCGGTTGAAGGGACAATTCCCATACTACGCTTTTTAAAAAATATTTTTATTGATTTCAGAGGAAGGGAAAGAGATAGAAACATCAATGAGAGAATCATTGATTGGCTGCCTTCTGCTCACCCCCTACTGGCGTGTGTCCTTTGCTGGAATCGAACCTGGGACCCTTTAGTCCACAGGCCAACGCTCTATCCACTGAGCCAAACCAGCTAGGGCTACACTTTTATTATATAGGATAGAGGGCTCTTGAAAGATCTAGCTACAAAAGGCTTACTGCCAACCATATTAAAGTTGAAGGCAGAGGATTTTGCAAAAAGGAGAAAAATCGGTTGCAACGCTAATTGAAATGGCAGAGCCATGCATGCCTGCTACAGTCCCAAAAACACTGTGCCAATTCTCAAAGCTATGAAATGAATTGATAATTCCTGCTGCTGAACTGAACAGTTAATGAAATCCCTCCAAGTTCATGAATCACATTGGGGACCCGACAGATGGTCCTTCCCCCAAATCATGACTTCACCAATTTCACAGAGAGGAGGTTTTCACAGAATACTGAGAGCAAATGAATAGGCGGGAAAACACATACTCCAGCTCCCACTCGTCCCACAGGCCGAGCTCTCTCTGGCATGTGATAGTGTCTAGCATGCGAGGCAATCTCTTTTCCCAGCATACCCATGGGCGTGGAGTTAATTCACAGGCTAGCAATTCTGAGACCTGCTCAATCTCTCCGCTGCAGAGAGAATGTCTGATCAGGGAGCAGACTCCCTGCAAAGTATCAGAGCTTTGACCAGGGGTTGTACCAAGGTTGCATATGAACCTGCACTTGCAGGCAAGTTGTTTGCTACCTTTAGGAATCAGTTAATTTGGGACAAGCAGTCTGTCCTCCAGTCCATGAGGCGCCAGGATTTCAACATATCGCAAAAGATAGAAAATAAAAAGTATGATTAATACAAGAGGCACCTAAAACCCTTCTGTTGGAGAAAATAATAACTGCTAAAAGCTACCCTTTGTGTAGTGCTAACTGGAAGCCAAGCAGCATGCTGTGTTCTTTACATCCACCACCTCGTGTAAAGCCTGGGATGTGGGAGGTGAATATTCATTCCCATTGTCATCTGCAGATCAGAAAGCTGAGACTTCGAGAGAATTCCTGCACAGTCACACGGCGAGTAATAGTTAGGATTCAACCACTTCTTGGTCTCCAGCATTCGCACGCTTAACCACTGTCCTGCAGTGGCACGGGGTAACCTCTCTTGTAAGATGACTTTCAGGGCTTGTGAAGAACACCTCTTGATTTACAAACAGACAGAGGAGTGAGCGCCTTAGTAAAAATTAGAACTTATCTTGGCATCTTAGGAAGGAAGTCCTTTAAATGGTACCCAGGGTTTTGTTTTTATTCAGGTATGGTAAGGACATTGGAAAGAGAGTTTGTTACCATCACCAGGAATTGGGGAACACCATGCAGGGCCACACAGGGCAGCACTGGGCCATTCAGGAGGCAGAGGAAGCACGGAAAAGGCATGGGCAAAGCCTTTATTATGGTTTTTCATGGGAAAGGACAGGCAAGGCAGGGTAAGCTGCTGAGCAGGTTCAGGATTGGGCACTTCCACTAATTTGGGCGGGCTCTGAGCTGCGGATGGGGTCTCTCATCACCTGGCCCTGGGTGATGTAGCGCAGGGGACAATGTCCTGGGCTGCAGGAACCTGATGAGAGGAGGTGGTGGGGGTGTGGACTCAGAATTGGTTGGTTTGCATATGAACCTGCGCTTGCAGGCAAGTTGATTGCTACCTTTAGGAATCAGTTAATCTGGGACAAGCAGTCTGTCCTCCAGTCCATGAGGCACCAGGATTTCACCACATCACAAAAGATAGAAAATAAAAAGTATGATTAATACAAGAGGCACCTAAAATGCCTCTGTGCAAGTGCTGTTTTACTCTCCCCCGTGACAACATGAGCAGCAGTCATGGCTACGGATGTTTTACAGGACGTTTTCAGAGCACAGTGCATCTGGGCTGTTTACCGGTCTGAGAGGACTGAAACATGGCCCATTTACTCTTTTTCTCTGGGTGTAACCTCTCATAAAATGAGTCTATTAGCTCGGCTGCTTGAGTCATGGAAATATTTATTTAGAAATAGGATCATCTGCTTCTTTAGCAAACAGAGTTTTTATTAAGCGAGGTTTCAGTTGGACAAAGGTAGGGAAGAGACGCCTAACAAAGTTATTGATGTTATTAGCTTTTTAAAATATGCTCATACCAAATTTTTCTGTTTCATTTGTATCCTTTGCAATTGTCTCTCTGCTCTGCTGCTATAAATGAAGGAATTGTGCCTGAGAGAAGAATCGGCTCCCAATGTCTCCCATCCACTGGTGAGCACTAAACAGTAGCAGCAACATGAGCAACTAGAGACCCTGTCCCACTCTCTTGTCACTTCACAGCTTAGCTCTGCCTTAGGTGTGTCCCCAGCCTGAAGCCATGCCTGGAGGGCCGCCTTCGTCAGCCTTTCCTCCATCTGGAGGCACCTGAGGACCCAGTGCCTTTTATGCCAAGACAAAACCGAGCAGAGACAGTAGCAGTCCATCCAGCTCCTCCCCCTCTCCCTCCTCACCCTCCTGGTTAGGGAGCCTGGGACAGTTGGGTTCCTCTTCTGACTCAGACCAACTCGGTGACCAGGGCTGGTCACCTAACCTCTCGAGCTTCAGGCTCCCCCCAGCCCTAATCTGTAGAATGCAAGGATAATAATAGGACCTATGTCACAGGGTTGGTGAGAGGATTAAATAACTATTCCATGGGCAGAGTAAGGACTCAAAGCTGCCAGCTGTTTATGAATGAACTTCAGAACAGCATTTGTCCAAGTGTGGCCTGTGTTCCACCTGCACCAAAATCGCCTCCGGGGCCGTGACCAGGGTCATACAGAATCGAGGTCTCTCGGGGAGGTTCCAGGAGTCTGTGTCCCTGCCGGTTCCTACACCTACTCAGCCCACTAATGTATGAGAGCCCACCTTAGAATTTAGGGCTGCAAAGTGGTTGAAACAGGGGCTTTGCAGACAGATAAATCTAACTTTGAATTTTGCCTTATCTCTTAGATCTGTGTGATATGGAACAGTTTACTAGATTTAACTTCTGGGAACTGCTGTTTTAATAAATTGAGATTAACATCTACTTTGTTCAACAAATATTTGTCAGTGATGCTATGTATATGATACCCTACTAGGAGCTGGGGAAATAATAGTGAACATTCTTTAAAAATCTATTTATTTGGATCTTTTTCAGACCTTTGCAGGGGACTATAAATAATTCACATTCAAACCCATCCAAATTAATGGCTACCTATCACGATTATTGGTGGGTCTGAATATGCCATGGGAGAGATGATATATAGAGTCAACTTTGGGCTACAGTGCCATTCAGTTTACATTTTAACAGTGTCCATAAAGATCAGCCACTAACTCAGATGCCCCTGAGGTTCAGATGCCTCCTCCTCACCCAGCAGCAACCCTGGGTCCTGTCTCTCTGCAGCCCACTCAGCCCTAGAGATAGCATAGCATGGAGGAAGGAGCAGCAGGGGCTACGGTAACCAACACAGTTCTGTCACCAGCTGGCTAGTGACCTTGGACATAATACTACGAATTCCATGAGCTGCTGAACCCTCATCTGTAGAATAAGAGTTTGGGGTTCCAAGAACTCTACAATCTTTTCTAACTTTAATAGCCCATAGGAAGTCTATTCCAAATGCCATTAAGAGTTCTAGGCCTCACTTGAATAATCAGTTTCTAGGATACCCAATATCTACCCCTCATTTCCCATCCAAGTCTATGTGTCTTCTAGTCATTCTTGGGAAAGAAAGCCTGAGTTCTGTATGAAACTTCTGGCATTGTTTATCAACAAAGACTGCATATCTTTTGCAGAACACAAGACTGAAATATTAATGAAAAAAACCCTAGGTTATATCTGTGGGTTTAACAATTAGTAGAAAATCTTTGAAAAGTATGGTTTGACTTAAGACTGAAACACCTTAATAAAAATTACAAGTGGAATGGTGTAGGGCAGTGGTCAGCAAACTGCGGCTCGGCAAACCGCGGCTCGCGAGGCACATGCGGCTCTTTGGCCCCTTTAGTGTGGCTCTTCCATAAAATACCGACTTCTGCGCATGGGCCACGAAGTTTCAATCGCACTGTACGTGCGTGCCCCACACGTGGTATTTTGTGGAAGAGCCACACTCAAGGGGCCAAAGACCCTCATGTGGCTCACGAGCCACGGTTTGCTAACCACGGGTCTAGGGCAATACAAGACCATGACTGGCCCATGACTGGAGCCCGATGATTAGCACTGGAAGTGTGAACTTGCCACAATAAGCAAGCTGTGCCACCTCAAAGCAGTTACCCAACACTCTGAGCCCTGGGAGGGTGATATTTGCCTCCTAAAAGAACCATGGGGATCAAAAATAATAATGGATGTCTAGTTCTTGGCATGGTGTCTTCCATGGTAAAAGACACTCTGTATATGGTCATTGTTGTCATTATTATATTACTAGGGGCTCAGTGCATGAATTCGTGCATCTTGAAAGGAACTGTGGGCCGAGAGGCTGCCGTGGGCACAGGGGCAGGTCTTGGCCCATCCCCCACACCCCCACCTGGCCCCTCCCACTGTGCCCCCCACCAGCAGCCCCCCCCCTCCGTCTGCCGGCCAGCAGCCCCTCTCCCGCCACCACTGCTCCCATGCACTGTTGGCACTGGGCCCTGCTTGCACCTGCTGATGGCACAGAGCAATTGGGGCTGGAGCCAGCAGTGGGTGCAAGTGGGGCCAGTGCCAGCAGCAGGTGGGAGTGCCTGGCAGGACTGCAGCACGTAGGAGCAAAGAATTTTCAGTAACCACCAGAGACTTGCCCCTATGACAGCAACCGTCACCCGCCTTGGTTTGGCCCCTCCGCCCCGCTCACCTGCTTCACCTTCCTGCTGCAGTCAATGCCCACCATGTTCCATACACGCCCCCTCGTGGTCAGCGCACTTCATAGCAACTGGTTGTTCAGTTGTTCTGCCATTTGCTCTATTTGCATATTAGCCTTTTATTATATAGAACTAGAGGCCCGGTGCACAAAAATTTGTGCACTCGGGGGGGGGGGGGAGGGGGAGGTCCCCCAGCCCGGGCTGTGCCCTCTTGCAGTCTGGTTGCGATGCCACCCTCAGTCACACTCAGGGTGGGGCCGATTGGGGGGTTGCGGCGCCGCCCCCTGTCACACACAGAGCAGGGCCAATCAGGGGGTTGGGGCGCTGCCCCCTGTCACGCACAGAGAAGGGCCGATAGGGGAGTTAGGGCACCACCCCCTGTCACACACAGAGCAGGGCCGATCAGGGGGTTTGGGCGCCGCCACTGTCACACTCAGGGCAGGGCCGATGGGGAGGTTATGGCTCTACCCCGTCACACACAGAGCAGGGCCCATCAGGGGGTTGGGGTGCCTTCCCCTGTCACGAACAGAGCAGGGCGGATAGGGAGGTTGTGGTCCGGCCCCCTGTCACACACAGAGCTGCAGGGCAATCAGGGGGTTTGGGCGCTGCCCCCTGTCACGCTGATCTGGTGCCAAGAGGCCTCGCGGCTCTGCTGATCCCGGTGCTGGGAGGCATATTACCCTTTTACTATATAGGATAGAGGCCTGGGGGCCGGCTGGTTTGCCCTGAAGGGTGTCCTGGATCAGGGTGGAGGTCCCCACTGGGGTGCCTGGCCAGCCTGGATGAGGGGATGATGGCTGTTTGCAGCTGGTCACACACCCTTCAGGGTGGGGGTCCCCACTGTGGTGCCTGGCCAGTCTGGGTGAGGGGCTGAGGGCTGCTTTCAGGCTGGCAGTTGTTGACTGAAGCTCCCAACCGCTCCTTTTTTTTCTCTTTTTTAAATTTTGTTCTGGGCCAGCTTTAGCTCTGGTTCTAGCTCTGAGGCTTGGTATCTGGTTTGTTTGCCGTTCTATAATCGAAACAATGTATAACTTCAGCTCTGAGATCCTGGCAGGCTGAAAGCTGGTCTCTGGGGTTTTGTTTAGCTTCTACATTTGAAACATAGTACATAGTTGCTTAGAGTTGCAACTCAGAGGCCGGCAAGTCAGGCGGGGAACGCTGGTGTCTGCAGTCACTGGAGCAGGCAAGCCTCATGTTCGCTTCCAGCTGCCTGGCTGCCGGCCGCCATCTTGGCTGACAGTTAATTTGCATAAGGATATGCTGATTAGCCAATGGGAAGGGTAGTGGTCGTACGCTAATTACCATGTTTCTCTTTTATTAGTGTAGATTGTACTTTACATTTTCCATGACACAGAGCTTTCTCCTGCACTTTCATCTGTTTTACCCTCAATAACCCATATGAGCTATGCAGAGCTGGTATTATTTTTAGGGAAGCACTTGCTGGATCAGCCATGATTCCCACCCAATTCTGCTTCAGAGGATTTCAATCAGAGGTGGCTTTCCTGTCTCCTCTTTCAGCTGAGACACCCAGCTAGGTGCTTACAGGTGCCCAGACCTGGGAGAGGCACATTGGCATTAATCCAGTTGCCAGCAAATGTCTCGTGGCCTGATTTTGTTTTGTTATTGGCCTTTCCCCTTCATTGCACACACATACAGAAGGGAGTCAATATCAGAAATGTCACTTTAGCACAGACCGAAAATTGACTACTGTGGTTTTACAAGTCATGGAGAGTTTATTAAAACTAAATTGATAGCTAAAAAAAGACCCTGACTAGGAGAAGCCCATAAACTTAATGGCATTTATTAATTTATGGGCCATTATTACAAAATGAGTAATCTTTATATAAAAGCAGCAAAGAGCTGTGATTTGGTTAGGATGCTTGCTGTCTCCCCTTACAGAGATGATGACTACCCACCACTCAAGTCTGAGCCGGCTTAGGCGCCCAGCAGCACGCTCCCGCCTCACCCTGAGTTCCTTTTCTCCAGGCCTCTCCCTGCCTTGACACAGTTATCTCCTGGAGATCAGTCCCTTACCCTGAGGACACAAGCCTGGCAAATGACCAGGAAGGCAGCAGATGAGGCATAGAGATCCCAGCTGGGTGCTGACCACCCTTCTTTCCCCAGTCAGCCTCCTGCAGGCAGGACATCCGCTCTTTCGGGCTTCAGTTCTTTACCTTCAAAACGAGGGGCTTGCATGACTGCTGTGCAGTGTCCTTTAATAGTTGTGAGCCATGCCCAGGACCCAAAAGGCCACTTGGTCCAGCAAAGTGTTGTCATGCAATCCCCAGCCCAGGAGAGGCTTGTCATCTTGGCCCTGGGCACCAAAGTGGCATGAGGAAGAGGAGGCACCAACAAAGAACACTCCCTGCTTGTCCAGTTGCTCTTCCCAGAAAGTTGGAAGAAAGAGGGTGTGAGGCACTGAAGGGCTATGACATCTGGGTGGGGGCTCCCTTCTTAGGCTAAACTTTGCTAGAAAACCAGTTACAGTGTCTGCAGGCTGGAAAAATTTGAGGAAAGGAGAGAGGAATGTAGAACATCACAAAAGCCTTCCATTGGTATATGAGGCACAAATTAAAAAGGAAAAGTAGCAGAGAAACTGGATTGTTTGGTAATGTCACCCTATCAGACACTCCAGGTGCAAGGGGACGATGGAGTACTCAGTGGCTGAATGCTGTTATTATACAGCCTTGCTAAATATTGGGGACACACGGAACCAAAGACATATAGAACCAAGGACACACAGAACCAAGTCTATATAGCCCGTTAGTTACTCTCTGGCCACAGTAAATTCATTGCCTAATAGCCCTGTAGAATTCACCCATTCCATTGAATACCATCACTATGTAGGCTTGATTATCTGAAAACTGATGCTAGCTGTTAAGATGGGATCAGGAATCATAATTTTCATTAATGGACATAAGAGAAAACATTTCTATCACTTTTATCTCATTTACTTTTCTTTCATTTAAGAGACATCAATATACCTAATAGTTATTGAATGCTTGCTCTGTACTGGCCCCTGTGGTAAGTGCTTTCTGTGGCATTACATGTTTAATCTCTGTGCTGACCTCGGAAAGTGTCCACTGTTGTTATCTCCTATATGTAGGTGGGGAAAGTGGAGCACTGGGAGTTCACATACACAAGTGATCAGAGGCAGAGTTGGGATTTGAACTACATGCTGGGTGATTCAACCTCTCACCCACACTAGGGACAAAGAGAAACTGGATTGTTTGGTAATGTCACCCTATCAGACACTCCTGGGGGACGCTGGAGTACTCAGTGGCTGAATGCTATTATCATACAGCCTTGCTAAATATTAGGGACACACAGAACTAAGGACACACAGAACCAAGGACACATAAAACCAAGAAAACATAGAACCAAGGAGAGGAATATAGAACATCACAAAATCCTGGAGGAAGTTCACAGAACTTCTCTAAGGTCACTAGCTTGCTGGTGACAGAGCTGGGTTGGTTATTTAGCTCCCCGGGGCTCCTTCCTCCATGCCAAGGAGAGGAATATAGAACATCACAATGGGCCTCTTCTTTGCAGCACCACTGGACAGCTGGGGTCAGTGAGAAGAAAAATGAGGTGTGTTGGTGCCCTGGACACGCTGAGATGACCAAACCCTGGACTGTCCTAGTCTCTAAGGGAAGTCCTTCAGGACCTAGCGATAGTCATGTTTCCCTCTTCCAGGGGGGCATTCTTAGGACTCATCCAGCATATGGAGCCTCAATATGAACAGCCATCTGGAAAGGGCTGAACACAGATGCGCTTGTCTCCACAGAAAGGGAAGGTGGCCCAGGGCAGAGGGAGGTGGACATAGTGGAATAGGAAACACGTGTGTTCAGAGCCAGAAGACCTGAGTTGAACTTTTTGGACTTTGGACAGTTCACATAACTTCTCTAAGCATCAGTTTCTTCACCCGTCATATAGGGGTCACGACCTCCACCATACCCTAACATGTAAAATTGTCATGTGGGTCACAGGAGAAAACAGATGTCAAGTGCTATAAAATGCAACATATTCCAGAGAGCACCTCACGTATAATAATAGGTGCTCAATAAATGATTGTTGAATGAGGTCGTTCCCACTCAGGCAGTAGATCAGCTGAGCCAGGGCCTCTTTTGGAAGAGAGAAAAGTCAGCTTTCTTCCGTGTGCCACCGAAAATGAGTCCCATTGCCCCAGATGTAGTCTGGCCCTGACGAAATGTCAGATACATGTAAGATTTGACACACAATAAAAAGGCTTTTGAGAGTCTTGGTAGTAAAGTCTTAAACATGTTCTCACAAGGGTATCAAAGTGGTTGCTAGCCACTCTGGTCCTTCTTACCCTTGGGATTCCAAAAAAATGAACTAAGAACTGTGACCAGAGCTGTTGTTCACTCAGGATCCAGCAAAGCAGAGTGGAAGATGAACCTCTGTCTTATAGGTATTATGTTTGTATTTATTCTGATGATTCATTCATGGGAATGGTCCCCTGCAATGAGGTGCTTTCTGCCTCAGAAATCTAATGACAAGGGTCATTAATGCTTGAGGCCAGGGTGTCAGGTTGATTGAGGCTGAAAATATTCACTATCGTGTATATTTGTACAATTGGGTTCATTTTATAAGACATTTTCTCACCTTCTTCTTTCCTGCCCCCCCTATGCCTTACTCATGCGGGTGAGTGTGCACATGCACTCACACGCCATGCAACACAGATATCTCCTAGAAACAAGCCACAGGAATACCCGAGATGGATGTTGAGGCTATACGAGAATGGGATGCTTTCTGAGGATTTCAGAAGATGCAGTCTATGATTTAATTATGTGATCCTCTGAGAATTAGAAGACCTCAATTCAAACAGATCTGCTTCCCCTTGTGTTTGCTTCTAAAAATTAATGCCTTCTTCAAAACTTCTACAAATGGATCACTTCTCACAAGATGCAACATCAAACTTCCATGTTGCAAAAGGCCTCTCAGAATTGACACCAGTGACCTCTTAATAGCAGGCGAGGGAAAGCCTTTCCATCCAGTGGAAGGGAATGTAGAAATGGACATTTTGCCAATACTGATAATGATGACTGCACACTTTAGTGTTTACAAAGCACCTTCACATGCATTATCCCCTCTGAGCCTCATAACAACCCTGAGAGGTCAGTGGAGCAGGCATTATTATTACAATTATGCTTACAATTATCCTTACTTAATGAGTGAGAAAGCCAGAGTTCCAAGGTTCCACAGTCATCAAAAGGAGGACACACATTTCAGCTGACCAAGTTCAAACCTTGCATATCAGTAAGTAAGAAGAGCTTTTGATAGAAACAGTTTGGGCCCCTGAGTAAAATTCTTATTACATGTATTTCCTGTGTAATGGAGTTCCTCAGTCCCTAGCAGCATTTTTAGTCCCATTGGTCTGTACCTGGTGCTGTGGCAGAACCTGGATTCCTGGCATCTCTTCACTTCCCAAAATGTTTGAGTGACACAGAGCTGTGCGCTATGGAAACTGCAAAGTTCACTTAGACCCAGGTTCTCCATTAAGAGGAAAACCAGGGTTGTCTAGTGGTTAGAGCGTCAGCCCACACACAGAAGGGTCATGGGTTTGATTCCTGGTCAAGGGCACATACCTGGTTTATGGGTTCAATACCCACCCCCAGTTGGGGTGCATGCAGAAGGAAACTAATCAATGTGTCTCTCACATTGATCTCTCTCTCTCTCTCTCTCTCTCTCTCTCTCTCCCTCCTCCCTTTCACTCTCTCTGAAAAGCAGTGGAAAAAATATTGTCTGGTGAGGACTAACTAACAAAAACACACACAAAACAAAACAAAAAAAAGGATCAAAGCTTAAGGCACCATAAGGGCTGCCTCCTCCATTTGCCTCCAGACTCTTCCCTCTCCTCAACACACACAATCTGCACTCCTCCTCTCTCAGCTCAAGAAATCTCCATCCCTCGTTTTCTCCTCCTGTCTCCCTTACTGCAGAGCTCTGTGAGGACAAGGACCACAGCTCAGTCAGCTTTGTATCCTAAACAGGTCATCACAGTTCAGGGTATAATGTGTGAAGCGAACAAATGAAGACATTAATTAGTTAATTAATTATTAGGGAGAAATATGGACAAGTGTAGTAAAAAGCAAATTAGTGGATTTTGTCCATGCTGGTACCTTTTTTTCACCCAAAAGCAATTTATTTGACAACTTTCCACATTTTAGCTTCTTAAAATGACAGCTTTAACCCAGCCACAGGAAAGACAAAATAAGCCTAAGCATGTTTTATCCTTTAGCCATACGCGAAACCTCTAGGTCTTTAGTGAGCACTAGATGGCCTGAGAGAGACTGGCAGGGATTCATGCACAGGCCTTTGGACACAGCTGCTGGCTGCTGCATTAGACCCACGCTGCGTGGGTGAACAGGAAAGGGGTGCATGGTGGGTGCACAGTGCACCGGCCTCAGCAATGAGGTGGTTTTTCAGGAGCTCAGACGTGGCAGACAGACCCAACACCAGGTAGCCATCCTACTAAGGATAGATTCTTCTGGTAAATATTAGTACAGTATCCTTCTAAGGTGAGAGGCGGGTGGTATATTACAAGTAAAACAAGTTTTAGGTGAAATTCTGCCCAACATACAAACATTTGTCAACAAATAGGCACCAACAAAAAGTCCTGTAACTTGGGGAAATCCCACTTTCTATCTTTATAAAAATGCAAGAATATCGTTAATTCAGACTGTGGCATTCTGCCATCCTGCTTTCCACTACTTCTTATTTTGTCCTGTTCCCTGAGACCCCATTCTATAACCTGCACCCTTACAACTCACCTTGACTACCATTTTACTAACCACCTAAGTATTTTTTTGGTACTATAGTACTTTCTACACAAAATTTAAATGGAACTTTTGGTGACTCAACTCTCACAGGGCAACTTCCAACACTTGAGTTATCAGAGACAACTTGGATGATCATACATAATATGATCATGAAAAACCCATGAAGATGGCGTACTCTTTTCCCTGAACTGTCCATCACTTTATGCTCCCTCCAACCCCCAACAGCAGTCCTTGGACAAGGTAAGACACCACAAACCACATCAGCCATCATACAAGGTCTTCCCCAGCAAGGACATCAGCCATGTAATATCTGACCTCAGGCCCCAGTTATATTTTTGGTTTGGAGTGTTTATTTAAGGTCCTGGGTATTTAATTTCAACCACACCACCACAAAACCAACCATACAAAGATGATGGGCAAATTTAGTGAATCATCTGAGAACTTAATGTTAAATTTCTTGCTGACAACCTAATGTAATGGGTCTAGTTCTTCATGACCTAGAACACTTCCTTTCATACAAAGATGCCTCCAAGATTCATCCCATCAAACTCCTTGCATCCCTTCCCTCACATGGACAACTCAACATGCAGGTCACCCCACGTGCAGTACTAAAGGGATTGTAACCAATACACCAATCAGCAAGATCATAAGGGAGGGCACATGAATAGAAGATACTTCCTGGTGTAACATCTGAGCCAAGAGATGGGAGGCACCCTGGGTTGCCTGGGAAGCTGGTATAGGTAAAGGTTATGGAGTATCCTCATAGAATTAGCCTTGTCCTTATTTCTTTTGTTGTTGTTTTTTTCTGATAAGTTATTTTTCTTTAATTCTTGTTCCTTGGCTCTTTCTTTCCCTTCATGTAAATTATAAACATATGTATATATTTTTCTAGTACTCAGTATCCCTAGCTATACATTACTAAGACTTGAATTGAAGAAACATACCTCAAGACTGGAAGGTGCAGCATTAGGGGAGGATAGAAAGCTATTTTCCAGAAGCATGTTTCATTACTTTTATGACTCAAATATCTCCATCTCACCTCATTTTCCTTTAAGCCTAAATATATAGCAAACTGAGATGTACTCATGAGGGATCTCGGTGGGGAGTGCAGACAAAAAGCTTATTAGAATAGTTTCCTGTCTTCTAAAAAAATCCTCCTTTTTCCAAAAATAGCTGATAAATGATCCTTTGTGGTGACGGTTGTGGTGCTGCTTCTGTTGCTGTCAAATGCCTACATCTTGCTGAAAATTATAGCTTCCTAGGTCTGGACAGCAAATGTGGATACTTGCATGTTGGGGTAACGCCACTGGGGCCCAGAAAACACTAGGCTTTTGAAAACAAGTCCACTACAACTCACAAAATTTTAATTTTAACAATGTTTTAGATTTTTAATTTTCCAAATAATGTTTAAAACTAAGAAGAATGATGTTATGTGAATCCTGCATTGTGCCCCAAATTGCATAGCCACAGTTGTATTTGGCTTATTCCTCCAGATTATCTCCTTTGCTTGGCACTTTGAAGACATTATCCCAAAGAAGTTGAAACTTCTAACTTCCCAAGACCCCATTCGCACCCAGATTCAGCCCAGCATCTTCTTGGCCATAAATTGTGTTGCCTCTTCTTATCTAGTTGGCCATCAAACTCTCATTGTTTTTGTTGGTCTCAACTATATACCCAGAAGAAAGCAGTGTTATTAAACATCCATGGTAAACATGAATGATCAATTGACTTGAACCTTCCCAAGATAATTTTTATTTTCAGGAGGAAGTTGTTAATATAAATCAATGTTTAATAGCTGGAATTTCAGGTATAAACATAAATTGCCTTATTGAAGACTTATTACATGTTGGTCACAGTCCTTTGTGCTTTGTGGTAAAGCTTTGTGGTAAATTAAGAGAAGCAACCTTGCAAATACAAATACATCATTCCCACTTCTTCTTTCTTTTGCTCTCCCTCTAAGTCCAGCCACCAACTCCCACTTCATCCAAGTTTCCACCCCAGTGTCCACCATCACCCAGTCTTTGCATCAAGTCTTAATCTCCTTCACTCAATTCTTACCTTGGAGAACATGCACAGTATACGCATCTTTCCACACACTGGTCTGGTCATTTTCTCTGACTATTTCTACCCATATCCTAAGCCACCAAAAGCACCAAACTTCCTGTCTCTTCACCTTCCAAGAACAGAGTTTAAAGAGTAATAATTTGGATGTTAACTCCCCCCCCACTCCATCCTTATATCTTCCTATCCTGATTTAGAAAAGTGTTCTAATCCAAAGTAGGTATTTCCCCCCTAAATTGTTTTTTTACATGAAGTATTTTCAGATGATTAAAAAAAATCACTGGATTATTTACAAAGAAAATTTTTCCATTTAAAAATTTTTATGTAATGAATCTCCTGTGTTTTGGTAACATAGGCATGAAGTATGAAGGGTAAACTTACCTTCCAGCTGAAAAAGCAGGGTTTACCTAGTGGGCAGTGTTAAAATGAACAGTGTTTAAAGGTCATCAGATTTAGCTTCCTCCCAGCCAAATGAACATGACAGCCTGATATAATTTGGTCTGTTGGGGAATTTGGATTTTTTCCTGAATATTGCCTTGTATTTTGGGGGTCAGGGGCACTAAATTTGCCTTCTGTTTATGTTTGCTCTGGACTGACTTCTGAGAAATGGAGATCCAAATGCCCTCACAGATGGGATGGCCACATGGAACAGCAGAAAAGCAACACAAGAAAGTGAGGACACAAGTGTTTCGGGAGCTGGGCTCTTTCCCTGGAAAGGGGTGTTTGCCTTGGTATATTGGTCACGTCAGTTTATGCCTTTTCCCTAGAGAATAATTACTAAAGATTCACAGTACAGATCTTGAGTTACAGCCCTTCAATTCCCTTTGATTAGTGCGTCAACATTGGCCTAAAATCCTTGCACCTACATAGAAGTTAGGGAAACTTCCTATGGCAATGAATCTGTCAACTCAGTTATCTTGAAACACACCCTCTCAATCCTGCTGATTCAGTGTCAGTCTGAGCAGCCTATTTGCAGAAACCACATCTGCATTTGTGCGCTTCTGCACCCTATTGCCTAGCACGGCCTCTAGTACACAGTAGGCATGCAATGGCTGTTAAATAACCCAATGAACCAAGATATAACGTGACAACATGGACAACAGCCCAAGGAAGCTTCAGAGCCCCGAGGTAGATGAGAGTGCAGTGCTCCCAAGCCCCAAACTGACAGTGCTCCATATCAAGTCCATTCCTGCTCAGACAGAAGACCAGCTCCTTCTGTCTCTGCCTCTCTTCAACACTTACCCTCCCTGATTGTTTTACTTTCATCAAATTTTTATCCAACGGGCGGCCCTACCATATTGCTAATAAAATGTTGGTAGAAGGAAAATACTATGGAGAAAACAAATTAATTGAGAGAGTAAGATGAGGAATGTATATAGTTTCCATTTTTCAATCTCACTTATTTGATCTGTACAATAGACCCTCTTACCTGTGGTTTCGCTATTCATGGTTTCAGTTACCTGTGATCAATTGCAGTCCAAAAATGCTAAATAGAAAATTCCAAAAATAAACAATTCATAAGTTGTAAACTGCACATTGTTTTGAGTAGCATGATGAAATTTCCCACCATCCCACTCCATTCTGCCTGGGACTTGAATCATCATCCCTTTTTCCAGCATCTCCATGCAGTACACACTCCTTGCTTCTTAGTCACTGAGTAGCCATTTCTGTTAACAGGTCAACTGCCTCAGTATGACAGTGCATGTGTCAAGTAACCCTTATTTTACTCAATAATGACCCCAAAGTGCAACAGTAGTGATGCTGGAAATTCATATCTGCCAAAGAGAAGCCATGAAGTGTATGTATGTATGTATGTATGTATGTATGTATAGAAAAAAACACAGCATATATAGGGCTTGGTACTTTGTACAGTTTCAGGCATCCACTTGAAACATATCCCCTGCAGATAAGCGGGGATAACTGTAATTTCCTTAATAAGATAGATGGAGGATTTTATCTTTCAAAATTCCCGGAGGACTGCTTCAGGGAAAAGGAGGTAGACACTGGATTATACCCAACAGGAATCTGTGCAGGGTGGAGGGCCCCAAGCGAGGAACACAGGATGCGGCATGGTGCCATTTTCAGAGGAGGTGGAGCATGCAGGGGGAGGTTGGCAGTAGAACAGAGGGACAGAAGCTGAGCAGTTCTGGCCAATGAGGATTTGAGGGGAAGGAAAGTCTAAATACGCTGTGATGTGTTGTGTGAACCAACCCTTCAAAAACAACCACAGCAAAGACTACTCATTCTTCAAGACTGATGGCTATTGATTTGTGTTGAGTAGACTGGCCCTAGAGGCAGCCCAATGATACTTGATTAATATTACTCTCAAAATAGCCAAAGAGAGACAGCAAAAGTTAGAGGTGAAAATAAAGGGCTAGGAGAATTCTCTATAAAAGCTGTAATTCCCAAATATTTGGTTTCATAGGCTATGCATTCTTTTTAATTTATTGATTTATTGAGAGAGGAAAGGAGAGAGAGAGAAACATTGATTTATTGTTCCATTTACTGATGCATTTATTGGTTGATACTTGGATGTGCCCTGACCAGGGATTGAACCCCCAACTTTAGTGTATCAGGATAACGCTCCAACACACAGAGGTACCCAGCCAGAGCATCATAGGTAATGGAATTAAAAAAAAATTTTTGGACCTAACTTTTAAATTTTGCCAATGGAAGCCACTGGGGCAGAGGGAGGGTGACTGACCTATTTGCACTAACAGAATAGAAAGTTGAACACCAAAAAACTGGAAAACATATCATTTTAAATAAAACAGTCTCTAAATTTGAATATGTTTGATTTTGGTGGAAATGCCCTTACAAGTGTTCTTATTTTTCCCATTTCATCAAGGATCAAAGAAAAATTCATAGGTCCCCAGACCAGTATTTAAGGAGGCTGAGGGCATAGAGGCTCCCATGAACTCTGATGACATTCATAAACCCTCTCTAAAGAAAACATGCATGTGCACACATGCCTGTGCAAAGAACTTCAGAGAGTTTATCTCTAAGATAAGCACTTATGCTCCAGAGAACCCTTTGCATTGATAGAGATCTGTCATTTGAATTAAACATAACATGGCCGGTACTCTTTGCAATCTTATCTTACTTTTATAGCAGTGAATGCCAAGGCATGGAAGTTCTGTCACTTACAGTCTATCACCATGTGAATTAGTGGCAGCCCAAAGAATAAAATTCACATGACCTAAGTTCAACATTGACTTAGCCAAACTATTTAACACTCCTAAAATATAACACAGAGGACAAATGATATTTCCACAAAAGTACAGAAAAGTAAGTCAGCAAATCCACTTTCTCTCTCCCCGGGAGTCAGGAGTGGGGACTGGGAGTGGGGGGAGGAGGAGTAATTGGAAACAGTGACACTGGAGAGAGAACAAAAGCAAGGCACTGTGCCATGAGAGAATAATACACCCTCAAACCATTCAGTGTATTTTTAAGAGAAAGAGAGAGCTGACTAAATAAGACAGCTTCCTTCATCTCACTTAAGGGGGGGGGGATAGACAGGAAACAATTCCAATTAACCCTAATCAAATTAGCATCCTAATATGTGAAAATCCTGAGTTCAGCTACTACCCAACAGTCTATGAAAATATATGTGTGAGAACTTCAAGCTTACACATGAGTAAGTGATATCAAATGTAAAGTATTATTGTTTCTGCACATTTTAATGACTTTCAATGGGAAGGAGAGGCAAATTGTCCTCCTACCCCCACCCTACCCAGAACCTTTTTAACTCAAGGTTAAGAACTCTGAGTTCTTAGCTACTTAGCACAGACCAAAGCCAGATTTAATTACAAACATGATGAACAAAATATAGTAATATGTAAATATACTAGATTGTAATTAATCAAACCTTTATTCAACTAGAATTTTTCTGCACCACACTTAAATGATAAAATCACAGTGAAAGCAATACATATTGGGTGTCTGGAATATATTATCCTTTCTTCTTCTTTTTTTTAATTCTCACCCAAGAATATGTTTCTATTGATGAGAAAGAGGAAGAGAGAGAGAGAGAAAGATAGAGAGAGAGAGAGAGAGAGAGAGAGAGAGAGAGAGAGAAGCATCCATAGGTTGTCTCCTGTATGCACCTTGACCGTGGATCGAACTGCAACCTAGCTATGTGCCCTGACCAGGAATTGAACCCACAACGTTTTGATGCGCTCTAGTCACCAGGCCAGAGAGATATATTATCCTTTTTCAGTCATAACTGTTTTATTCTCACAAAAGTCCCCATCAGATATGTGGTATAATCACCACCTAGAGAAGAAATCTGCAAAATGGCTCACTCTTCCTTCCACTGACACTATTTGAGCCTTCGTACATCCCAGGGCCTGAACCTAGAAAAGTTGACTTTGTGATATGACCAGGATTCTAGCTAACGTGTTAGTGACTTCATACCTTACTCCTCTCAGGCATATGTATACTCCAAAAGATAATCCTAGAAAGCACATTGCTTCATTTATTAAAGTGGACTTGTAGTGGTAGAATTTCAGATGGGACAGCAACTAGGTGGAGAAGATATTTGGAGTGGAAGGAGACTTTCCCAGCACAAGTTAAGTCTTTGCTATGGTAAATATTATTTTTGATGTTTGGAGTTATCCCTGGCTCTGCTCGTGTTCACTACAACCAATGAGATGACTCTGCTTGTGTATATACATATGGGTGTGTGTTCATGTCAGTGTTCTTAATAAGGCAGCAAGTCAGGGAACTGTTATGTTTGTGTTATTTCCTAGTTCTGCAGTCATAAATAAGCCTGATTTTTATAAGTTTAGCTTTCTTTTATTTAAGTTTTTTTATATAGTGTTTTCATTTTCTTTTTTTCTCTTCAATACTGGTTATTATTGTTTAAACGAGAGGCCCAGTGAACAAAATTTGTGCACAGGTAGGGTCCCTAGGCCTGGCCGGTGATCAGGGCTGATAGGGCCTTCCAGCTGCCGGCCAGGGTCTTCCTTTGTTCCACACCGCCCCCTGGTGGTCAGTGCACATCATAGAGAGCAATCGAATTCCGGGTCTCCTAACCTTTTATATATATAGATATTTTCTTATTAATGTCTATACTAGTAAAAGACATATTTTCTATGTGATTTACTATATTACAAGTTTTTGTATGGGCTCAGAGAGAAAGTTTATTCCCTGAAGGATTAAAGGTTAATTGTACATCTGTTGATACATCCTATGATTGTTAACACTGTTTCATTATTATTTGTTGTTCAATCAGTCAATAACAATAATGTTCCTTTCAATTTCTCTTTTATATTTTTTATTCATGTATGTTTATGTTAGGTTATTTGTTATTGTTTATGTTATAAGCTTCCTGACTTATTGTCACTGGGGATTCTATATCCTTTTCCAATATGCTTTGACCTTCTTAGCCCTTTGTGAGTCTTTATTGCTATGAACTCAGTGTGCAGCACACAGATGTAGGCTCCACCTCTGAATCCTTCAAATGTTGGATGATCCCTGCTCCTTATTATTCTGTGTCCTTTTTTTATAGTCCTTTCTCCACTTTCAACACAAATACATATAATTTTTATCCTCCTCACCCATCCTCTCTAATCAGACTCAAATCATTCTCTTGTTTCATTAACAAATACCTACACTATAAGTAGCCTGGTTCCTGACCTCAAGGTACTGAATCAAGGAAACAGCTGTGTACCCATCCATACCCTGAGCACTCAGGCAGGGCCCAAGTCACCTTCATCAGAGGAAGATGTGGGACGTTAGCTCGATTGTACTTTATGGGGGAGGGCAGTCCCCCATTCTGATCTCCAATAAGAGTAGCAGATCAAAGTGCACAGCTCCTCACCCAACTCCTCATGTAGCTCTATCATACCAGGCTGGGTCCCATCCTCCTGAGTTGCTCAGGTTTCTGCAACTCTGAATCAATGGAGTCTTTCTGAACATTCTCTCCCCTTGTGTGTTTCTAGCAGCCTCTGTCCATTATGCTTCATGTTAAAAGCTATACTTCCCAGAGGCACTGACCCCAATGCCCGCCAACATACACACATGTCCCATACTCCCCACTTCTTGTTTCCTCTTCTGTTGTTTTCTGAAAGTCACAAGATGCTTTCACCAGTATAATTATGTTAGAAGGGAGAATTAGGGGTTAGCACTCTGGTCACCTCTAAAGCATTCCATGGAGAAAAAAGTACTATGACCCTTTTCATGTTTTATTTAGAACCGAGTCTGTGAGCCTGGGGGCATACCAAGGAGGGACAGCATGTCCTTCTGTCTCCTTTCAGGGGGCAGGGCTTCTTTGTTTCATAACACGAAGCATGGTTATTTAACACTAATCCCAATAGCCTTTCGAATAGTGGAAATTTCTCTGACTCTGTTTCTTGATATTTTGGTTTGGGGTACTTGGAGTTCTTGTCATTTTGTGTGACTCAAGAACTTCAGTGAGGAATTGAGAGAGACTGCATTGAGGCCTCTACTCAGATGCTACTTCAAATGAGAACTGGAAAAACAAAGTTTGACTGAATAGAGGAAAGCTACCATTCTCCATCTGTCTCCTCTTGTTAGTGGTAGGATCAAACATCAGTGATAGGTGTGAGCAAAGACCCTAAATGCCAACAATAGGGATTTGGCGTACTCATCCATTCAAACTAGATAGGACTATGAAAATGCTTTAAATGGTATGATACATGATAAAAGGTTGGTGGCTTTATTATAATCCAGGGTGCCCCCAAAATGTATACACACTTTAACAGTTGATAGCTCAATTTTGAAAATGAAATGTATTTTAATAAATACTGCCTTTATAATTTATTCAAAGTGTGTATATACATTTTTTGGGACAACCTATATATAATTATCACTGCAGCTTTGCATTCTAAAATTGCCTCTGCTGCTGTTTCAATGAATGATCTATTTCCTCAGTGTGAAAAATGAGCATAATATTCTGACAGCTGCATTTCACCAGGAGCGCCACAGTAACAGGCACCAGCAAAGTGCCTTTCAAAGTTCACGCAAAAGAAATCATAATTTCCTGAGAATAAGCATTTATTGTTTCCCAAGGCTAAAGAAAGCCTCCCTCTCCGGTGGCCATGGCAATGTTGGGTGGAGGAATTAGATACTCAGATGGTAGCTTGCACATGGCACTGTTTTACAATAAGAAATATTTCCGGGACTATTGGAAGTGGCCATAACGACATGTAATTTAAAAGCACTGTGAGGGGAAAAGTGGAACTGGGAACACATGCGTTCTTTCAGTGCATATGTAGTTGGGGAAAACACCAATATAAAAATAGGCTATTTTTAGGACCTCAGTATCTCGGCTCTGTGAATGCTTCTGAGTCATATTTTATGAAGACGACACACTTGGCTACTGTTGGGATGCAGCTCCCATCCAGCTGGAGGTGGGCGGGGGAGGGGGGGAGCGGGGTATTAAATGGCATTCCATCCTGAGCACTTCCAGGCAAAATTGCTAGTGCAATTCTGATTGCAAAATCTTTACCCTTGGTATTGACTTAAGTAGCAGGAAGAACATGACTTGATTTTTCAAATCCCCAGTAGATATACTGCTGCTTTGGGACCATTCATTTGGCCTCAAAAGTCTCAGGGAAGCTGTAAACTTTCTAATATCAGATTTTTCTATTTTGGTTCATTTAAAATTTCTGGGGTGATTTTTAAAAAAATATATTTTATTGATTTTTTACAGAGAGGATCCCAGAACGTCCCAGCAAATTCCCCTTTGCATCAGTTAGCCAAAATCAGCTGGACAACTAATGGAATCAGTGATCTGTGAGCTAAGAAAATTCTTGGGATAAGGAGAATATTGACAAACTACTTTCCAGAAAGATATATCCAATTTTACTATTAGCACCTGTTTATCCAACTTTTATTGGTCTGATATTACATAAAAATGATACCATAATTTGTTGTTTTTTTAGGGGGGTATTTCTGTTTTATCGAGATAATAATTATAACTTGATTTTATATTAATTTATCAGATTATTGAGTATCTTTTCAAATATTTATTGACTCCTTTTGACTCTTCTTTATAAAACTGCCTGATTATATCCTTGGTCCTTGCTAATTTATTTTTTTCTAATTGGCTTGTAAGTGCTCAGGGTATATTAGAAAAAGTAAATTTGTTTATTGGTATCATTATAATTTTCTCACTGGTTTGTTATCTATCTATTAGCATTATTGATGGTGAATTTTGCCATACAGAATTTTAAATTTTTATGTAGTCAAATTTATCAGTTTTTCCTTTATGGTTTCTGACTTTGTGGGTATGCTTAGAAGTCCATGAAAACCCAAAGATCAAAAAACATTCACCTGTGTTGTCTTCCAATATTTCTTCTTTTAAGTGGCTAGCCTCCTGTCCCAGAAAACAGTCATTAAATAGCCCATCTTCTCCCCACTAATTGGAGAATGCCATCTTCATCACATACTAATCCCATAGATGAAAATAATTTGTGTTCACCAGTTTTAAAAATGAGGCATTCAACCAATATTTACTGATTTTCTGCAATGTAGGAAGCACCTTGATTATGGATGAGAGTAGAAACAGGGATAAATTAGACCCCATGTTTGTCTTTAATCATGCATATGCCTAGTATTAGTAAAAAGTGCAGGCACCAGACCAAGAGTAACTGGTTCAATTCCCAAATTGTCGACTTACAAAGACTGTGACCTTATAGGACTTCAAGCACAATATTTCACTTTTCTGTGCTTTACCTTCTTCTAAAGAACAGTAGAATAATAACCGTACCTACTTCATACATTGATAGGATAATTAAATGAATGGATTCATGTAAAATGCTTAGAGTCTGGCACAGAGGGCAAGTGTGATGATGGTAGCTGTCACTTAAACTCAGAGAAGGACATCGGGGTGCTTAATGCAGAGCCTCTGGAAACAGGCTGCATGGGTTGGAATTCTCCCAACACTTACTAGTGGGGTCATCTTGGGTTAGTTACTTAACCTCATGTACTATGTCTCCATTTTCTCATCTGTAAAATGGAGATGATGTTGTAATTCTTAAATAAATTGGTACGTGTAAAGTGCTTAGACACTTTAGAAAATGCAAAATGTGTAAAAAGCTATTGTTGTTATCCAAGAGATATCATGTCACTTGATTCCTGACTATTTCAGAATCTTGACAATAGACTAAAGGAAGAAGAAGAACGATTTGGGGAAGCCCATGGGAACCTTCCATTATTAAAAACCCCAACAGGCAAAAGGATAGTTTCCAAGAAATTCTACCTCTGGCTTCTACATTATTCTTTCTTTTGGGGTAATATTGGGACTTCAGAGGAGACAGGAGCTAACACTGCCACCTGGTTTCATTTACTCAAAAACATTAGATTCCACAATAATGTTTACAAAACATAATTAGACTTAGACCAGGTTTGCTCTCTCTTTCAATCCTGATAGGATTTGGGATAAATTCTTTGTTGTTCAGTTAGCTGCTTTTCAACCATGCCGGGAGCCGGTCCATCCTTGCTGCTTGACACAGTCGCTGCAGGAAAGAAACATCTGCACAGCATATGTTTCAAGGGACCTGGCATATATAGCATATTGTTCTTAATATGTTTGCTCTCTTTAGCGCCATGTGTTTTAACCAAGGTCACCTCTCCGAGAAAGGTTGTTTCCCCAGGTGGGGATTTTTCCCTGAGGTTAGGGAGGGGATACAACCCCTTAATTAAGTGCCAGGCGGGTAGTTAAGCTACATAATCTTTACTCCCTGGAATGGAGATAAGAAACGCCCTAACCTTTGTAATAGAAATTGACAGGATTAAAATCGGCTGGTATAAATATGGATGTAACAAGACAATAAACATCAGAACCTCATCAGATCCTAACCAGAACCTAGCCAGAGAACATGGCAAAAGATCCTGGACAGAACCTGGCTACAGAACTTCACTGGAGAACCTAGACAGAACATGGCAAAAGAACCTGGATAGAACCTGGCTAAAGAACCTGGCGACCGAACCTGGCTGGAGAATCTGGAGAATCTGGAGAACCTAGAAACAGAACTTCGCTGGAGATCCTGACCAGAACCTCGCTAGAGATCCTGACCAGAACTTGGCTGGAGATCCTGGCTAGAGATCCTGGCTAGGCTGCTGATCAACTGAAGGCTGTCTCCATGTCATTCCTTCTTCGCCGACTCCGTCCACACCTTTGGGGACCCCTGATCCTGGAGGGAGAACCTCGCTATGCTGATGAACTGAACCCAGTTTCCATGTCATTCATTCTTCGCCGACTCCGTCCACACCTTTGGGGATCCCTGGACCTGCCTGGGTTGGACCCCAGCACAACCAAAGTTATCAAATAAATTAGGTATGCTTTGCATTTTGTTTCTTGTTTTCTCCTCAGTTATATCTAAATCCATCATTAGCACCTTCACTACATGAAACATTTTTAGTTTGGCCAGGCCATATTTCCCCCCTGCTCCCACCCATCTTCTAAGCCAAGGGTAGACATTATACCTGATTATGGCAACCTAAAACTCAGCATGCGGCCTCAGAGTGCTGCATGTTGCATTTAGGTCTGTAATTTAGCTGGTGATTATGCACAAACTTGAGCAGCCAGTCCATTCTCGGAAAACCCTGTAATTGCAGAGAGCTCTGTGGCATGGTCCTTCACCTAAGGGCTGCATGCTGCCCTCGGAGACAGCCTGCTGGGTTGTCACCAGCCCATCCCATCTGGTCACACAAGTTGTAGAGAAAAGACCAGGAGAGTTCCATCTGAGCTCACCTAGATGAGGTCCTCAGTCAACAGTGAATGTCTGTATTTATCCTTCCTGTGAAACATAGTCAATTTTTTTCTCTAGTTTCAACAATACTACAAAAAATGAAAAGTCCTACAGCGGAATAGTAATATAGTTGTTAAAAAATACTTTTTACATTTCTTCTCTCTCAGAATCTTTGATTTCATGCCAGTGTTTTATTGATGCATACTCAATGTACCTAAAAGATAAATGGGCAAAAGATTCTAAGAAGAGAAATGAAGATTTTAAAAGTATGTATTTAAAATTGCATATATCTGCAAAAGTTATTTAATTAAAGCTTCAGATTGACCATAAATAAATGAATTCTATGTGATCAATGAACTTAGTATGAAATTAGGCTAAATTCCCTCAAGGGACCTGGGAAAACAAGAAACTAGCATTTCGGGATGGACTGTATTTGGTAAAGGAAACCTCCCCATCCTGTACCACCTCCCTGAACCGAGCCTGGACTAGCAATCATTTCTCTCCAGTTCCACTCATTGAAGCAACGGTAAAGTTAACACATTCGTGCCTGGCTCAATTTAAGACCTGGGTAAAGATGAATGAATTGTTTAATTTGTAGAGAACTAGATATTATTTCCCTGATCAAAACCATTCTTTTATTTGGGGGTAAGTTTTACTTATTAGTTTAAATCCCACAATCACATCCACCACACAGACAAGCAAACAGTTTGGTTCCAAGAGACTCTGGTGCATCAGATGACAGTCAAGAGTACATAGACTCAGTAGATGAGAAAGGGGTTCTTTGGTGTCAAAATTGCCTGCAGCATGCATTGACTTTTGTCTTGTTTGATTCATATTTCCCTTTCCCTGAAATTTCCTGAGTTGAAGCAATAATGCAAAATAGACACGGAGCCTGGTGTTTATTATTTTCTTATTTGTCAACATGACATATTCTCATAAACCCAGCTCTATAGAGTGAAGACAGTGTGTGAAGAAGATAATATATTCACATTGCACTGAGAAGGAAGAAAGCCTCTCTCATTGCTTTCATTTAATTAAGAATGTTGCTGTATTTATTGGAATTTGAAAAGGAAGGTACCATTGTGTTCTCTGCTTGTGTTGCCTCATCTGAGAGGCAAATGACTGAGTCTAAGATCTGTATTGACAATACTGCATTATATAACTTTCACTGACCTGAAAAGCAAAATGCTTTAATTGCAAAGCTCTTTGAGGCCTCATCCCCTATGCTTGACTGAAGAAGATTCTTGCATTTTTATTGTCTACAAGTCAAAGGAGACACAGAACACATTTGTCCACTTGCTAAAGCTTCAAGGTTTTGTGACAAAACATAATCTGTCAAAGGTGAAGGGATTAAGCAAAATAAAAAGTATTCCATGCAAATAGTAACCAAAGAGAGCAGGAGGAGTGTCTATACTAATATAAGACACACACACACACACACACACACACACACACAACCACAAAAACTTTAAATCAAAAATTTTTTCAAAACCTCACTAGAAGTTATTTTTTCCCCCATTGATTTTTAGAGAAAGTTGAAGGGAGGGAAGGAGAGGAAGAAAGAGAGAGAGAAAAAACATCCATGTGGGAGAGATGCATCTACCGGTTGCCTCCAGAAAGGGATGGAACCTGCAGCCCAGGCACATGCCCTTGGCCCATAATTGAATTCGTGACCTTTCCATGTGCGGGCCAACACTCCAACCACTGAGCAACATTGGCTAGGGATCAAAAATATTTCTTAATGGGTATAGAGTTTCAGTTTTGCAAGATGGAGAGAGTTCTGGAGATGGATGGTGGTGATTGTTGCTCAGCTATATGAAGTACTTAATATCACTGAACATTACACTAAAAACAGTTAAGATGGTAATTTTTATGCCACATGTATTTTACCATAATAAAAAATGTTTTAAGAAAAAAACATAATATGACAGACTTGGCAGGGCTAAATGTAACCATAGAAAACTCACTTGCTGCCTAGGGAGATGTCAGGAACAATGAATTTTCAAAATATCCTATATAGCAATAATTTTATTCTCCTTTTGAACTTATGAGGAGCTCTTTCCTTTCACTAGAGGACACAAAGAAACAGCAAAGAGCTCAGCCACGCATTTGAAATGCCTGAGTCTTTGCAAGTGAATGAACCCAGCAGATGGTGGGGTGGGGTCTGATGGCCTCTGGGTTTGGATAGGGTGGAAAATGCTTAAGTGGCAGTTTAGCAAGCCAATGGAAAATCAGGAATATCGTGTACACATGGGGGCCAGGGAAGTGGGAACTGGGACTGAGACTGGTACTGGAGAAATACCGTGAAAAAATTATTTTACAAATGTTTTCTTTTTCAATTTAAAAGGGAATGAAGTAGGTGAGTTAAAACTGAAAAGAGCAAATACCTTTAGAATGAAGGCAGGTCTTATTTACAGTCCTTTTGATCCTTCAGTTGCTGTTTCAGAAGCTTTGTGAGAAAACAGGCAAGTCTGGTGATCATTCAGTGCCTGCTCTGGGTACTTAGTTCATGGATTTATTTTTTTTAACTTAATTTTCTTGACCCAGTGATTTTTGTGTATTATTTATTTAAGAAAGATGTGTATTAGTAAATACAACTTTAAGAGAATCATTAAAAATTCAAAGAAAATGTCTTTTTTTAAAATTACAATGGCAAATTATTTATATTAGGCTGACAATTATGAATAACTTTCTTAAACATCATAAACCTACTTAATCAGTGTGACTATGAAATTAGATTGAGTGGCTGATCAGAACTCTGTAATTGCATACATATTCCCCCAATTTTATTTTGTATTGTTTTTGGGTGTACAGCTTAGTTGCTAGACAATCATTTACTTTACATAGTGTACCCCTTGATATTTCCAGTACCAAACTGGTACCATACAGTTAGAGCAGTATCACTGACTCTATTTCCTATGCTTTACTCACTTCCCCATGACTGTTTGGTAACTACCAATTTGTGCTTCTCAGTCCCTTCACTTCTTTCAGTCAATTTCCCAATCACCTCCTACCCCTAATTCATGAATTTTAAGCCTTTAATATGTATGTATCTCTGTGTATGTGCATCTATGTGTGTGTGTGTGTGTGTGTGTGTGTGTGTGTGTGTGTGTGTGTAGCTGGAACAGTGCAGTGATGGAGGGTACAGGGAAGTCAGAAGAAAGGGAATACAAGACTGAGTCTCTATTACTGAAGATCTCATTTTGCAGATGGAACACATCATACAGTCAATAAGTCACTGAGATGAACATGGCATCTGGAAAGAACTGATCCACTAATGCATATTCATATAAGGTAACCTGATAATCCAAGCCCCTTGAGTCCTCCTTGGAAAAAAAATGCATTGATGTATTAATTAACTTGTTAACAAAGTGACCATAGTCGAGTCTCTAGGGACAAATGTCCAGGTGATACTTATGTGGTTGAGATGGAGTTTTCTCTGGAGTGAATCAGTATACTCATTTCCCATCTTCTTGGGAAGAGGCAAAAATTAAATACCAGCAAAATGGACTTGCGATAGGAGTGGAGGAAAAACTTCCTCTCCTGGGACCCAAGAAGGCAGTTTTCCTGAATCCAAGGCCTGGAGAGGCCTGGGCCTGGAGGGGTGCCCAGTGGCCTCCCTTGTTCACTGTTCAGATTCCAGGTGGGATGCAGGCTCTCTACCAGACTCTAAGATGAGTCTAAATCCTTATTAAATGCATCAGCCTATTGTCAGATGTAGTTCAGAAAAATCGGGCAAGGTTTGTGTCCATTCTTGGACAGAGTCATGCAGGCAAGAAAGAGCAATGTCTCCTGTCCCCAAACCAGAACTGGGGTACCAGTGGCTGGGTCAGGAGGGGCAATCTCTCCAGAGTCACCAGCAGCAGAGGATGGGGCAGGGACATAGCAGTAGATGAAATAGCCTGAGTTGAGGGGCCAGACCTGTTTGTTGCAGAGACACTGAAGGCCTCAAGAAGTGCTCAGAAATAGCAGGGGTCTTTTGGATGGAGGTGGACTGATGCCATAATCATATGAGTGTAAAAAGCAAGTGTAACCTTACTTAGATATCAAAGGTGGGTGATTCCTGTCACAGGGTGAAAAATCAACAACTAAAACCAAGTATATTAGTGCCTCACCCCGCCCCCAGCCCATCACCCTTATACACAATTTCTCTTTTCATGGCTTCAGTTACCCGAAGTCAACTGTAGTTCAAAAATATTAAATGGAAAATTCCAGAAAGAAATAAACAGTTTATAAGTTTTAAATTGTACAGTGTTCTGAGTAACGTGATGAAATCTTGCACTGTCCTGCTCCATCCTGCCCGGGATGTGAATCATCCCTTTGTCCAGCGTCTCCAGGCTGTACATGTTTCACCCCTCCCCACTCCCACCTCTGTTAGGCTCTTAGTGGCTTCAGTTATCAGATCAACTGTCATAGTATCACAGTGCTTGTGTTTAAGTCACCCTGATAGGAGCCTAACACTACTTACAATCCTTAGTCATTCACCTCACTTCATCTCATAATATTGACATGGTATTATCCTCACATCAGAAAAAGAAGAGTGACCGTACAATAAGATATTTTGAGAGATAGACTACATTCACATAACTTTTACTACAGTACATTGCTATAATTGTTCTATTTTGTTATTAGTTATTGTTGTCAATCTCTTACTGTGCCTAATTATAAATTGCCTTTTATCATGGGTATGTATTATAGGAAAAACATAGAATATAGAGGGTTTAGTATTGTCTGTGGTTTCCAGCATCCACTGGGGGTCTCAGAATCCCCTGCAGATAGGGGAGACTACTGTACTCAGTGCTGTAGACTGAATGCTGTGTCCCACCATGTGATGGTATAAGAAGGTGGGGCCTTTGGGAGGTAATTGGGATTAGAAGAGGTCATGAGGGTGGAACCCTCATAAATGGGATTAGTGCCCTAATAAGAGTGCTTGCTTCCCTCTTCTGCTCTCTGCCATGTGAGAATACAAAGAGAAGGCTGCCATTTGTAACTTAGAAGAGGGCTCTCACCAAAATGCAATCATGCTGCTACTCTGATTTCATACTTCCAGTCTCCAGAACTGTGAGAAATAAATTCCTGTTGTTTACCAATCACCCATTCTATGGTATTTTTGTTATAACAACCTAAGCCACTTAGGAAATATAGAAGAAAGGAGTTGTCTGAATTGGGTGAGGCTAGTGAACTAAGGATCATAGGAAAGGCGCAATGGAAGTAGAGTTCTAAGGAAATAAGTACATGGAGAGGAAGAACAGCTATTACTAGCAGTCTCCAATAGCTGCTGTAATTCCAACTTCCAGCTGAGGGAAATCTGTAGGGCTGATAGCAAAGCCACCTGATTAACATGATGTCCAGGCTGCACAGTGTACTTCCCGCACACCCTTGCCCCAAGATCCTCACATTTTGAAAGTATTTACTTACGCCAGAGTAGAATTGCTCACAGTGATCTGATCCTCCTTGGATGCAGCTAATCAGCCGTGCTCTGCCATGATGGATCAGTGGTCCTGGGTCTCTGTTAATATGCCACTGTAGAGAGAGACACATTCCGTGACCTCCTTTCCTCATAGCTATTATTAGCCTGGAGAGAACACAAAAATCAGAGACTCAAAGAACAGTGTTCATATGTTTCTGACCCCACCATCTCTGCAGAAATCCTTCAAAATGTTTCCCCGTGTGTTTGGGAGTGCCCAGGAGAATGTCTAAGGTGTATGTATTTGTTTCCAAGAGCTGCTGTAATAAATCACCACAAACTGGATGGCTTAAAACACAGAAATGTTTCTCTCACAATTCTGGGGGCTGGAAATCCAAAACAAGGTGTTGTTGGCAGGACTGGTTCTTTCTGAAGGCTCTGAGGGGCATCCTGTCCCAAGCCTCTCTCCCGGATTCTGTTGGTTTCCTGCAATCCTGGGCATTCCTTGTGCTGCTGGTGGAAATTGTGTTCTTTCATGGAATCTTGAGAAAAGTGTGGGGGGATGAGGTTTAGTGGTAAGATTCATCAGGATGTAATGGAAGGCTGCCCCTGGGTTCCCAATGTCTCATCACCATTTGTCCTGCCATGGAAAAAGTCCATCTTGTCTTCATCAAGCCCCAAACAAAGGCCAAGGTCCAATAGTTCTGTGCCATTGCTCCAGCCCAGTAGTCTCAGTCCCTGCCCAGGTAGCTGTTTCCAGCTGTGATCCTTTGCTGTGCTGCCCTATCCAGGCTCTTGCTTGGAGCCTGCATTTGGAGTCTGCACCCAGCTGCTAGGACCACATGGTTGCTATGGAGAGAGAAAACACCAATGAAGGGGTCAGGGTGTGCTACAGGAGAAAGGGAGAAAAGGACTTGTCTTTGTTATGCTCAGGTTATGCTATCTCGTACTTGGGAAGGACCGGCCACTCTTTTCAAACTCACCAATTAATTTCCCAAACTTTCCAGGGCTTCTGATGTATCTGCCCCCAACCAATCTATTTCCTAGATCTTCCAGGGTTGTGTCTCTTATCCAATCCGATCCTTCTCCCAGGCCAGACTAACAGGCCTCTATGGTCACCATCTTGGCTCCCAATGTGTAAGTGCTTGCCTCCCCCCATCATCTGGACAAGTGGACTGAGGAGATTGACAAGCTGTCCTTCCTCTCCATAAGGCAGAGGGAAGGGCATTCATCACCTTGTCAGGACAATGCTGCTATCCCCTGGTATGTGAAGCTGCAGCTTCCTGGTTCAGCAGGCGTCTGCTTCCTAGTTGATTATGCTTTAATAATGTCTGATTTCCGTTGCTCCCTTCCTTTATTAACATCTAGCTACCTACCATAACACTTGGCTTGTAGGTACATCCCTCCAATCTCCACTTCCATCATCACGGGCCTACTCTTTGTGTGTCTTTCTCTGAGTCTCTTCTCCTTTGCTTACAACTTTAAATAAAAATAAAATCCAGCCCTGACCAGTTTGGCTCAGTGGATAGAGCGTTGACCTGCGGACTGAAGGGTCCCAGGTTCGATTCTGGTCAAGGGCATGTACCTTGGTTTCAGACATATCCCCATTGTGGGGGGCGGTGCAGGAGGCAGCTGATTGATGTTTCTCTCTCATCGATGTTTCTAACTCTCTATCCCTCTCCCTTCCTCTCTGTAAAAAAAAATCAATAAAATATATTTTAAAAAATAAAATAAAATCCAATATTCCCTAAGAAACTTGGGAGGAAAATGATTTACTTTAAACCACTATGAATTATAAGGAGTGGAAGGGCACAGCTTGGCTGACCTCTTTCCTAATGCGCCAACAGCACACTGGGGGGTTCCCCTGAGTCCACCTTTTGTTCTTACAGCTCTGGAATGTTTGCCAGCAGGGTTCTCCAACTTCCTGTTCTCAATCTTTTTTAAATACTCCATCTAGTGTGAAACTACTACATGCTTCACCATTAATTGCTCTTTTATAAGGACAGAAATCTCCTCACCCTTCAATTCCCCCTTTGCACATTTGTAATTCTAATGGGCTTAATTGCTCTGTTTACTACCTTTAAACTTTATTTGAAAAAAGTATGAGAGAGGTTTCAGATACAAATTAAACCAGCACATTAAACCAATGAATCAGGAATGCAGCACTGGGCAAAGTCACACTTCTTTCCCAGAGAGACTGGCTTCTCAAATTCTTTCCACACAATTTTGTGGGCTCCAGGTTATTCCTGAACACAGAACTATGGTGGCCACGGTCATTCTGTGCATCCTGCTTTTTAAAAATTATTATTTTAGGGAGAGAAGAGGAAGAGAGAGAAACATTGATGCGAGAGACATCAATCAGTTGTCTCCCATACATGCCATGACTAGGGATCGGACCTGTAACGTAGGAATGTGCCCTGACTGGGAATTAAACTTCAGACCTTTTAGTGTAAGGGATGCTGCTCCATCCAACTGAGCCACACTGGCCAGGGTGCATCCTGCTTTTTGAGCTACAAGTGTGTTCTCTACATTCTGCCAGTAAGAGATTTTGTTGTTGCAGACCAACTCTCGTCCATTTTTGAACAGACATCAGGACCTAGATGTAAAGTCAGTGAATGGAAACTTCCAGGGCCAGAAGAAAGAAATATTTTTGTCTTCATAACAACCAGGGAGAACCCCATTTGTTTATAAAAAAATACTGTTGTTTGAATTACTGTAAAGTTCTGCCATAATGTAATAAGTAGAGAGTTTCAAGAAAAAATCAGTCATGCAAAATGAGGGGATTGTGTTAGTAAGAGGTCAATATAGTCAATAAGGCAGTCTCAAAGCTCGATGCTCAGAATTTCCTAAGATCCTATTTTGCCATCCAAATCCATCCCAGCCCCAGCAATTGTGTGTTCTGGCTTGAATATCCATGGGGATGATCAGGGTCCTATTGTTGGCTGGGACTTTCAGGACTGTGGCAGCCATCCTAGTAATATCTTGGTAGGCTGGTTCATTCTTCAACCTCATTCAGGGCCATTGGCTACTGAGCCCTTCCCACCCACCCCCACATTCCTCCTCTATTTCCTCTCAATTTCCTCCTGCCCCATAAGAACTCTAACCCACCCACCTACCCCCATTATCTTGGGATCTTACTGATTAACAACATAGAAATAATGTACATTGTTTATTGAGTGACTATGTGCTAGGATGTATGCTAAATGCTTTCACATTTTTTTTTAAATCAAATGCTTAAAACAGTTCTGTGAAGTTGGTACTGTTTCCCCCATTGGTGAAGAAGGAAGCAGACACTAGACTTCAAAAGTCTGCTATAGGCCCCACAGTGGGAAAGCAGCGACACCATGATTCTAACTCTGCTCTGTGTAACTCCAAAGCCTTTCTATTTCATGTTCCTCATTGACATTAAAGCCTGAAGGAGTCACATTCTCCCATACTTCTCAGACTTGGAAATCCCTCAAAGGGGAAATTTTTAAGCTGGAAAGTACTTTTCATCCCTAAAATTTCACATTTCGTGTTACTGTCAGTTTTGTTTTCTGGATTATTCAGTACTAATAATACAGTGAGGTTCTTCTTTGAGTTTTCAGAACACAGCTGGGAGAGAAATCAACAGAAATATTTGAATCATCTTCCCCATCAGCTGATACTCATTGCAGATGCTATAAAGATAGTTTGAGTTCATATCAACCTCCTTGATTGAACCTCTTCCTCTGAAACAGCTGAAACTGACCACTCTGGTTTGAAAAACTGAATGTACACAATGGCTTCTCTTTCTTCCTTACATGTATATTTATTTAACATGTTGTGTACCGCCTTTGAGGTTCCTAGCCCCCTTTTTGCCAAGGGCCCCCAAGGTAAGAATCCTTGTAAAGGTGACTAACATTGAAACAACAATTTTTACAAGGAGATGTCCCAGAAGTCACCAGATGATCAGCATTGGCGCAGGCCATGGTCATGGTGTGATTCTAGCTTTAAGACCCTCTTCTTTCCCTCTCAATCATTTGCAAAAGCAACACCAGGTTAAACACCTCAGGCTTGGGCTCCCTGAAGCCAGTCCGCCACTTTGCCCGAGGTGTGGGGCATCAAGCTCTGGGCCACTTTCCATTGTGGGCTGCTGTGCTGCAGGCCTAGACCTTTTGTCTCCCCAGAAACATTTATCTGCCACTCTAGAAATCCCCACAAAAGCCAGTTCCTCCAGAGCTCCCTATCAGGGGACAAGAGGAGAGCTGACAGGCAGTGTATGAAGAACTTTCCTGCTATACCCTGGAGCCCAGACCTCCAAGGCAGTGTCATTGTCTGTGGCTTCCCTGTGAGATGCTGGTCTACTACACCCAAAGCACATCACACTCCGTGGGCAGCTGTCACTCCTAAGGAACCAAGGAGCTGTTCTCTTCTTTTCTACCAAGCAAGGACAACAGTAAAGCAAAATCCCAAAGGCTAAAGAAGTTAAAGCAATTTGCACTGGCATATTTCCACTATGAAGAATATATTCTTTACTCAAGAAATCTAACAAAATTGAAATTTTGACACAAGAGCTATCAAAATTATATTGCCTCATAAGGGTCATTCCACAATCCTGAGAGTGAGGTTGGAGATGAAAGCCCACCCACAAATCAGAAGGAATATGGTAGCATGGCCCCTGGGTGTAACTCCACAGTTTATAAAAACCTTGCTCTTTTCCTTCTCCAGATAATCTCCAGCAACCAGCCCTGATGACTATGCTTCTAAATAGTAGCATGACTACTTGGTGGGGATTTTTATATCACCACATTTGGACAAATTTGAGCAGACACAGGGTAATTACCTTAACTGTCTTTGGGCTTGTCTGGGGCAAAGCCAGGCAGGATCCTGAATCACTGCCTATCTATGCATTCTAGCTGTGAACGGTGGGCCTGGTCCTCACCCTGAACAAACAGAAATGATGGAGTCAGGAACCAGAAAAGCTGGGTCCAGGAGTCAGACCAGCAGAGAAAGAGTAAAGATGAAAATTACCTCCACCTTGGCATTAACAAGTATTAAATTAATTCTACCTTTTGTTTTCTTAAAATATGGTCAGATTAGGCCTGTGGACTCAGCTGATCTGGAAAAGACTTTTTCAAAAAAAGTTACAGAGCAGTTTTGCCTGTTGCCATGTGTCCTTTTTATGATATTTTAAAATGTTTCTGCAGCATAATATAGATGAGGAAGACAGTGGTTCCTCTTAGTACATTAACAAGCTTTCAGTGAATGATGAAAGAAAAGTGTCAGAAATCCTGATCATTACAGTCACTTTAGACCAGTAGTGATTACAATGTTTTATTATATCATGAACAAATATCTTAATTATTTTAACAAATGTGTGGAGAAAGGTGAATCAGAATGTGTGTATGACAGAATACATCAGAGCTGATGATCCCAAAGATCTACTGTATTTGGTTAGTAAACTGGAAAGTAAATTCAGTGATTTAATCTACTAAAACAGCATTTATTTATATTTATGCCAAGCAATTCCATAATAAATTTGTATAAAGTATATAAATCACTATAAAACAGAAAAACTATGATCAGTATAGAATGGAGGTGCTAACCATTAAAAAATGGAATCCACACACCTGGCTCAATCAATGAAAGCTTCAAAAAGACAAAGGCATTTGAACACCTTAGAAAAGTAGTACAATTTCAATAGGAAGGAGTCAAAGAGAGAAGTCCCATCAGATTTCGTACACATGGGGTAGGAAAGGCAGGGGTATGCTAAAGGAAGATCAAGCATGGAGGTTCGCTGGGCTCCAGCATAACTCATGTGAAGTAATAACAGCATAAGGATCAGAGCATATAGCCTGACTGTAAAGAATTCACTTAAATTAATCTGATAGACAAGTCAGGTCCTTGAGCAGAGAAGTGCCATGATTAAAAGTAGTTTTATGAAGATTATGGTGGTGGCTCTATAACCTTCATAAAACTCTTGTAACAAAGTACTACAACCTGGGTGCTTTAAGACAGAGATTTGAGCTCTCACAGTTCTGGAAGCTGGAAGTGTGAAAGGTGTCAGCAGGGCCATGATCCCTCTGACAGCTGGAGGAGAATCTGCCCCATGTCTCTTTTGCTTCCACTGTTTGCCAGCAATCCATGGCATTCCTTGGCCTGTAGATGCATCACTCCAATCTCTGCCTCTGCCTTCACATGGCATTCTCTCCCTGTGTCTGTGTCTCCATGTCCAAATTTTCCTCTTCTAATAAGGATCTCAATCATATTGGATTTAGGACTCACCTTAATCCAGGATGATCTCATTTTAACTTGACTACATCTGCAAAGATCTTATTTCCAAATAAGGTCACATTCACAAGTTCCGGGTAGATGTGAATTGCAGGGGCCATTATTTAACCCGGTCAAGAGGCGAAAAGTAGGGAGAATTTACATGGGGAAAGTTTGGCAACTCAGAGACATCGGTGAGGAGTCCATTGTAACAGACCAAGCCCAGAGCAACAAAAAAGGCAGAAGAGGAGAAACAAGAAAGGCAGAATCCGTTGAGTTGGGTGACTAATTCGAGCAGGAGGGAAGTTAAAGATGTCCTGGAGATCAAGGTGCTGGGTGCCTGGGTGAATGGTAGTGCCACCAATCCAGGTAAGGAAGTAGAAAGCTAGAGTTAGTTTGGTGAGAAATTAGTTTGATTTTATGTTTCTTTGCATAAAGCTAGCAAAAGATGTTGCTGTGCATGGAAGTGCAGGCAGCAGGCATTTAGGGCTGGAGTGCTAGATGGAGATTGGAGCAGCAGAGGGGATTTAGGAATAATCCAGCAAAAGATGATAGAGAAATTATCACAACAGTGGACAAAATCTCAGACTGTGAGAAGACAAATGAAAAGGATTGAGGGGGCATTTTGAAGAACAGCTTAATTGCACACCAGAGGAGAAGAAGGCAATGAAAAAGGGAGAATTCAGGACGCCAGGGGGCAGGGATTGAGGGCAGGAGAGGGAAGAAAAAAATAGGTTTGTAAGAGTTTGTTGTTGTTTTTGTAAATCATATGATTTAATTCTCTTATAAAATATAAACATGCATTCTAGGACATTTCCTTTGTGTAGATATTTAGCACACATGAAATTTTAGGATTTCTTCGTAAAATAACATTGAACATATAGCAAAAATTACTCATGAGCCCTAACTGGTTTTACTCAGTGGTGAGAGCATCAGCCTTTCAGACTGAAGGGTCTCAGGTTCAATTTCTGTCAAGGGCACGCACCTCAGTTGCAAGCTCAATCCCCAGCCCCAGTAGATATGTCTCTCTCAAATCAATGTTTCTCTCTCTCTCTCTCTCTCTCTCTCTCTCTCTCTCTCTCCCCCTCCCTCCCATTCTCTCTCTCTCTCAAAAAAAATCAATGGAAAAAATGTCCTCAGATGAGGATTAACAACAAAAATTCACTTAAAAATGAAATTCTTCAGAAATATACTTGTATTCAACCATCAGCCATTTTAATGTTATATGTTAATGTTCTATATGTTCAAATTTTTGATGAGGAAAACATTGTTGTCAATACATAGATAGCATAATAACATGTTGCAAGTAAAAATATCCTTTTTAAAACGTTTCCTATATCCTATCCAAACTCTGTATCTTTAAAATATTCAGTTTTTAACTTTATATAAGTATCACCATGTAATACACACCCTCTTGTGTCTAGCTTCTTTCACTCAAAAATATACTTTTAGATCTACCCATGTTGTTGAGTGTTACAGAAGTTCAGTCGTTTTCATTGCTGTATTTCATTCCATTATATGGTTAGTCGGTATGACTAAACCCCACATTTATCTGTTCCAGCTCTGATGGGCACTGGGATAGTGTCAATTTTGGAGCTATTATGAATAATGCTGCTATGAAAACCCCTGGGCATGTCTTTGATGCTCACACAGACACATGCCTAGATATGAATCTTGCTTGTAAATGTTTCCCAATTTTAATTCTTTAACAAAATAGCTCAGGTAGGAAGATTATAGTGTAGTTCCCTTTTGGTGAAGAAAACAAATTAATTTTTAAACAGACAAAAGGAATTTAAATTAGTCAGAATTTTAATGATGGAAAGCTAATCTGTAACCACTATGTTGAAATGTTGGAAACACTGCAGCCCAGCAGGACTTTAAGAGAACGTCATGAGAAAGGCTTGAAAAACGCCATGAAGAAAGCAAGTTAGGCTTCCTTCAAAAGCAGCTCTGAAGAATCTGAAGGACAGAAAGGGCTCTGTTTTATTAGGAGAAAGCAGAAGTGTTCTACTTGCCCGATTTCAGCCTGAAACTGGAACACAAAACAGGACAGAAGAATCCAGTGTAACGACAAGTACTCCATGACTTTATCAAAGTACCGCAAGTTGCTGTTCTCAGAGCTTATTATGATAAAATAAGTCATTTTGCTTTCTCACAAGGGAGTCATATAGTTCCTTTAATTAAGAGGAAGTAAGGCAGTTATTCTGCTCTGAAGGCCTGGTGCGTGCTACTTCACAGCCCGGGAAATACATTCATATAGGCTTGCGGGTGTGACACCTTATCATTCCTTCTTCTCACACCCTGCTTATTTATGTTCCCTCACCTTCCCATCAACACCTCATTAAATGGACACCTTGTGAGTGCACACTGACCACTGTGTCCACTGTGGGGTTAAACTCTGCCTCCTCCTGACCTCAGTTCCAGTGAAGAAGGAATTTGAAAGGAAGGAAGGAAGGAAGGAAGGAAGGAAGGAAGGAAGGAAGGAAGGAAGGAAGGAAGGAAGGAGGGAAGGAGGGAAGAAAGGAAGGAAGGAAGGAAGGAAGGAAGGAAGGAAGGAAGGAAGGAAGGAAGGAAGGAAGGAAGGAAGGAAGGAAGGAAGGAAGGAAGATTGCTGCACCTGGAAATATGACATCTGGATTCAGTCACTGGCTCCCGGCTGGCCCTCAGCAGACAGGCCAAATGAGGCCAAAGTGCCTGGGGCCTGTTCCCTCATCTCCAAAACACAGTTCATCTCAGATGAATTTCAGACTCCTCCCAACTTTAAGAATTGCATCACTCTGTGTTTTTTGCTCCAACATTAACTTCAACTAAATTCCTCTAGTGCCATTATTGAATCTCTCCATTACACTATGGAGATGCTATTAAGATTATCTTGTAAATGAATACCAGACATTTTCCAGTAAGCCCCACCACCACCACCACCACCACACACACTTATTAACCAGCTTTGCTTCCTCACAAGACCTCTCTCTGTTTCGTTCAACAGAAGAATGATTTTCCTTCAGTGACAGGGAACAAGTGATTGTTCACAAAACTAGGTTGCTGTACACAAGCCCAGTGTAGTGGTTATATCATTGACTCTGGGGCCAGAAGATGGGCTCCCATTCCAGCTCCACCATTGGACTGGCCCTGTGACTGCGAGTAAGTGATTTAACCATTCTGTTCCTGGGTTTCCCCATCTGTGAAATGTGAAGAGTGAAGAAAATAACCACCTCATTGGGCTGTTATGAGGATTAAATAGGTTCATATTTGTAAGGCATCTAGAACAATGCCTGGCACAGAGTAAAGATTAGACGGGAGATAGATAGATGGATGGATAGATAGATAGATAGATAGATAGATAAGCAAATGTGCAATCAATAAGATCTTACTTAGAAATTAGAAATACACATTCTTAGATGTAAAATACCTATCTCACTATAGAATATGTAGCATCTAATCCGTTGTGAACAATACGTATATTATTAAAAAACAATACCAGTAAATGGCCTAAGTACAGGTCATAAAAATAGCCTTCTAATAATTCACCAGTCTGAGCATTTCCAGCCACAGGATTAATAGCTTGGAGTCTGCAGTACATGACAAAAATCACTACAACCTCAATGCAAGTTCAATAGAAAACAACAAACTCAGTAAATGTTTAATGTTTAATTAAGTTAATTAATTAACTGAATTATTTAGTAGGTTGGCTGCTGTTTTGTAATGATTCTTTTATGTGCCCAAGAAAATAAAAGTGTCTACATTGTTCCTTTCAAAAATGCTCAAGAAATGTTGACCTGAAGGTCAATGCTATTATTGTTACGTCCAAACACAGCTAGTGACCTTGAGAATAAGTGGAAACATAAAGAGATTAGCAACAGAATAAAATAGAGGCGCACCATAAATTTAGGGAGGCAGTGGGATCAGCCTTACTGATGATGAAAGTTGTTGGTAGCAATCTTTGCTCAACCAAGTCTCAGGGGAACCTGCAGCCATACTTAAGGTGTTGACGCTCTCGTATATCTTGGCACACAGTGGAAATTCTAAGCACCTTTATTGCCTATGCTGTTGATCCCTTATGAGATTACCTTCTGACTTTGGTAGATTTGAAATTGAGTAGCTGACAAATGTTATCAATTTTATACAGTTCACATCTGATTAGATGTCATGGTCCAAAGCCTTTCAAGATTTAACCTTTTTTTTTTTTTGGCTTTGATATGTCTTCTCAAGGCCAAAGGGAAATTTTTTTGGAGGGGAATATTTGGATGAATTACCCTTTGTTCTAGCTTAGTGTGGTTTTAATTTCCATTCATCCTAACAGGTGTGTTTGGGGTGGGTAATACAGATATGCATAAGGGAACCATTAATAAAGATTCTCTTAAATTGCCTTTAAATGTGGACTTCCATGGGTAGATGGATCTCACATTTTGTTGCTAATCTTAGTTCATGCCCATTATTGGAATGCTTATGGGACACAGCTGGCCTTGTTTTGATCTAATGAAGCTTTGGTTTAAAAAGGGGAATATGTATTAGGAAATTTTATGAACCAATATTTTGCTTGTTAAGGAGATTATAGGTTGAAATAAAAATGAGATGTCATTTTCACTCATCATATTGTCCCAAATTAAAAAATTGGCACTCACATATACTGTGTGGCTGACTCAGGCCTTCTCTTTCCTGTGGGGATGTAAACTGGTACAACCTCTAAGGAAAGTACAATGCACAATATCTAGTTATTTTTAATGTAATGACCTGTGAGCCAGCAATTCCATTTCTAGAAGTCTACCTTATAAATATTTTGGCACATATATAAAAAATACTTTCTCTTGTACTACTGACACATTAAAATACCCATCAATAGCTCTGGCCAGGTTGCCCAGTTGGTTAAAGCATCATCCTGATACACCAAGTTTTCAGGTTCCATCCCTGATTAGGGCACATACAAGCACCAATCAATGACTGAATAAATAAGTGGAATAACAAATCAATGTCTCTCTCTCTCCCCCTACTCTCTTTCTAAAATGAATCAATAAATAAAATTAAATTTCTAAAAACAAAACAAGTACCCATCAATAGGGAATAGATTAAATGAAGTACTAATTACAATTGTAAATATGCTACCATTTGTGAGATATAATATATGTACATTATAGAATATATATATATATATATATATATATATATATATTTCTGTATGTATACAGTATATATACAGTATATAATGTATTCAGGAATAAAATATTGTATGATACAAATGGTAACATTTTATGCCTGAATATATATAATGAGTTTTTATCTATAGTCACAACTGTAAATAGCATATTTACAACTGTAAATAGCACTTCATTGCCTGGAATATAATATATACACTGAGTGGCCAGATTATTATGACCACCCCATCAGTACAATGAAGTGAATTAATTATGCAAATAATAATAATAATAAAACCTTGAGAGTATTTGCTTAGGAAATTTTCAAAATTCAGTATTTTTAGAAGTGTCAATGAAGTATTGATGGGGTGGTCATAATAATCTGGCTGGTCATAATAATCTGGCCACTCAGTGTATATGTATATATGTATATATATATATATATTTTTTTTTTTTCATTTCAGACCAATTCTAAGTGCTTTATCTAGAATTATTGTGTTCATTATCAAAACAACCCAGTTAGGCGTGGAAATCCTTAAATCCTGTGTACCATTTACAGATGAGAAAGAGCCATCAGAACATCTGTAAAAGATCTGGGAGAATGTGGCAGGCTCTGTGCTTCTGCAGCCCGCATCTGTTAGAGTTCAGGTGTCGGGGCCGAGATGGTTATCCTGGCACATTCCCAGTTTGCCCTGCTGGTGCCCATCACAGAATCTCTAAAGTCCCCTTTTCTCCAAATGGTAGAGCCAGTGACAGGTGGCAAGCCTGAAAGATCAGGCGAGTCATTATGTGTTTCTCTCCATCATAAACCCAGAGCACCACCGCATGTGCCTGACACCAATTTCACTGCCTGTTAGTTTTGAAAATCTCAAAATTTGTCCTTGTGAGCAGACAGGGTATGAGGGTGTAGGAAGCAGAGCTGGAGTGGGGTGGGTGGGACAGATGTGGAGGAATAGAGCCTTTGTCCTTGTCAGAGAGGCTATCAAAATTGAAAATGCATTGTGCGTGTGGAAGACAAGGTTGGCTGTGTAAGCCATCTGACACAAACAGGGGAAGAATGAGGCAGACACTCCATGCATGGTCTGCTGATACCACTGCCCTGACCCACTGCAGTGCCAGCCTGCGGGGGACCCTATAGAGGCAAGCTTTAAATTAACGTCTGTCCTCCGAGAGACAGCGAGACCAAACAGGCGAGCCTTTATAACTAGACACAGACAGGCAGCTGTGGGGCCATCAAAAGAGCCTGATTTACTTAAACAAGCATATCTTTAAAAATCCTCTCTCTTTCTAATTTTAAGTTAAGGCAGAAGCTTGACAGGATATCAATAAGACATTGGTATCAATCACTTTTAATGTATCATTGTGTGTGTGGGGGGGCGGGGAGTGCACTATAAACTGGTTCTATAGAACATAATTGAATGATCAAAATAAAAGCACTGATTTTGCTTTTTAAAAAGATCTCAGTAATTATTTAATCTTTGCTTCAAATTTCTGCTTAGCTTCACTAAATGAGGTCCAAAAAATGGTTAGCTATGTTATTTTAATGACCAATTTAATTAAACTGTATGGTGGTCTGATCACTACTTTGTACCTGACCTTCAAATAAATGGTTTTGTTGAGTAAAATCACTGCACTAGGGTGGGCAGCGAGATCATTCCAGAAAAGCATTTTGTATATTGCCCACTGGCTCAGGCCTGCACACTGTTGTACTTAGAGATTGTTTGAGATGAACGGCACTGTGCTCTCATTGAACCAAGGACCTCACTTCTCCAGTGTACTCATACCTTTGACATGGAGATTTATTTCCAGGGCTGCAGAATAACAGTTCTCTCTAGAAGGAGGGTTTACCCACAGTTTTCTTAGGGAGTACCGAGGGGACACTGGCTTGCTGTCTCTACAGGGAATTCAGCCAATGCCCACCCTCCAAGAACTTATCTGAGTCCTAACAACAAAATGTTGAGCCTGCTGCAGAAGACTTTTCATAGACTTGGGAGAAGGAGGTGGTCACTCAAGATTCAAACAGAAAGAAACTCTAAATTAAAAAATCTAACCATAGCCCTCACAGGTTTCGATCAGTAGACAGAGTGTTGACCTGTGGACTGAAAGGTCCAAGGTTCAATTCCAGTCAAGGACACAAGTCTAGGTTGCGGGCTTGAACCCCATTAGGGGGCATGCAGGTGGCAGCTGATCAATGATTCCCTCTCATCATTGATGTTTCTCTCTATTCCTCTCCTTTCCTCTCTGAAATCAATATCTATATACATAAAAGCCTAAGTGACCGAACAACTGAACGACCAGTCGACCAGTTGCTATGATGCGCACTGACCACCAGGGGGCAGATGCTCAATGCAGGAGCTACCCCCTGGTGGTCAGTGGGCTCCCACAGGGGGAGCACTGCTCAGCTAGCAACGGGCACCAGACCTCGGGCTCATGGCTGGTGAGCGCAGCTGCGGCAGCATGAGCCTCTCTTGCCTCCATGGCAGCGCTACTGAGCAGTGGCAGGCGCAGCGGGGCAGGATGAGCGGGAGCAGTGCAGTGCCTGGCCCAGGCTTGGGCTCCTCCCTGGCACACTACTACATCCCTCAGGGGATGTCGGACTGCAAGAGGGTGCAGGCCAGGCTGAGGGACCCCACTGGTGGACGAATCCACGTACCAGGCCTCTAGTATCTATCTATAGATAGATGATAGGTAGGTAGGTAGATAGATAGATAGATAGATAGATAGATAGATAGATAGATAGATAGATAGATAATCCATTAATGTTATTGTTTGAGTATGCAGAACAAATTCTAGCATTTGCCTACTATATCAGGTATGTTGCTGATTATTGTTCTCAGTTGGTGGTATGCATCAGATCCTTCTCTAGTGGTCACTAATTTTGATCAGTGGGTAAAGTTTTTTTTTTTTTTCCAACTGTGACTTAAGCCATCTATGGGGTGGAATCAGGATTCCAGGTTGCCACTACTGACTCCTTGCCTGCCACCTTCTCAAACACAGTGATCTCTGGGCTCAAATCCTTGGATCCATCGTGGCCCCCAGCCATGCTCCTGTTACTGAATGCTGCAAACCCCTTCTCCAGAGGTGTGCCCTGTACCTCACTCGTTCTTGCTCATTGCCTTTCCCATGGAGTGAGAGGAATGTTCTCCTGTCCCCCTTTATCAGTGAGCTTTCCCTCACCCCCCAAGTCCCAGAGTGAGCACCCCCAATAAGGAAGTACACTCTTCTTTCATCTACCCCGAAAAGATAGTACGGTATTAGCCATTTATTCACTTTCCATGGTTTCAGTTACCTACAGTCAAACGTGCTCCAAAAATATTAAATGGAAAAATGCAGAGATGAACAATTTATATGTTTTAAATTGTTTCTTGCACTGTCTCCCTCCACCCTGATTGGGAAGTGAATCATCCCTTTGTCCAGCATCTCCACGCTGTACATGCTCCCCACCTATTAGTCACTTAGTAGCCATACAGGCTATCAGATCAACTTTTCAGTAGCTCAATTATTGTGTTCCAGTCACCCTCATTTTATTTAATAATGGTCCTAAACCATTCACATAACTTTGATTAGAGTATATGGTTATAATTGTTCTTATTTCATTGTTAGTTACTGTTTCTTACTGTGTCTAATTTATAAGTTGTACTGTATTATAGGTATGTATATATAGTAAAAAATATACATATAGAGAGAGTTCAGTACTATCCACAGTTTCAGGCATCCAATGGGAGTCTTGGAACATATCCCCCGCAGATAAGAGGAGATACAGTATAAAATTGCATCCCATCTTGCCATGTCTTCTTGAGACTGTAAGATCTGGAAGAAGGAGCTGTGCTAGTAATTGGCCCAGTTTCTGAATAAATATTGGTCAAAAGGATGAATGAAAGCGCCAACGAAACTTCTCCATAGTTACCAAAAATATATCAATTAGACATAATATAGTCACTAAAAGAGATTCCCCATTCAATCTGCCTAACCCATTCTTTACCATATTTTCATCTATTGGTAAGTACTGAAGTCAGTGAACTTGCCTTATAATATTGTATCTTCTAGGGTTTCCCCACCTTCAGACTGGTGTGGTCCTTCTGCTTCTAGGGTGCCTACTTTTCTGTATGTGCCCTGACCAGGGATCAAACCTGCAACCTTGGTGTATTGGGATGATGCTCTAACCAACTGAGCTACCCAGCCAGGGCATTAAATGTCTCTTATGGATGACATCCACAACCCACTACCAAATTCCTCATTCTCTCTTCATATTAACTCCCTTTTGGTCAAGTTTTCACTTTTGGAAATAGTTCCAGTGATTTAGTTCCCAAAAGTAGGATGTTCTTGATACATCGTCCTCAGAGGCCTAGATCAAGGATACTAACCACTGACACTGCCCAAATTATGTAGTTTCTTAGCCTTGAACTTTTCTGTTTATGTTAGAGAAGAAGCCACTGCCATGGACTTCCCTTAGAGCCTAAGAAATTGTCTCAGAAAATTGCCATCTAAAGTCCTTGCTGGGACTGGGAGACTGTCTTAAATGAGAACTATTAACTGTGCTCCATCAGCTGATCCCTTATCCATCCCAAGAAGAGGATTAATGAAATAAACAAGTATGTCTTTTATGAAGTCCCAGCTATTCAAAATACTTTGTCCAAATGTAATTCATAAGGAAAGAAAAAACCTGGTGTTGAAAGCCTTCCTGAGGTTTTCAGGAGACCAGAAAAAGACTGCCTCTAAGAAACACCTATCGTCCCCACTGGTCTCCTGGTTATATGGCTGATGGTTCCCCCATCTTACCTGGTGAAAGGAGGCACCTGGCTTGTTGAGTACCTGATGGCAGCTGTAGTTTTAAAAAATGTGGCAACCACATGGCAGCAGCGAGTTGAGACTTTGTTTTTGACGTTGCCTGTTCTGCCCTTGCATCAAGTACAGACATGGCAAAAGCATCAGCTGATAGGAAGGTCTGTGAATAAGAGTTTGCTCATCAGGGAAATACATTTTCTATACATTCTTGGTTATTGAAGCTATCCATCACAACACTGAGCCCCCTCCCTCGTGCCTTTGCCTAACAAGGGACGCCTGTCACGAGGCCCACTCTATGTCCTCTATTAGAGGCCTGAGAACAGAATCCAAACCATAACTCAGAGAACACTTATGTACAATTTATGACCGACTGTCAGGCTAAACTACTCGCACAGACTCCAAATCTGCTTTAGAAATAATATGATGCTTTTTAATCAAAAATTTTCTTTGTCCTTTATGGTTGCTTTGTTTAATGATAAGTGCCCAATTAAGTGGGTCTGTATCTCCTTTGGGAAAATGAAGATTCATAGAAAGATACTAAATTGGGCAGTTTCATCTGTTACCACTTTAGAGAGCTCTGACAAGAGAAGGGGAAGTTTTATTGTAAAGCAAAGACTTTATATTCATAGTTTCTTCTCAATTTCATGTGGGCTACCTTATTTTTTGTCATCAACACTGGCTACTAAGTGGTCACACCCTGACTGGAGTCAGAGATTGGAATTCACACGGGCCCTGAAGCTTGGAAATTGTTTAGGGAACAGGACAGAACACCCTTGCAGACCGTGGCTGTTTCTCATAGGACAGTTACAGCAAGAATGGCGACTAGAGGCTTGACAGGGAGATTTTCTCAGGCCTGAAAAGTTGTCCAAAGCAATGGTCTTTCTTAAGATATAACATTTCAGCCTTGCCCTAGCTCAGTAGTCGGCAAACTCATTAGTCAATAGAGCCAAATATCAACAATACAACGATTGAAATTTCTTTTGAGAGCCAAATTTTTTAAACTTAAACTATATAGGTAGGTATATTGTTATTAACTTAATTAGGGTACTCCTAAGGCTTAGGAAGAGCCACACTCAAGGGGCCAAAGAGCCTCATGTGGCTCATAAGCCACAGTTTGCCGACCACGGCCCTAGCTGGTTTGGCTCAGTGGGTAAAGCACTGGCCTGCGAACTGAAGAGTCCTGGGTTCAATTCCAACCAAGTGCACGTACCTTGGTTGCAGGTTGCAAACTCGATCCCCACCCAGCCCTACTCGGATCCGTGCGGGAGGGAACCAATCGATGTGTCTCTCTCACATCAATGTTTCTCTATCTCTCTCTCTCCTCCTCCCTTCCATTCTCTCTAAAAATCACTGGAAATATATTCTCAGGTAAGGATTAACAAACAAACAAGCAAAAAATTTCAGCTATAAAGGGAAAGAAATTCTGACACATGCTACAGCATGGATGAACCTTAAAAACATTATACTAAAAGAAATAAGCCAAACACAAAAGGACAACTATTGTCTGATTCCATTTTTATGAGGTCCCAAAAGTAGTCATATCCATAGAGATAGAAAATAGAATGCTGGTTGCCAGGGGCTGGAAAGCAAGGAGAAGGGGGTTGTTATTTAATGAGTCTCATAGTCATTTTTACAAGATGAAAAGAGCCCTGGAGATTGGTTGCACATCGATGTGAATGTACTTAACAACACTGAACTTTACACTTAAACATAATGAAGATGGTCAATTTTATGTTATGTGTATTTTACCATAATTCAAATGTTTAAGGTAAAAAGCAAAGCATACTTTGGAGGCAGAAAATGAGAAATGGCATTTACAAGGTTTAATGGATATCCTTTAACTGGCAGAAGCTTGAGGAGTTGACACAAGAGATTAAATTTTTTTGCTTGATGTTTATCTACTCTTACAGAGGAGGGGGTGGGAGGGTGGAGATGGGGGAGTGTGTAAAGGATCTAATAATATTCTGAGGAAAAATTTAGTACCCCCACAATTTTCGTTTCCTTGTTTTTCACAAGACTATGTGCTTTTCTGTCATCGCGTACAGAACAAGGTCTGATGCGTGTTTTACAAAGGACTATTGATGGCATGTCTGTGTGAATTGCCCGAGCCTTGGTCACAGCCAACTTCTGTGGGACCCGCTGCCCCGTCTACAATACACTCCAGTGTGTTTGGCCATTTATGAAAGGTCAGAAATGAACTGAGAAATGGCTAGAGTCAAAAACATGTGGCCCTATAAATATCAGAGTCAGACAGTTTATTCCATTTCCCCCACTCTGGCTCCTCACCCCATCTCACTGTCCCTCTCTTTCACTGTCTGTTGAGGTTCCTGCATTTTGCCCGGTGCCTCCGACTGTGAAGTTACGTTATAAGAGCAGACAGTGGCCAGATTCTTCACCTGGTGATAGCGCCTTGTGCCCAGTCTGGTCCTTAGCGCCATTAATATAGCTCTTTATTTTCACCCTTTAAGATCTCCGGCTGCAAAACACCAGCAGTGCGGTCTGCAATGTTCTGTTTTCTTTTAAGGGTTTCCACTCCCCATTAGTGGCAATTTTGCCTGGTGACTAAATTTGATGCCAGCCGTGTTTACTGAGCTGAGAGTTTGTAGGTTTGGGCTGTCAGTCTAAGAACAAATTGGAACGTTCATTATGACTTTAGCTGCCAAACTGGAAGACTTTGAAGTGACGCTGGAACATCTGCTCATGGACGTGTTTGTAAGTAAAGACTTTCACTTATTCCACGTGCAATAGGCCCTCCTTGCCACCCCCACAGTCTTTGTGACTGTCCCAATTACTGAATCTGATTCTATTCCGCAGCACCTTATTTCTTACTGATGTGCCTTGTGGGGAGAACACCATAAAGTCTCTAAATGCTTGAGGGGGCGGGGTGGTCTGTGCAGATTACATAGCAGAGAAGTGACTTCTAAAATCCAGCAACTTCCAGAGTCAAAATAAACGGGATGAAGAAATATAAAACAGTTGCCAGAAGAGACAAAAGTAGTTTCAATGGGTATTCCTTGAGAGAATCAGATTTGTTTGAGAAGTGATCATTCCAGAAAAGAGGAGGGAAGTGGGCTCAAAATTCTGCATTTTTCAGATGGAGACACCGAGGGCAGGAGAGAGCGAGAACTCTACTCTCCTCAGAGCCCCAGGCCGGGACCTGGTCACTTCTTAGGTATTAAGTTACCAAGACTTCCTCGGGAGTTGATTTTATGGGATGAGGCTATTTGGGTGACTCGTTTTTAAAGAAACAGCAGATGACAAGGACACTTCTGTTCTTGTGATGATTTTAGAAACAATCTTTGGAAACTCCTGGCACCAGTAGCAACTTAAACATCGCTTCGACCCCCATACTAACCACAAGCATTCTTAGTCTTCTCTCTGGGTTTTTGGTTGGTGACAGGTCTGTCTGTTCTGTATTATTGATGGGGTTTAGGGAACGATGGACTGTGAGAAACAGGCAGGTGGTAATGCAGCTGAAAGGTGTTCTCCTTCCAAGAACAACACTGGCGCTGCCCTGGGAAAGGCGGCTGCGGTGCGTTTCGAGGACACGCCAGTCTGCGTCTGGAATCTGGAAAAGGCTGTGGAGGGCGAGGGCGGGCTGCACATCACGGAGTCCCTCTCAGGAACCTTTCAGGAAATGATGTGTTTTGGCAGATGTGAGAGTCTGGGGCTTTTTTTCATTATTAATTTATAATTTGTCTTCGAACTGAAGCAACATTCTGCTGGCAGGATTCCTAGAGGGAATTAGCCTTTCCAGGGCTGGGTACCAGGATTCATTGGAACGTAGGGTCGGGAAGTTGTGACTTAAGGAGGAATGTGTCAAGAATGGGGAGCGTCCTTCTGCATTTCCAGGGATGGAGGTTCATGGGCAGCAGTAAGAAGAGAGAATGAGCAGCAGGATGGAGGTGTTGCTTTGATAGCCGATGTCCTCTGCCCAGCCACCACTGCCTGCCACGGTGGGGCTACTGGGGGTGGGGTCTCCAATGGGGGATTTTGTGGCATACCAAAGGGCTGGTGTGAGTTTGGTCATTTCAGGGGAAAAAATCATCAGGGAGTTATTTCATTTAAATACCACAAAGTCATTAATGTATTACCTTTTCTCCTTAACTGCCCCTGCCCCACACCATTTTCCCAACACCTTCACCACCAGGATCTTGTTTGGAAGCTCCCAGATACACTCCCTCTTGGAAGGAAATGCAGCCACACACTCCATCCTCTTCTGTAAATACAACCCATAATGTCATGGCCCCAGCTGAGATCCTTACAACTTCTGATTTTGACTAATCATCTAACTACTCTCCTGCATTCAGCATTTCTCCTTCAATTCATCCTACCATTGTCATCTCCAGAGCAACCTCCCCACATTCTATTTTTGCAATTAATGAGAAATTACCATTTAGACTAGTTTTAGGTTCATAGCAAAATTGAGCAGTAAGTACAGAGAGTTCCCGTGTACTCCTCCCCCAACACACACACACAACCTCCTTCCCTGTGGACATCCCACACACGAGTGGTTGCAATCCATGAACCCACATTGACACATCATTACCACTCAAAGTCAATAGTTTACATTAGGTCCACTCTTGGTATTGTACACTCCATGGGCTTTCCAAATGTGTAATGATGTATCCTTCATTGCAGTATGTACAGAATAGTTTCACTGCCCTAAAAACCCTCTATGCTACATGTGTTCATCCTTCCCTCCCCTCTAACACCTGGTAATTGCTCATCTTTTTACTGACTCATAGTTTTGCCTTTTCCGTAATGTTAGAATTATATAGTATGCAATTTATTCAGATTGGCTTATTTCACTTAGCAAAATGCAGTTACGTTTCTAACATGTCGTTTTATGTCTTGATAACTCATTTCTTTTTAGGACTGAACAATATTCCATTGTCTGAATGTATCACTTTTTTTATCCATTCATCCACGGAAAGACAACTTGGTTGCCTCCGAGGCTGAGCAATTATGAATAAAGCTGTTACAAATATCCATGTGCAAGTTTGTAGGTGGACATAAGTTTCAATTAATTTGGGTAAATATTAAGAAGCCCCATTGTTTGATCATATGGTAATAGTTTAGTTTTGCAAGAAAATGCCAAACTGTCTTCCATGGCTGTACCGTTTTACATTCCCTCAGCAGTGAATGAGAGTTCCTGGTGCTCCACATTCATGCCAACATTTGGTATTGTTGTGGCAAATCAGTGTTTTGGATTTTAGCCATTCTAATAGGTGTGTAGTGATATATCATTGTCTTAATTTGCAATTCCATAATCATATATTATATGGGACTTTTTTTCATTGCCATCTGTATATCTTCTTTGGTGAGATGTCTGTTCAGGTCTTTTGTCCATTTTTTAATCTGATTGTTTTCTTACTGTCGAGTTTTAACTGTTTATTGTATACTTTGGATACCAGTCATTTTTCAGAAACATCTTTTACAAATATTTTCTCCCAGTCCATGGTTTGTCTTCTCATTTTTTTAACAATGTCTTTTGCAGGACAGAAAATGTTCATTTTAATGAAATCTACCTTATCAATTATTACTCTCATGGATCACTTCTTGGTGTTATATTTAAGATGGCATGGCCATACCTGAGGCCACCTAGGTTTTCTCCTATGTTATCTTCTAGGGGTTTTAAAGTTTTGTGTTTTATATTAAGTCTATGATCCATTTTGAATTAATTTTTGTGAAGGGCATAAGGTCTCTGCTTAGGTTCACTTTTTTATTACATATGGATATTCAGTTATTCCAGCACCATTTAGTGAAAACACTATCTTTTCTCCATTATGCTATACTTGCTCCTTTGTCAAATCAGTTGATTATATTTGTGTAGATCTATTTCTGGACTCTCTACTCTGTTCCATTAATCTGTTGTCTATTCTTGCACAAATACCACACTGTCTTAATTTGTGTAGCTTTACATTAAGTCTTGAAGTTGGGTAATATCAGCTCTCCAACTTGGTTCTTTTCCTTCAATATTGAGGTGACAATTCTGGGTCTTTTGCCTTCCATATAAATTTCAGAATCAGTTTATTGATACCCACAAAACAACTTGTTGAGATTTTTATTGGGATCATGTAAAATCTATAGGTCTAGTTGGGAAGAACTAACATTTTGACACTATTGAGGTTTCCTATCCTGAACACGCAATATTTATCCATTTGTTTAATTCTTTGTTGATATCTTTTATCAGCATTTTCCTCATATAGGTCTTATATTTTGTTAGAATTATGCCTACATATTTTATTTTGGGGTGCTAATGTAATTGGTAATGTGTTGTTGTTTTTTTAATTTCAAACTCCATGTTCATTGCCAGTATAGAAGAAAGCAATTTATTTTTATATATTAACCTTGTATCCTGTAATATTGCTATAATTGTTAACTAGCTCCAGGAGTATGTTTTTTAATTCTTTCAGATTTTCTACACAGACAATCATGTCATCTGTAAACAATGACTGTTTTACTTTTTCTTTCCCTTGTATTTCATTTTCCTGTTACATTAGCTAGGACTTCCAATACAAGTTTGAAAAGCTGTGGTGAGAAGGACATCCTTGCCTTGCTCCTGATCTTAGTGGAAAGCTTCAAGTTTCTCACCATTAAATACTAGCTGTAGGCTTTTTGTAGATATTATTTCTCAAGTTGAGGAAGCTCCCTTCTATTCCTAGTTTAGTGAGGGTATTTATCATGAATGGGTGTTGGATTTTGTCAAATGCTTTCCCTGCATCAATTCTTCTGGTAAAATATTTTCTCTTGAAGGCAGGCCTTGTTAAGAACAGAATGCTCTGACATACCTCCGTGTACACATCCCTAAAGAATATTGAGAATGAGCTTTGAAGTTGCATGCACTTGGATCTCAATCCCAGCTCAGCACCCTCCCTAGTCATGAAACTGTCTGCAAGTGTTGAATCTTTCTGAGCTTTGATTTCCTTATCAATACAGTGTAGCTAATACTACACAGTTTACAGGGTCACAGTGAAGATTGGAAAGAGGTAATTTAGAGCAAGTGACAAGGCCATGCTTGATGCCAAGGAGGCACTTGGTGAGTTAACTCTCTTCTGCCCTTTGTCTTCCCCTAGAAAAGGCATCTGTTTTAAGTCCCTGGCCACAAAGCGTTGTTTCCCATTCTTCTGCTTCTCAAGCTCTACTCACTGTAATCACCTAACTCCCCTCTTGAATTATCAGAGGTTTTGGTTCTGTCAAAGCACAGTGTTTCCTCCTTACTGTAACCACAGTTGTGGCTGTTTCTCCTGCCTGTTACCAAATTGCAGGAGGCACCTGGCCCTGAGCTCTGCAGCCAACAAGGGATGGAGCCCTGGGCAGAGCTGTGCTTGGCTTCTGCTCTGCAGCTCAGCTTCTGAGGTGAGGACTCTGAGCAAGGTGACTTTTGGCTGCATTTCCAAAGCCATTTCCCAGGAGAGAGCCAGGGAGACTGTCTGACATCCCACAGGGCTTGGAAGGATTAAAAACCCACATAAGAATGAGGGCAACTGACATCCACGGGACAGTATCTCTTCTCATCCTTGCTCGGGACGACAGGCTTTCTCACATGCGTCTAATTGTCTAGAAAGAGAATTTCCATCAGAGGGCCATTAGCCTTGGCTTTCCTCTAAAGCTCAGAGCTGCTCATTAGGATGTCATCCCACTATCTCAAGAACAGCTGTTTCCATATTGACACTTCCTTTCCAGGATTACAAAAGGCCACTGGGGGGTTTTGTGGGATTGCAAGGCTTCTGCAAGATGAGATAAAAGGGACACATCAGACCTGGTGTTTCATAATTAGTTGTCACCACTCTGGGGCTCCTGTAGTTGCTGCAATGCTGCTGAGTTCATGAACAAAAATAACACACATGGGTGTGAATGAGCAGACACACACACACATACACACACACACACAACACCGCAGTACAGTAAAGAGCACAAAAGGTGAGCTCAGTCAAAGTGTATGAATGACTCTTCATGACTAGCTCCAGAATTGCTAGCAATGCTGTGGCTGGTGTAGATGTCTTGTTGTCTTGTTCCTTTTGTCTATCTATCTTCACCTTGTTTCAAAGGATTCAAGGGTCTTCTGTCCAAAATACAGCTTGGAGGCTTCATGTCACCAGCAGGTCCATGGACTAAGAACCCTGTAACATACACTGAAGGAAAAAAGAGCAGAGGGAATTAAGCAGGTCTCCCGAAACACTGTTTGTTGCATTAAATAACCAACTATCTAGATTCAAGTTTGTTCATTCAGAAAGAGGCTGGGGAGCTCCAGCTTTCCCTTCCAGCATTCCATGCACACTTTCTCAAGGCCCTCCGTGACCTTCCGGTTACTACCCACTGCTCTCAGTTTTTATCTGGCTTAAACTCTATAACATTGCTCCTTCTGTTTGTAATTTAATTCTTGCTTTTATCAAAATAATACACATGCATGACAATGTTAATAACATTCTAAAGTTCAAGAGTATTACAGGGCTTATAAAAAACACAGCCCCAGACCCTTTCTCTCAGTCTCTGAGTCCCTCTCCCCAGGGCCCTTTCAGCTGTTGCTTCTAGTAGTTAACTCTATGTTTCTCAATAATATAATTATATTGTGATTTCTTAATTGCTCAATTTTTGGCATTTTTATGCTGCCTCCCTAAAGGATGAGGCTTTAACTTACTCCACATTCCACAAGCACACACATATCTCTTCTTTCTTTCAAATATATCTATATCACAGTTTAAATAAAAATTCAGTTTTTTATTCTACCAAATATTGCTTACAGCTGAGAAATATTGTATATTATGATTATATATCTGAATTTTATGACTTTATGTTTTTCCAGGAGTTAATAATTGCCTTGTTTCATTGTTTTCTTAATATTTACCCCTCAATCATTTTTCTCTAAATTCTTTAATAGAACTACTTATCTCCTCTCAATTTGAGAAACTCATCAAATAATCGACATATTCTCTTTTATTTTCCTATTTTTGAGATATTCTTCCTGGAGTCCTTCGTCCTCCTGCAACAACTAGGCTAGCTTCTAAGTCTCTTGTATGACTATATTTTTAGGCTCCTCTTTTCACCTCTCCTGTGATTAGTCCTTATTTTCTTGGAACTTATGTTCTCTCTGTAGGTCTAACTTTCGTTTGCTAGAGACTATCTTCCAGTAAACTTCTGAGAAAGGGTGAGTGAAAAGTGAACTTTTTGTTCTTGAATATCTGCCCTCACACTTAACTAATAACTTGTTGAGTGGTTACTTATCTGCTGTTGAAACCTAGAGCTGCATTTCTATGCTTGACTCTTAAGTTCCAGGTCAAAATGTTCAGGCACCAGAAGCTCTGTATGTCTGAAGCTACTCATTTTCATCTCCCCAAACATTCTCCTCTTCCTGCGTAACTAACAAGACCATCCTTCCTCTAGTCCAGTGGTTCTCAACCTTCCTAATGCCGCGACCCTTTAATACAGTTCCTCATGTTGTGGTGACCCCCAATTTCATTGTGACAAACTGAACATAATTAAAGCATAGTGATTAATCACAAAAACAATATGTAATTATATATGTGTTTTCCGATGGTCTTAGGCGAGCCCTGTGAAAGGGTCGTTCGACCCCCAAAGGGGTCGCGACCCACAGGTTGAGAACAGATGCTTTAGTCCTTTAATATAGAGGAACACTGTATACCTCCCTCCATCATTTATGATTCCCCAATATCTTGTATTCAACCTCTCACCACTATCCTACTGCTGGACTTAATCATTGCTTATTTGGACATTTGCAACAAACTTGTAATTGCTCTCCTGGCCTCTAATACACTTTGTTTCTCCATGGTACTATTCATTCTCTATCATTCAAGTTCAAAAAATTTAGGCTAGATGGTATTGCTTCTTCCCCCAAAAGTAACTTTTAATGACTCCCTCTTGCTCACAGAATAAGGTCTAAAATATATTTTTATATGCTGTACAAGTCCGAATCTGGTCTCATTGTCATTTTTTACTGCCTTTTTTCTCACATGTGATTCTACTATTTCATTTAATTTTTACAACAGTCTATTATCTGTGTTCATACTATAGAGGTTTAAAATTCAAATAGAATGGAGTAGCTCTAAGCAAGCAGTAACTATTAGAATCCCCTACCCATCCTCATTTATATCTAAAGATCTGTCCACTAAAGAAGAATAGCTAAGATTTTGCCCATTCTGGTCACAATCTCTTACTGAGAAACCCTAGGCATTTTGACTTCTGAGATGTTGGGAATCCTCTGCCGTGGTCGGCAAACTGCAGCTCGCGAGCCACATGTGGCTCTTTGGCCCCTTGAGTGTGGCTCTTCCTAAGCCTTAGGAGTACCCTAATTAAGTTAATAACAGCGTACCTACCTATATAGTTTAAGTTTTAAAAATTTGGCTCTCAAAAGAAATTTCAATGGTTGTACTGATACTTGGCTCTGTTGACTAATGAGTTTGCCGACCACTGCTCTAGTGCATACTCAAGATAAACCATAATCCCATGATGTGAGATCTCCAACCACCCATCTTTCTAACAGATCAAGTGCTTTCCTTCTTCACCTTGGGGAAATACAGACCACATGGCTTACCCCAGAGACCCCAGGACAAATGGGCAGTTGCCCTTCGGAGGGATGTGTTCCTGGCAAAGGAGAGAAAGCTATCCGATAGCCCAAAGAAAGCCATCCTCCTTTGAAACACCACAGAGATTACTTAAATAAACCAAGATGAACCATTCTCCTGTTGAAGAAAATGACATGTTAAACTTCTGAAAAAGGGAAGCACGGACATTAGAAGATTTAAAAGTTGATTGTTAGCCACCCAATGCTTATCTAAGACACCTGAAATTTGGAGGCTAAGCCTAGTAAAAATAAAAAGTCGACATTCATTGACTATTTGAAGGTGTACTATATATATTCCACTAATCCTGGGTAGTCAATACCATAGATAAGGACATTATTTATTTTGCCTTTCTAGGTGCAATTAACAGTTTACCCTGTGCAAACTTTATAAACATGGCAAGTCAATGCTGGTTATAAAAATCCATCCACAACTGATAGCACATGAAAAAGGGCTTTGCAAAATGGCCTTGAAAGCCAATCCACACAGCCAGCCCTGCACGGGTCAGCTTATTACCTACTTAATCACACAGGCACCCTGGCAATTTTATTGATTTGTCAGGACCTGAACATGACATCACTCCTAATAGCACATGCAGTAAGCCATTACCACCATGCAGAATAGCCTTTATCCTGGGCTACAGCCACTGATTGCCTGACTTAGCCCCCTGCTGGGAAGGGCAAGTGGTGTTCTGATGGGGCAAAGCATACCAAAGCCAGATGTGAAGACCTTCATGTGGAGGTGAATAGTTGTATGATTCTGACAGCATGTTGATAAGCCTGGTATTTAATGTCCATGAAGCAAGGGATGCTAAGACAGAATACTAATTCTTACAGGCCATTCATATTTTCCACTTGACTTTCTCCACAGCTTGATTATTGCCATCAAGATTGAGTGAGATTCTGGGATGCCCAATTAGCATGTGAGGTTTTCATCCAGCAAATGCTGCGTTTTCTTCCTACCCTGGAAGAATGAAGGTCTGGCTTCCTTTGGGATGGGATGTGTGTTTTTGTGTTGATGGAGATAGAAGGTCTTATGCCGGGCTGATTCTCTTCTCCTACTTACTAAAATAAAACATACTAAACAGAAAGGGTCCAAGAAGAAGCCTGCTTACCACCCAAAATATGTGACTAAGCTGGATGACCTCCAAGGAATTCAGATGGATAAAACACAGACGTTACAAAACAACATGGTGAGGTCCAGGAGGCTGTTGTGGTGATGGAGGCAACAGGCAAATAGTATGCAGAATTGAGAATGGAAAAAACGAGGGGTGTGTGTGTATGCCATTCACAAAGGACTTTTACAAACACTGTTTCATTCTATCCTGTTGGGTAGGTGTTCAAGTACAAGCTCAGGTAAAAGCTTTTTTCGCTTCACTACAAACATAGCTATAGAGAGGAGCGGGGTTTGAACAACAAAAGAAAACTCTTCCCATAAGCAAACGTTCCCTTATATCCTGAACTGGTGGCCTGGCACCTGATACATAGCAGCCATACAGGAGAGCACAGTGGTTAATGGAGTCTGAAGCCACTTACAGCATCACCTGGGCAGGTCACTTCCCTTCTCTATGCCTCGATGTTGTCAACTTCATTTAGGGTAAATAAGAGCAGCTATTTGATAAAGTGTTGTGAGAATTAAATGAACCAACATATTTTAAAACCTTTAAATTATTGACTGCAATTGAATGTGCCATATAAGGAGGTTGCCATTATTCTATTAGACACACAAAAATAATTGGTGAATGAATGATGTGGCATAAGCAATAAAATGAAATAAAATTGTTTTAGACAAGGGCAAGGCCAATATGATAGAGCTCGGTATCAGATACCGGAAGAACACAGACAACATAATCTCAGGAGCAAGTAGTAGAGGCACTGACCTAGTACACCAAACCTTTACCAGCCACGATATTCAGAAGTAAAAAAAAACAACAACACAATTCAGTTTAAACTTCTTTTATTTATTTTTTTGCCTGTCTGTTCATGAAGACCTATTAAATGAAACTCAGAATGTAGTCAAAGTAGACAAGGGAAAGGGAAAGAAGGAAAGGAGGGAGGAAACAAGAAATGGAGGAAGAAAACAAGGAAGGAAGGAAGGAGGGAAGGGAGGAAGGAAGGAAAGAAGGAAAGAAGGAAAGAAGGAAGGAAAGGAGAAAGGAAGGAGGGAGGGAGGAAAGGCAGGGAAGGAAAAATTTATCTGCCCACCCAGGTGAGCTATAGTTCTACCCACTGTTTCTTCCAAATGCCATAGGAGCAGGAACAGTGTGTGCAAAGATGGTAATGCTAACAGTGCACTGTGTTATGCAAACCTTAGTTAAAACCGAGAGAAAGGCAAACTCTCCTGCTCTGGTGAAGTGCAGATAATCTCCCAGGCCCCAGCTATGAGGTCTGGTGATGACTGTGTTGCTTGATGTCTTCGCCCTGTTCTTAGGGATATTAGGTTTCATGTTTGGCCTAAATTCTGGCCACTTTTCACATAGAAAATTATGGATGTAGTCAGTGTTTCAGTTTGCATAACCTCAGTCACAGCTTCCTCTAATGAGATGTGACATGAATTACCAGGTGAGCTGAGCTAGGAGCTAAGGGACATGGTGTGGGATGTTGAAGAAACACAGGCCTCCCCTTCTAAACTTCCCTCCTTCCTACTCTAGGAATTACCCAAATTGGTTAGGACTATGTTTCCTTTGTGTGTATGTGTTTGGGTCGATCTCATCCTATTTATCCTCCTACCTGTTTTACCTGGCAATAATTGACAAGGGCAAACTTCGTTCAAGGCTATAGCTTTCCCCCTCCCCCAGCTCTGTGGGTGATGTCTGCAGTGGGAAAGGAGGGGTGTGGGCCCCTCCTGCCTGGGCAGCCTCTAGCATGTGCAGGGTTGAGGTGGGCGGGAGAGGCCAGGACAGGAAAGTCTCTCTCCCTCTGGTACTGACAGGTGTTTAAACCCAACTCTTGTCCCTGTGGTGTGCTTCATGGGGCTGTGAAGACCCTTCCTGCCGTTCCCATTGCTGGGGGTTTCTCAGTGCAATTCCCTGGCATAGCCAGGCTTCCCTTCAAGATTCCTCTCTTCGCCTGGGCCCCACACCCAGCCCCTTCCAGGGGGGCTTGGCTTGCTCTTCACATAACACACTCAGTACCTAAGAGGAACCAAGACCAACTCTCTCAGCCGCCACATCTGACCCAAAACAGTGGGATGGAAGTTACTCCCAATATCCCACTCCTTCCTTCCCTTTCCTGCCAACAGCTGCTCCAGCCAGTCCATTTTCCTTTAAAAAAAACTCCCTGTATCCTCCCAAGATGCTCCTCAAAGCCCCTCTCATCAGGCCCTTAGCCAGGGGACAGTGGTTCCCACCTCTTCCTCCTCCCCCTTCTCCTCTAACAGCCTGGAGGACAAGGTCAACTTAGGGCTCAGAACTGTTCTCAGTCCCTCCTTCCAGCCCCTGAGTGGATGTGGAAGTGGATAATGGTTGGTACCCATTGTCTCAAGATCTCCAATAAAAGTGAGGAGGGCCTCCTTGTAATATCCTTTTAAATTTACTTGAATGACGTTAACAGAGGCATCTACACTGTGTGTTTTCTATTGTCTTCGTTTCCTTGATATAAGCAATATTTCACCTTTTACCAGAGAAAGAATGCAAGTGAACAGAAAGAGAAGACATAACACTTTCTGAATGGATTCTGCCCATCTTTTCCCAAAAGCACTTCAGCTTACCCTCCTGCCCCAAGCTCCTGGTGGCCCCAGGCTGTCCCCTGACCCTGGAGCTTCATTATGGCACCTATTGTGCACCGTGTCCCCAGTTACCAACCCCCCACCAAGCCGAAATTTCTATCCTATAGACAATTCTTTTCATATTCTGCCAAATGAACAAAATAAAGCATTACAAATGAGCATGCTTAGTGCTAGTGAGTTATACTGAGGTGAGATATGCACACATGTGGGCCTCCAGATTGCCAAGCATCAGCTGCACAAACAGCCACTTCAGGCACTAGGCCAATAGCTGGAATAGTACCCGAGTCCAGTGTGTCACTGAGCAGAGCCCAGAGGTTGCAAAGACCAGTCCTCATATCTGCCCCATGACCCAGGATTCTGCCAGGGGGACCCGCCCTGCCCACGGCTTGTTAGCTGGCACCAGCTCGGCCAGGGCCTGACTTGTGAGTCAGCTATTGCCCCTGTGCCCACCCACTCTGCCCGATGAAGTTGGCCCCCTCCTACTGCTGCCTTTCCCAGGACCCGGTTGTAAACTCCCTTCTCTCTGACAGGCCTTCATCTTCAACTCCCTTTTCCACCCCAGTGCTATTTCTGATCAAGAACACCCATTTGATTTGATACATCTTGCTTCAGTGTATCAAGACATTGATTTATCTGAAATGTGGTTCAATCGTTTCCTATGCATTTTTGTTCCAGAGTTTGAGTGTAAACATTTTAATTGAGACTAGAAGGAAATGTTCAAAACAAGCAACCCCAAACTTCACTGGCCTTGAGTGCTCTGTTCCAGGAGGCATCAAAAGCAGCAGCTTCAAGGACACTAGGACAGATGTGTGTCTTCTCCACCCTATCTCCCCAGCGTTCAGAGACACCCTATCCTGGTCCCATCCTCCCCATTGGTCCCATAGCCCTTATGCTGTTCCCTGGGTGCACAGGGAATCCCCTTGTCCACCACATGCTCTCTCTAAGTCATACTCTGCTCTCTTTAGTTCTTCCTAATTCACCATCTTCCATTTCTTTGTTCCAATGAATCCCTGGTCCCCCAGTGCTGGTCCTTGGCTCTTCACCCTCAGATCTGTTCCCTTTTCTCTCCCTCGCCTGGGTGGCTAGTTTCATGCCTTCAGTGCATAAAAGGCACTGATGGGAGATTGGAGGGGGTAAGAAGGGAGAAGCAGGGCAGTCCTCCCCCACCCCCACCCAGCATGGCATATGACTCCAGCAGTGGTGGGGTCCCCAGCCTCGGTCAGGTGACCATCTCTTCCCTGTGTCCCTCAGACCAAGGCTTATGCTGGCTTCCGGCTGCCTCCCCAGCTCCTGTGGGCTTCTTTCTCTTCCATCACCTGTGCTTAGCTCCAGCAGACATCGAAGTCGTGGTTCCAGAGCCCCCAGAGCTGCTACATATAACACCATTTCCTGTATCAAAAGATGTTTTTCATTTTTCTGAGGGCTCAGGGATGTAGCACCTTTTTGGATTTCCAGCCTGCTGTCCTCTGATCAAGTCCTCTGTGACTGGGGGAGCGGTATAACTGACTTCGGTTTTCAGCTTGGCTCTGACAGTTCCAGCTGTGCTACCTTAGTCGACTTCTGAAACCTCTCTGAGCTCCAGCTTCACCACCTGTACAATATGGATAATGAAACTCAATTCTGCCGTTGAGACAACCTTTGGTAACTTTCCAACATGTTGTCTACTTCCAGCATGGCGGCTACTGGGCCCTTATCAGTCCCCTCACCTCTCCTGAAGTGGTCACATCCCCTAAGGTGTGGGTGCATATCCCCTCCAGGGAAACATGTTTGTGTTAGTGGCCTTCTAGAAATAAATACTTTAGACTCAATAATTAATTTTAAATGTACAAATCTCAAACACCCACAATTAGAAAGGTGGTTTTGGACAAGCTGACCTTTGAGAGCCTTCCTATTTCTCTATGAGGACTGGGGAGGGCTTTGGGCCACCTTCTCTCTCCATTAGCTGGAAGGAGGTGCTGATATGAGAAATGATCCTGCTCCCCGTCCCCTAGGGGGGAAGGGGGAATGTGTGGGGCTCAAATGTGTGGGAGTCTGGCCCAGGGTTATTTTTGTTTCCATTAACATTCTCTTCTATATGTATTTTAACCTTAATCAATTGCACATGTTTTAGTTTTATTTGCACTTAGTTCATTAAGGTGTCCCTTATGATTTGAACTATGCCATGAGGCCTTAAGCTCTTCAGTGAAATGTTCATTAATACCCCTGGGAAACAGGAAGTTGCATTTAGTCAAATATAAATAAAGTCAGCTCCCAGGGGCTTTGCCCTGGCCTGGGTCAGGAAGGAGACGGGGACTTCGCAGTTGATCTGATCCAGTGTCCCCTCTCGAACTGCGCTGGAGGAAGAAATTCCCAAGACTCCGGACAAATAAGTGCTTTGAAAATGTGCCTGTCCTTTGTTCAACACCATTATGTAGTGAAGTGGGGTTTTATAAAGGAAAGAGATTCTATTGATTTGGCCAAATAATTGGGTATCATTCCAGATTTATTGAAACCAGGCAGTGCAGGGAGGAAGTGAGGAATGGGAGGAAAGGTATGGAAGCCTAAACCACCTCGCCAAAGACGCCTGCAAGGCCTGTTGTAGAGCTTTCCGTCTTTCCCGACTCTCCTGCTCTCACCCTCTCACTAACTCTCTGGCTGCACATATGGAACCAATTACCAACAAAGCCCGATTGTTATATATTTGGAATTTCCCACATCAACTTGATGCTTTCTTTAACTGCCTCTTAATGTGTGTCTGCTCTGGGTGACCAGACCCACATTTCCAGCCTGCCCACCCCCTCCTCCACCACCCCCCCTCCATTCGAAGAGTCTTTTTTCTGATTCATTTTATAGTGGTATAAAATTCCACTCCTTCCCTTCACACCCCACCCCCACTTCCTATTAGTTTCTTTGAATAAACAGAACATTCTTTTCCATCGTTTTCAATAAACTGCTCTGTAGAGAGTAAATATAAGCTGGTTCCCAAAGCATATGAGTGATATCAGGTTAACACCCCAAAGCATGGGATGATTACAAAGGAAATGGCATCTCTTTCATAAAACCCAGAACGGAGAAGAGCAGTGGATTTGGAAATACGTTTAAAAGAAGGAGACTAAAACACTTCCCACCGTGGAAGCCCCTAACTTGCTTTTCTTTGTAGTCATTTTCTCTGCTACAGAAATAGGCAGTTTTAGGGAGGAGCAATGATGGGGGAGGGGCAAGTACACAGCATATCCCTTATACAGTATTACAGAAAAGTTAAAATTTTAGAGCATGTGTACCCTCAGACAACCCGAGAAGACTGTCTGATACAGAATTATACAATAAGATTAGAAAATAATAGGCAAATGTGATGGATGAAAATGAGCTTGGACCGCTTTGTTCAGAGCCTCATAAAGTAAAACACAACTTCTTCATGTTTACTGGCACACATACAAATAAATGTTCTGTAACAGACATTTAAAGAGGAGGTGCCAAATGCAAGTAGATTTGAGTTGATTCATCTGAACCACGTGAACAAACATTTTTCCCTCCTGTCTCTCACTCTTTCTCTTTGTGGGCTGCATTCACATATATAATCCATTGTATGCGTACCTTTATTTTCTATGTGTTGGAAAGCAGGAGGAAAAAAAACAGATATGCATGTCTGTTGCTCAGGGTCATACTATAATTTATGCCTGTGAACAGGGACGACCCCCTCCCCCCAAGTCCCTAATGTGCTATGTCACTAGTCCTCAGATACTTTTTCCTGTGCTGGGAAGAGAGAAATCAGAATGCAGAATTTCCCCGGAATCTCCGCACCAGATGGTGATGTTCCAAATAGTCTTCTTAAGGTGAGCACGTGACCTACTGTACAGCCCAGGGGCTCCGGCCTCACGTGACGGAATGAGTAATACGTCTGATAGAGCTTTGATTAGACGACTGACCTGGTTACCATCTGTAGCCACGAGAAACAAAGTTGACATTTCTGGATCACTCCCCCCAGAAGCGTTGCCGGCCCGCTTCTGGGACACGCAACCTCACGGAGGGGCTGACACGCAGGGGCCGACAGCAGGGAGCCAAAGCTACGCTGCTGAGAGCACACTCAACTTGCAGAACTTGGGCTATTTTTCTTCTTCCCCATCCCCCCACCTCCCGACAAACCACCTCTTGACTCATATGGTCGAAAGAAAAACTCTCTCCGTCATTTGATAGTTGGGAAACCTCCAGGAGACCGTAACTTTGTTTAGAGGAAGCCTCTGTCTCTCCCTTCGCTGGGAACGCTTGCGCACGCGCACAGACACACACACACTCACACTCACACACAGCTCTACACCATGGTGGTTCAGGCTGCAGTGGCTCCGAATAGACCCCAAAGACTTTTATTGAAAATTCCTTATGGATCCCTGAGAAGACGCAGCGTGGAGAGGGTAAGCGACGTGGCGGGCTGCTTGTTTTCACCCAGCAATTACTCCAAAGAAAGGGAGATGTTCGATTTCATTGTACATAGCATCCCTCTGCTAGTCCTGTTTACTAAAGAATTCGAATTCCTGGGACTGTAGAATACTAAGTCATACGCAGTGTTTTCCTTAATAGATAGTGATGGGAAATTTGAAACAAATTTTTGTCAGCTTTGCATGTGTGTGTGTGTGTGTGGGGGGGCACCATATGGATGAAAAATGGGAAAGATTGGGGTGGGGGCTGCCTCTGTAACGGATATGGGAGACAGTGTGCTTCTGGAGAACAGCATCCGGGCGGCGGGGGCTGTAAAGCCTGTTTTCTGCTATGTTTAATGAAACAGGTCCATTAGTGCAGCAGGCTGCAAATTTCCTCCCTGGGTGACAGTGTCTTCAAAGGAGGTGATGATGACGTTAAGGAGCTGTGATGCCTTGAGGGTTTAAATTGTACACCCAGTTGACTAAAATCCCTTCTGTGTTTTGTTGCTGTTGTTATTGTTTCAAATACCTTGCTATCATTTTGGTGTTTTTTTTGTGTGTGTGTGTTTTTTTTTTACTACTATGGATTTTAGCTCAATATTACTCTGCTAATTTTCTGAAAGCATGCTCACTTTACAGTAACCCCTAGCAGAGAAGATCCTATAAAACAATATGAATGATTGTCCTTCTCCGGAGTGACTGATGATGGGGGGTGACTGAAGCTAATGCAAAGCTGATTATCCTCAAAACGGTGGGCTCATTGGTGTGGGGACAATGTCTATACCCACACGGTGGGGGGGGGGTCGTTGGTGGGTCTTAGAACCCCAGCAACAATTCAAAGCCGCTGTTTGAATCATGGCAGGCCTCTCTGTGAGCTGTGGTGGTCTATTTAGACATCTTAGGTTAAGGTGTAATCTGAGATCAACAAGGCGAGCACTGTCTTGATAGATAGCAACCTGCCACATCTTTTAAAGGGAACCGCATTTAATGACTTTTTCTGGTTTGTATACTACTACTCAGTGACTTGCAAATTTCAGAAAAACATAATTAGAGCTTTAAAATATGAAGAGCTCCCTGGACTTCTAGGCAGGGTTGATTTCTTGACTTTTGATGAGTTGTATTTTTTCTGCCATTGGAGTAATAATGAAAAAAAAATTCACTCCCCGCTCTATGTGTACATCTTTACTTTGAAACATCTTTCTTCAAGTCACATGTGTCATCAGTTCACATGTGTTCAGTGCCTACTGCGTGCTCCCTGTTATACCAGGAGCTTAGAGTGTAGGACCAACAGTTACTGTGAAATTCATAAATTTCTCCGGCTTATGCTGAATGTGATTTTAGGTTCTGAAAATGTTTTGACCTGTATGGTAATTGATCTATTATTTAATATGTTCTGTTCACAAATACCTGCTCAGAAATGTGAACTTCACACACTGGAGTTGTACCACATGGTGATATTAATGAGAGAGTTATCCTATGTTCAGGCACAAGAAATCATACTAACCTGGTAACCTCTGTTTAACCGTTACAATCTCCAGCTGGATGTTTGTTTAATAAATCAAGATGTATGCAGTTACCATTTCTGTTACTCACTATTCACCAATTTTAGAAAATCTGACAATATATGAAGTGTCACATATAAAACCTGTCAGTTGTTGCATGCGTCGGTGCATACTTACATTCAAAACACAAAGACCTGTTTTCTGCCCTTGGGCACATGCCAGTGTTGCTCAGGCCTTAGGAGTCTGATCTGAAAGCTTCTGGGCCCTTAAGAGCAGCTTGCCCATCCTTGGAGCATCAGACGTGCTATTACCGTCCATTGGTAGATGGGTAGCAGCGGGCCTGGGACGCCAGGGACATCACTCACAGGGAAGGGGCCGTTGAGCTCCTATGAGCCTCCCATCTCACCCTCCACCACAAAGGAGAGTGAGACTAATTAGAATACATGAAGTCATGTCAATTACAATTGGTTGTTTTATACTGCTGCTGATTTTATGACAATTTTCAGGATCAGAGTCATATATTTACATAAAAGGAGGGCAGGGAAGGTGAGAAATGGCATCTGCCTTAAGAGCAGGCGCTGAGGACCAGCTGTGTTCTAGGGGCTCCCGGAATTCAAAGCAATGGCAGCTTTCTCAGTTACATCAGCAGCCGAGAGGGTGACAATCATTGGAATTGTCTTGTGATATTTAGTGATGCCAAGACCTCGCATTTCTATAATGCCCATTACCTCGCTTTACCTCCATCCAAGGTATGGAGAGATGTAATCCAAGGTATGGAGAGATGTAATCCAAGGTATGGAGAGATGTAATCCAAGGACACACAGTCAATGACAAAGCAGGACTTAAGTCAGGTCCTGCTATTGAGCCTGTGTTCCATTTCCTTTGCTCTCTGGGAAGCTTTGAAATTGCAGCCTGGCCCTGAGAAATTGGTTACAGCCAACTTGCCACCAGAACTTCACATGAAAGAGAATATGGAAGACTTACCAAAGGCAGAGATGCTAACAGCCAGGAGAGTGATGATTTCTAGGGCTCTGACAGTCCTGTGCCCTTATGGGTCCAGGATGAAACAATTGTTTCTGTTTTCCAACTGCCTAGAAATTGAGTTGAAAGAAGAGAAATGAGCCCTGGCAGGGTAGCTCAGTTGGTTAGAATGTTGTCCTGACCTGCAAAGATTGCAGGTTCAATCCTCCGTCAGGGCACATACAAGAATCAACCAATGAATGCATAAATAAGTGGAACAACAGCTAGATATGTTTTCTCTCTCTCTCTCAAAAGAAACAAGAGAAATGCGCCTTTTTAACTATACTACCTAGATATTTGTCAAGTCGTGGTTACAGAAACCCTCTCTCAGGCTGGGAGGTCAGGCTTAGTTCTTGTTCATGTTTTCACAGACCTCCATCAGTTCATCACTGTGCCAGGCAGAGCAGAATAAAAAATTAAAAGAAGAAATATAAGGTGCTATGTTTGGTAAAACAGGAGAGATTAGGTTACAGGTTTATATAAATGAAACTATTCTAAGTAGATACAATAGGGCTTTGATTCAACAGTATAAGTAATGAAGACAATTTCGGTGCCACGGGGAGCAGCAAGGTGGGGTGGAAAGGTTTGCAGCCACACTGTCCCTAACTATTTATGTGTGGCCTTGACAGAGTTGCCCAGGATCAGAATTAAGGTATTAACAGAAGCAGCCTCACTTCTCATGTTAAATTACCATAAACCCCATTATTGCTGGTGGGAAATGTGTTCACTCTAACATGTGAACACAGACTGAGGAGACAGATGCTCTCCTGTTTATTCTGAACTCTGAGACCATACCATAAATCTTATAGATGTACAAAGTGAGTGTGTGAACAAATGGCCAGACTCAGAGGATCAGTCTCTTCAGACTAATGTAAATTTGACATTTTTGTTGCGGGGGGCACGGGGTAGGGAAGAGCAAGAAAGCATTCTCTTTTACCACAATTATTTGAATATTTAAGTGAAAGGGGTTTTTTGTCCCCAAAAGACTGAAGTGGTGTGATATTTCTGGAAGCAGTATTTTTAACACAGTATAAATTAAACCTCTTGCACCCACATTATTCACTATTCGATGTGTTACTCCAGGTTGACGCATTGCTAGTCTATTATTTTATAAACCATTACATTATCACAGCTGCTAAGCTGCATAACTTAAGCATTCAGAATACAACAGAGTCTCTATAGTCAAGTGTGTGGTGCCTACTGTACAATCTGAATGTGATCATGCAGGGAAGTGTAGGATTTTACCAAACACATATACAGCAGACGGCTTTTAGTGGATATTTATTACCCTGGAAAGCAGACAGCCAAGAAACTGTTCAGACAGATCAGTGTAGTCACACATATTATTATCCAACCCCCTCATCCTGCCTGAGGTTTTGTTTCTTCTATAAATACACACCTCTCTGGAGAAGAAAGAACATGGACTCTCAGGCTCCAGGCCTCTGATTCATAGGCTGCATTGGAGACCATTTTGCCCATGTTGTTTTGTCCCAAAGAATTTTAATTGACCTCAGTTTGGTGACCCAACATTGATTTTGTTTCTGACAGCAATTTATGTCAAGTTTAGCCAATGACTTGTCATCTTGGCCAGGATAAGACTGCATAGTAGAAAGGTTGTTCCTACCCAGAGTTGTTTTTTTGTTTGTTTTTAATCGTCACCTCAGGATATTTTTTCCTTTGATTTTCAGAGAGAGTGAAAGGGAGAGAGGAGGTGGAGAGAGAGAAAAAGAAAAAGACATTGATGTGAGGGAGACACATCTATTGGTTGCCTCCTTCACATGCCCCAACCAGGGCTGGGGGATCAAACATGCAACCCAGGACCCTTGACCTGGAATCGAACCTGAGACCCTTTGGTCTTCAGGCTGATGCTCTAATCACTGAGAAAACCGGCCAGGGCTAGCCAGAGTTTTCATTCCTCATGCTGGTGTGGAAAGCAGGACTGGAAATCTCTCTTCAAACAGTCAGGACCCCCAAGAGCATCACCGTTCTGCACCAGATGGTGGCTGCCAAGTTGAGCTTGAAGCCAGGTGGTGGCTTCTCTATTTAGAGTACTTGTTCCCAAGTCCTGACTCCTTCTTGGGACTATCCCTAGTGTCATAGGTCATATTCCATGGCTCATCCTAAAGCAGTGCTTCTCAACCTTGGTTTCACATCAGAAGCTCCCAAGGAGCTTTAAAAATTCCCAAGGCCCCGCTGTCCGCCAGACCAATGTATATTAGAATCTCTAGAGGGGACCCACACAGCGGTTTTCAAGGCCCTGGATGATTCCCTGAGAACCACGGGCCCTAAGGTAAGGTCACTGGGTCCCATGCCTCGCTTAAGGAGATTAGCTTAAGAAAGATTAATTCCTGTTCTTTCCTTGTGTCTTCACATGAACAAGAAATAAATGAGTTGATTGTGTTGGATTTTTATTCAAAAGTGTCATTCCCCAATAGGAGGAAAGATATTTAAAGCTCCTTTCCAAGTTGGGATCCATATTCCTGGAACATCCTCTGCAGTAACCAGCACTTTGAGGCCACTTTCTAGATAATCACACCCAGCCTTCTGAAGTCAGAGCAGCTAGTGTGGTGCAGGACTTCCAGACAATGTGAGATCAGAAACACCCAACCCAGCTCCTGCATAGTTCTCCATTGGAGCGTGGACAAAGCCCCCTCCGGGTTTCTCAACCTGCCATCTTGCAGCTATGTTCACAAACCAACTGTGTATTCTCAGAACACTTTCTATAGGTGTTTTGAAATCATATCTCTTAAAAATTGTTCTAGCAGAATGAATACTATCCACCTGTGTAACTTAAGAGTTTCTTTGAACACATAGTTGAAAACAATCCTCTTTTACTTGGATTGCTTCATCAATGCACCTCTGAGAACAATATTATTTTATGTGTAGGAAACAATATAGAAGAAACTATGGCTGTAGATCTTTGTTTTCTAATCTGGGAGTGGATGGACCACATCTGTGGATTTTTTATTCTTTTTTTCTTTTCTTTTTCAGTCACTTAATAACTAACTGCTTCAAAGGATGTGGTCAGTTTTTTTACTCCACCCCAGAGCCTAGAACAGTGGCTGGCATATATATAGGACAAATAGATATTTATTGAATGAATGTGAGTAGATGAATAAAAAGAAGGGCTTCATGGTCATAAACTCAAACCTTTAATCAAACAGAACTATCACCCAAAGGGTAGGGTTGCCAAGTATCTGCTTTTCTTATTTAGATGAATATTTGGGTCATGATCAGTCTTAACAAAGTGACTTATTTTGGGGATGCTAGTGTTTCTTTTTTTAATTTATATTTTTTGTTAAAGTAAAGTTAGCATACAATATTATATTAGTTTCAAGTGCACAACATAGTTATTTACCATTTATCTACCTTATGATGTGAGGATGCTAGTTCTTTGCAGAGAACTTGGTCATGAAAAATATCTTGAAATCCGACTACACAATTGACACTTTTGAGCACATGAGCAGCCCTTTTCCTTCCCAGTCTGAATCTGTGTGGGGGTATTTTGAGATAGTCTACGATAATGCCTCTGATCATTTCCTCCACTACTCACTGACTTTTCTCAAAAATGCCAGGGTCTCATTTTCACATGGATAGACTACTTTCAAGTGATCACTTCGGTCCCTCAATTGGAACATTAATCGGGAAAACCAATAAGGCTTGCAAGTATATTGATTATTTCTGGAAATTGTGGTTTTGAGTTCAATCAAACAAACTCAGAAAATAAATACCACGGGGACTGTAATATCTGGAACCGAATACCCTATTTATTAATTCCATTACTTTTAAATACTTTTTATTTAGTACCTATTACATGCACGCCAGTGTTCTAGCCCCAAGAAATACAGTAGAGTGAAGTGTTTGCTTTTATGTTAAGAGGTGATAAGGTCTCTAAAGAAAAATATAGCAGGGAAAAGGAGTGAGGGGAGATGAGTGTGCCACACTTTTATATAAGGTGGCTCTTTGTGAAGGTGATGTTTGAGGAAAGACCTGAAGGAATAAGGGAATAAGCCAGGTAGCCATCTGGGAAAGAACACTCCAAATGGAGGAAACTGCACAAGGTGTGATGCTAGAGCACACTTGAGGGGTGTGAGGAATAGCAAGGGGGAAGCCAGAGCTGGACAGCGAGAAGGGCATGGAGTACAGGGTGAGGAATGGCAGTCAGAGAAGTGTTGGGAGCCTGGATGCCAGGGGGCTGTGTGGGCCATGATAAAGACTTTGGGGTATTACTCTGAGTAAGACAAGACCAGTGGTTTGGGGGCAAAAGGATGATATTAGTTGACATTTTTTAAAGAAGTCACTGTGGCCACTAAGCTGACAGAAATGGGTAAAAGCAGGGTGACTTATTAGGCCATTAGTATAAGAATCAGAATGAGAAATGATGATGGTCTAGACCAGATGATACTCTGAAGGAAGTAGGAAATGAATGGAGAGAAAAAAGACTGACAGGATTGGGTGGTGGGTTGGGTGGGGAGTGAGCGGGGAAGAGAGGAGTCAAGAATGACTCCTGAGCAGCTGTGGACAGGGGTGGACACTTACTAAGATGGGAATGCTGTAGGGAGAGCAGGTTGGTGACGATGCCAGGGCCAGGGGAGAGTAAAAGCTATGTTTGGATATGTTAAACTTGGGATGATGATGATGAAAAATTCAAATGGAGGATGTTAAAAATGTAAGTTTCGTGTTTAGATGAGAGGCCTGGACTGGAGATATGAATGTGGGGTTACTGGGGGTGCTGGAACCAGCTTCTCCAGGCTCAAGAGCTGACCACGTGCGTCCGTTCACAACTCACACTCAGTGATGACTCGTGGGTAGCCTGGAATGGGCCCTGGTGCAGGGATTTACACCACGGCAGCAGAACCAGTGTGCCTAGGTGTGGACAAGTCTCGCCACCAGTGCCCTGAGAAAGCTCTGCTTCTGCACGTGTGCAGGCACCCTTGCATTTGCACTGCCAGGTCCATCAGGTGGGCAGCAGTGTGGGTGCATACAGGGGTTCTGGAACTCCTCTCATTAAGATGTCAACCCAGTACTTAAGGTGAGGGAGAGGAGAGGGAACCCCCTCATTCTGTTGGGCCCCAGCTCTGGGTTTTCAAGTAGCAGAGCATGTAGGGAGACGAGCTACCAAAGAAAAAATAAATCCTCTGGAAAAAATCTTCCCGGACTGTGAGAGAGCACAGGCTGGGCTGAGGGACACCTCCCTCCCATTCAACATCACTTCCAGGGGCAATACCCATATCCTGGTGGCATTTAGTTCAGCCACAGAAGCCATTTGAACACTTGGGTTGCGGGAAACGAGTTAAGTCGGCTCGCGTGAATTGCGCGTACTCCGCGGGAGCCGTCTTAAACTCGGTTCATATAGATTTGCGGTGGAGTGCGGGAAACGTGTAAACTCAGGCCGATTGTAACTGCGTATTACCAAATATTTCATTTCAATCGAACCCATACTTCAAAAGATATAGGCATTTTAACGCGCCATCTTATATTTTGGCGGGAAATTCACCCGACACCGTAGTGTGAAGATCATCTTAGTTTTCCTTTATTTCTAGTATAATCCCTGGACATGTGTTCAGTAGTCCCCTCTGGGTAATAGTAGACCAACATGCCTAACAGCAAACAAAAGTATCTTTGGGATACTATGACTTCATTTTTCTTCAGTTAAATGGCCTTAAGGTGGCATGAGAAAAAACATGTGTCATGTGTATTAAAATAGGGTCTATGCAGGGCAAGACTTTTTCTTGCTCCCTCTGAGACCGACCAATCAGAAACAAGCAATTTTTAAAAAACTTATATCTATCTCCTATAGTACCCTGAGGACCTAATCCTTCATCTTAGTCCATTCGATTCATCCTGTAGCATAGGCCCCGTACAGGCATTATAACTCAAATGCGTTTAGGAGCCAGGCAGGCCAAATACATGTAGGACAGTGAGGAAAGAGGCTCATTGCAGACTGGAGCACTCGTGCCCTAGCAACTAACACCAGCCGCTCCCAAACCTGCCACCAGGAAATGGGCTGGTGTTCCTGGAAACTGTGACTTTCCAAAGAAAATCATTGTGCAGTTTTCTCATCTATAATAATAAAAGCATAATATGCAAATCGACTAAACCCCGAACAGCAGAACGACCGTCTGGACAACCATGCTATGACACCCACTGGTGCCAGGCCAGCCAAGGCAGGTGCAATGCGATTGATCAGGGGCCTGGCCATAGCCCCATGACCATCCTGCAGAGGAAGGCCCAGGCCACCAACTGGTGGGGTGATCTATCGGGGGGCTCCATGATTGCCGCAAAGAGAGAGGCCCAGGCCTTCAACTGGTGGGCTGCAGCGGGTGGGCGGGGCCTCCCTCCGCAGGGCTTCCAGACTGTGAGAGGGTGCAGGCCAGGCTGAAGGACACCCCCCTTCCAGTGCAAGAATTTCGTGCACCAGGCCTCTAAGTCCTATATAATAAAAGGATAATATGCAAATTGACCCTAATGGTAGAATGACCAGGAACGACCAGTCACTATGATGCACACTGACCACCAGGGGGCAGACGCTCAATGCAGGAACTGCCCCCTGGTGGTCAGTACGCTCCCACAGGGGGAGCTCTGCTCAGCCACAAGCCAAGCTGACAGCTGCAAGCACAGTGGCGGTGGTGGAAGCCTCTCCAGCCTCTTCTGCAGCACTAAGGATGTCTGACTGCCAGCCAGGCAATTGAGCCTAAGCCAGCAGGTGGACATCCCCTGAGGGGCCCCAGACTGCTAGAGGGCACAGGCTGGGCTGAGGGACCCCCTACCCCCCCACCCCCAAGTGCACAAATTTTCATGCACCGGGCCTCTAGTAATAATCTATATATGAGAGAGTCAAAATATCTCAATACAGTGGGGCCTTGACTTAAGAGTGTCCCGACTAACAAGTTTTTCGAGATATGAGCCATCTCTCTGCCGATTTGCTTTGAGTTGCGAGCTAAAATTCGGGTTATGAGCCAGCTTCAGATACCCCACCGCTAGTTGGCGCAGTGAACGTCACAGTGAACGTCACAACATCAGCCCAGCATCACGTGTCTCACTCGTTCACATTTTGATTTGACATACGAGTAATTTGAGTTATGAGCTCCGTCACGGAACAAATTAAACTCGTAAGTCAAGGCCCCACTGTATTTTTATGTTGGCTTCTATTCCAAGCTTAAAGAAAAACATTGCATAGCAAACAGAGCACATGTACAGCACATATTTGGCCCACAAGATGCAATTTTTCAACTTCTACAATAAAATGAGTGCCATCCCACCACAAATATCTTTATTGTAGACCCATTTCCCAAGTTTTAAATTTCATGAGGAGATATCTCTATTCAAAAAACTAATTTTGAATAGATCCTCAGGCCCTCCAACTGGCATCACCATTCTATTGCTAAATCAGAATTTTTAAAAATCTTTTTTGACAGGTCACGTGCAAATTCTAAATTACATTTAAATGAATTGAATTCATGCCTTCCAGCTATGGGAAATAGGAAGACAGCATCCTCTTTGCTTAGAGCACAGTTTTATTACCTAGTGCTAGGGTTCTTGTTCCAGCATCTAGAAGGGTTCAACAATTTGGAGAAGGGCTGTGTGTAACTTAATAAAGAGTCTAGGGATGAAATATCATTTTGAAAGGCATTTGGGGGTCAGAGGAGCTTAGCTAAAAGGAACTAAATTCTCTTCATCTCAGGACCCCTTGCTTTTTATTAACACAATTTGTCCTAAGGCAAGGTGGAGATAGACACTTCAAAGGGTAGGGTTTCGTACAGAATCCATTGTCAGATTGGGGAGTTCGCCTATGGCTGTTTGGCCAATAGGAGGCAATAACATGTAGATTAGTATGCCCTGAGCTGTCTGGCAGCAAGCAATCATTCCTTTTCAGGTTTGGGGAAATGCCCTAGCCACTCCAGATGATTCAGCCCTTGCTGACAGGCTGGAATTGGCTTCCGGCACCAAGCAATAGGAATAGAACTCAAGAAACAACTGAACCTACAGTCTAACCTTCGCCTGACAGAGCAGCTGAGCATCAACCACACTGTTTTGCTCTGGGCAGGTGTTCTCCACTGTTAAAGTGGACTATAGTGAACAATTCCATCTAATGAAGCAATCACTCTACCACCTAGAGGTCTAGTTTGCTGCTAACTCAGATTTACAAACTGGCAGCATGTGGTCCTATTCAAAGCCAGAGGCAGCAGGAGAGCCAAAATGAGGTTCGTTTATGATCAAGGTGGTTGGCTGGTAACAGCTGAACTAAATCCTTTTCATTCTAAATCATCTCTTTCTCACTCAATGGAGGAGAATTCTGGGGTCTCAGCCAAGTCCTTGAGCAAGAACTTGAAAAGATTCACAGCTCTTTTTCTGATGAAAACTTTGGTTCTACCCCTAGGAGCTCCTGCTCTTTCCAGACTGTCAGGTGAAATGGTGCTCCACCTGGGCACAAGTCACAACTCTCAGCGACTCCTCTGCATCGCGGCCCGCACCTGGCAGAGCCACACAAAGATATGTCTCCACTTTTAATCTCAGATTATCTCCACTTCTGCCTCTTTCAGGAAAAGGCAACTGACTTTACTGCCTTCCAGCACTTAGTCAAAGACCTCCCAGGGACATTTGACACAAAGAAAAGCAGATCAATGGATATGTTAACGATTCATTATTCTGCCCCTTTTATACTATGTCCCTATGAAGTTAAATAATCAAATATCAATTTACCTGCACAGTTTTTTCTCAACTTCCTGCTGAGATTATTTTATTGAGTTAAGATTTTAATTCATCTTTATTGAGGAATGATGTTCAGTATCTTCTTTTAGACATGCAGCAACCTTCTGGGCCCAGACTGCGGCCAAGTGACCCAGGTCTTGGGCAGGACATGGAGTCGGGTGGTCAGGATTTTCAGAATATGAAACCCAGGCAAGATGTGGGAGATGGCTGGTGGCAGGATTGCTAAAACAAGCCCCCAGACAGGTGGATAGGTCCTCAGTCTGAAAGTGTTAGATGGAGTTGGAAAAATCTGGAATGAAACAGCCAGATGGAGACCAGAGACATCAGTGAGTAGATTCAAAGCAGAAGGTAGAAGGGAGAGTCTTGAGGAGTCCATGAACCATTTACATAGCTGCAGGGGTGTCTGGACCAAAGAAACATCCTTAAAAATACTTCTGAGGCTTTTTAAAAATTACAGTTATAGGTACTGTTCCTTATGTTTTTTTTTGTTTTGTTCTGTTTTGTTTTGTTTTTGCAATATCCCTCATATAAATTTCACCCTGTTGATTCCTTTTAGGAGATGATAAAAAAAATATGTGGTTCAATATGTGTACTTTTTTTTAACTTTGCTGCGGGAAAACTCAGAGCTACATTTGGGGTTCAACTGGCTCATTCTAGATAACCTTTTTGTATTCATCTCGTCCTTTTAAAGTAGCTCTTTTCTTTTTTCTATGTTATGGTATCCTTAACTTCCTAGTTTACCTTTATTATCCAAGTGTGTATGTATGTGCATATACTTTGCACCCCTGCCGGGCAGCATGACATCCTGCCACTTTCTCTCCTGCTTGTGTTAGTTTCTAGAGGGAAACCAACACAACGGGAACAGTTCACTGAGAGTAAAAACATAGAACAAAGGGTGCGACACCCCCCTCTCTCGGCAGAACTAATGCTCCGACAGGTACAGTATATCAAAAATGCTTCCCCGTAAGCTGAGACATGGGAACATCATGTTCTGAACAAGGCAGCGCTTTTTCCCAGACGAGAATGAATGTACCTGGAACTGATGTGCTGATAACACAGAGCCATTGCATTCACCCCATTGTGCGTGCCATGCGTGCCCCACGACATAGTGCAGCTCCTGGTGGCAGCTGAAAGGTATTCCTGGGAGGAACAGAGAATACACTACAGAGGGGGACCTCCAGGGGAGGTCAGCGGTACATAGTCTCATTCAGACCCGCCGAGTCTGAGGCCACCTTCCGTAAGGCTGCATGGTGCCCAGGGGCGACTCTTCCATCCCATGGAGCCCTAACTCGCTGCTGCGGGCCCAGCCGCCTGAGAAGAGTGCCCCTGGAATGCTGAAAGCCTGCGCTTTGTCCTCTTCACCTGCAGCTCTTTCTCTCTTCCTTTCTAAATGCTGCTGTCAGTGCGCCCTGCTGTAAACTATCTGTGCACAAATAACAATAGCTTCCTGGGAAAGAGCTGCTGCTGCGGGCAATGGGTCGGTGCCAAGAGGAGGGTGAAGCCAGGACTGCCGCAGCATTCAGAGTGCAGTTTCAGGGTAATCGTCCAATTCCATTAGGGACTCTGGCTGGGCACCCACCATGGAAGCTGGCTCCGGTGTCTCCTCCGAGGGAACTTGGAGCCCCACCCCCTCCCAGATACCTTGGTTTTCTTATTTTTTTTGTTTGTTTAATGTTTAAGGACAGACCATTGCCAGAATCTAGTCTCTGATCTTGGAGTTCATGAAAAGAAAAATGGGAACAAAAGCTGGCAGTCAAGGAGGCTTCAATGGTGGGTCAGGTTTACACCAAGAAGAAGAAATCACACATTCCCAAACGCCTACTCCTGTACTTAGCCGCTTTCTGGGAATTTCTGACCTTGCGATGTGAGATGTCACTGTCCTAGGCGTGTCTCCCTTGCCAGGCTATGGCAACTCCTGTTGCTCAGCTAAGGTCAAGGAAGCAGGAACTCGCTCCCTCCCCATCACTAAGTCGGAAAGGCCAAGAAGCTCTGGCAAAGGAAGGTCTGCACGTGCTTCCTTCCATCTGGGAGTGAATTAACCAGGTCAGCTAGGGTCAAGGAGCAAATATCCAGTGACACGTTTTCCTCCCTCCTTCCCTAGCTCATTCACAGACAGGGCCCTCAGGGGGCGGGAGGAATGACCGATGGACATGCCAGGCCAGGGCCCCGGAAAGAAGGGAAAGCTCCTCCTTGTATGGTTTTTCAGGCATCACGTCCCCCTCTCCTCCCACTTCCCTCTCCAGATTGATTGACGGTCCCAGGAAAATGACCAGGAGCAAATTCAGACAGATAGGAAGTTGTTGAGACCGAGGAGGCCTTGGCCTGATCACTAACAATGTGAAGGACATTTATTCAGTGAGCTCCTGGGGGTGCAGGGCACTGTGCTTCACTTTACTCTCCAGAGGGAATCTGGCTGAGCTCTAAACTGGAGGGAAGCCCTTGGGGCCTAAGTTGCTGAGGAAAGTATCCTTGAGAGAGGAACTAGGGTTGCCAGATTCAGCAAACGAAAACACAGGATGCCCAAGTAAATTTGAATTTCAGATAAACAACAAATAGTCCTTTAATATAAGTATGTCTCATGTTGTTTGTCTGAAATTCAAATTGTACTATGTGTCTGGAGCCCTAATCAGAGGGCCATTGCCCTTTCTCCATCATTTTTGCTGCCTTCCTCTCCTGTGAATGAGCTGTCCCCCTGCTCTCTCTGGTTCCTCCTCCTGTGGCCTTCTAGGAACTTCTGAGCTCTACTCCTGCACACAATCTTGCTTAAAAATCATTTGTTCATCATCATCTAGTATTGCTTGACTGCCCCAAATATGGCAGTTCTTAGATGTTGTTCAGAGACTCAGAGCAGAAGCTGGTTCCTCTAGGCCAGCAGTTGTCAGGATACATGCTCTAGGAATCCTTGCTGCCCCCATAGAAGCAGAAGCAACTGCCACAAAGAGGTGGTGAGGGTGGGACGTGCCACCAAGGGGCTGGGAAGACAGACTCTCACCCCTGCCTCCATCAGAGGGGTTCTGCTTCTGAGATATTTCTTATATTTCTATCTAAGATCTCATTTGGGTGAAGATTTCCATTGCTGAGTACAGAATTATTGACAATCACTGTTCCAGGCTGTTATGTTCTAAAGCCGTGCATCGTGAATGTCAATGTGCACAGGGACACCTGGGGATCTTGTCAAATGCAGGCTTGGATCCCGCAGGTCCAGGGCAGGGCCTGAGAGTCTACATTTCTGACCGGCTCCAAGTCATACTGACGCTGCAGTCCATGAGGCCTCTGAGCAGCAAGGCTCTCAGTGTCTTAACTGGTACATGGACAGAGATTATTGTTCTTCTCATCTTTGTTTCCGATATCTTCTATCATCTACCTATCATACACCTATCTGGATCTCTGGGTATTTATTTTTATATCTACCATCTGTCTATATCTAAATCTCTGTGTATCTATATATCTATACCATCTATCTATTTACCTATTTCTATATCTATCTATCTATCTATCTATCTATTATCTATCTATCATCTTTACCATGCCTACTTTATACAAATATTTGGGCAAGATCAGTGTGAAAGTCCAGGCCACTTAATGAGAAATGAAATCCCTTTAGTGCAGGGGGTCATAAGAGAGAAAGGAATGTAGCACACTGACATATTCCTTCTGAAAAGCATGCTTTCCTTGGATACTGTGGATCTTAAAAATATAACCCACTCTGAAATAGTCTCTCCCTCTTTGATGTCCTACCAAGGTCAAATAATCCACTATGAGTATTTTACATTTGCCAAATTTGGACTTCCTATAGATCTGAAACAGTCCTGGACCTTAAAAATCTGGAACCCTTGTATGAGCAAGTGGGAATCTTTATGCATTGTGCATAGCACTAAAGAAGACCTCTGCATGGGTTAAAGGCAGTTCATAGCCGTTAGTTATGAAGGAGATGATTTCCATTTGCCTCTCTGTTTTGAACGAATATTAAATAAAATAAGTAGCCTGAGACACTGTGTCTATTGTCTGATCAGATTTTTTTCCATCTTCTATCATATCTCAAATTTATTTGTTTCTGTAAGAGTTAGAGCTCCTCCTTTTAAAAATAAGAAATATTGTTTGTATTTTGGCCACAGATGATACCAAGTGCTCCTGCCTTGGAGACATTTAAATTTGTTGTTTCTCTTCCCTTACAGCTGTGACCTAGTTAATTGTAGGTGGGAAGCAAACTCTGAAATCATTGGACTTTCTGCTTTGCTTAGAAATCTTGCTCCCTTAAATTGTAGCATGTCCTCCTTAATAACAGGAAGTCAGGTTCTGAGATCAGCAACATTTGTGTTTTTTGTGCATTGAGATAAAGAAGAGTATGTGTGTTGCCTGCAGTTTCCTGGGGTGGGGGAAGAGGGGAGAGAGAAGGGAGATAGACAAGAAAATAACCCAAAGATGAGTCACTAATTTCCAAAACAAGAATCTAAACGCTCTTTGTTGAGGGCAGATTGTAGCCTCTGAATGTTCTGGACTCTGGGCCACGGGGACAAGGGGGTGAGTGATTCAGGGTCTCCTTGTGGCTGCTTGATTGCTGCCTTTGGGGGACTCCAGCACTAAAGTATCACATCCTAAGAAACCATTTTAATTTAGAAATAAATGTGTGTTGCTTATATTCAGGCTTTTCAAATCAATAATTGGGCCCTCTTGGTGGGAAGAAAAACTCAATTCCTTTAAAAAAATGTTTCTTTTAACTATTTAATTATTTTTTCAGATGAGGGAGCAAGGAAGAGTTGGGTGGAAGGTCCTAAGTGCACCTTTCCATTCTGCATACGGAGAAGGGGTCCTTGATTAGCCCCTACCGGGCTGGCTGCCCTGCTAGTGTTTCTTCCATGTCACTCTTGAGATGAGGGTGTCAAAGAATGAAACTAAACAGTGAATACAGGGAGTGACACTGTACTTCTTACTGCCATTTCTGTCACCACCCTAAATGCAAGAACTAAGGGGTGTCCTGGGCCTAGGTCAGAGGTTCTCAGTGTGGTTGCTTGGCCAGAGTGTCAGCCTCACCTGAGAACATGTGAGAAATGCCAATGCCGGGCCTTACACTCTGGGGGAATCCAATGCAGGCTGACCCACAAGCACCTCTGATCTGGACTCTTAGGTATCATCTCCAGTTACAGGAGCTCATCTGCAGACAGTGACCTCAGTGCCGGATGATGGCAGTGGCTCTTTTCCTTAGCTGCACATTCGAACCCCTAGGCCAGTGGTCGGCAAACTCATTAGTCAACAGAGCTAAGTATCAACAGTACAACGATTGAAATTTCTTTTGAGAGCCAAATTTTTTAAACTTAAACTATATAGGTAGGTACATTGTTATTAACTTAATTAGGGTACTCCTAAGGCAGTGATGGCGAACCTTTTGAGCTCGGCGTGTCAGCATTTTGAAAAACCCTAACTTAACTCTGGTGCTGTGTCACATATAGAAATTTTTTGATATTTGCTCAGTGCAAATATCAAATAAAAATTCATAGTAAAACAAAGATTTATATTTTTGATATTTATTTTATATATTTAAATGCCATTTAACAAAGAAAAATCAACCAAAAAAAATGAGTTCGCGTGTCACCTCTGACATGCGTGTCATAGGTTCGCCATCACTGTCCTAAGGCTTAGGAAGAGCCACACTCAAGGGGCCAAAGAGCCGCATGTGGCTCGCGAGCTGCAGTTTGCCGACCACGGCCCTAGGCTGCTTGTTAAAAATAGTAATACCAACTCCTTCCCCAAACATAAACTTTCAGTCCCTAGAGGTGGCCTCGGGTGAAAGCATTTTGTAAAAGCTTCCCAGATAGGCAGCCAGGGTTGATAACCGTTGGTCAATGGGAAAGGATGGGCCAGGTGGGGGAGGGTTGCTGATACCTGGGAAAGGGAGCTGGTAGCCCTTAGTGCAGGGCCAGGGAGGCCCTGCAAACTTGCCTTTGAAGGAATGGAGACGCCAAAAGCCGCTGGTGGTCTCACTGTCCTCATTGGGCACAACGGGGGTGGGAGGGGCCTCATTTAGAGCCAGCTGGTAGGTGTCAGACCCCTCCTGGCTAGTCCTGTCCAGCTACAGGTGTGACAGCTGCCAACACTGCACCTGACTCTGCACCGGTCGTGTCCGGCAGAGTCCAGGAGGCAGAGATGTTGCCCAGACACCTGACAGCCAATGACTGAGGGGGTGCCAGGGACCCGCATGTCCCAGTTTTGGTTGTTTCCTCCTAACCCAGGCCAAGTCAGTGGGCTAGTGACCTTGACCTTGCTCTGGGTCTGCTTTGCAATGGAGGCTGGAGCCGCTAGGGCTGCGGTCCCGACACCCTGCTCCACTCTTGCTAGCCCTGCTTCTAGGAGGGAGCCTTTCTTCAGGTCAGAAAGAACCCTAATCCCTCTCTGGTGGCTTTCACGTCCTGGTGCCTGACCCTAACTCACACCCACTAGCCTATGTTCAGGGTAATTTAAATGGGACCACAGTCTCAGCCTCAGTGGGCATCACTCATGCCCAATCTCCTTCCCTTGCCCTTGGCCCTCAGCAGAGGAACCAGCCTGCCTTCCCCTGAGGCCCACAGTCATGACCAGCCGAGTGGTCAGTGCTGAATGTCCACGGGGAGGGCCACGAAGGGTGCCTTGGCCCCAAGTGTGTGAGCTGGACGTCAGAGCTGGACTCAGATCTGGCCTAGGAATGAGAACGCAGGTTAAGATGTCGTAAAGGGCAGGGGCCCCTGAGGCTCATGCGCACTAAGGAGCACTGTTCACCCAGGGCCACAGAGCAGGACGCATTGGGGCAAACAAATACTAAGTATCAGTACTGCTTGTCTGTCTGTGGGCAAAGGCCCAGCCTGCCTCAGGGCGAAGAGGGAAGAAGCAGTAGGTGAAAAGATTAGTATCCAATGCCATGGCACTTCCTCAAAAACTGAAATCACCACGTGACCCAGCAATTCCAGTTCTGGGAAAGGAAAGCAGAGACTCGGACAGTTATTTCTATGTCCATGTTCATAGCAACCAGAAGGTAGAAACAACCCAACTGTCCGTCAATGGATAGAAGGACAAACATAGGATGAAATATTATTCAGCCTTTAAAAAAAGCATATTCTGACACATGCTACAACATAGGTGAACCTTGAAGACAAACACTGGTTGATTCCACTTACACGAGTCACCTAGGATAGTCTAATTCATGGACTTTAGACGGAAAGTAGAATGGTGTTGCCGAGGCTGGGGGAGTTGTATAATGGGCACAGGGTTTCAGTCTTGGATTCTGGAACGGATGGTGGAGACAGTTGCACAACAATGTGAATGGTACATTGTATGTTCTGTCTCTCTTACCACAATTTAAAAAAATCAATATCTGAAACCCAGAAGGTAGTGGGGTGTGAAACCCGACAGGTAAATGCTTCCATGTGTCACACAGGACCTGGGCCTGGGCTGTAAATACACACTTAATTTCCTGACACGCCTGCCCCCTGGGCTGCTCTGGCTTCACATTTTGAAATGCATCCTGATTTGGTAGAGGAGGAGGGGTGCTCCCTTGAGGGAGTGCCTCAGCCCTTATTGTGGTCAAACCCAGGAAGGGGATGCAGACCTGCCAGTTACTGGTGCTTAATTAACAGAAGTCTGGTCACAGCTGTGCTACAATGAAGCCATTGTCCCAGGTTTATTAAGAGACACCAACAGAAGGCACTTAGCTCCTAAGCTGCTCCTCAAAGGAGAATCTTAAATCATCACCTTTGTTTCAAGGGGGAAATAACCAACACCCTGATCCAATTTCCTTCTACTCTAGTGGAAATTTACCTCAAATTGTACCAAACAGAGACTTTTTTAAAAACAAAAAATTCATTACATTCTGTTTTTCATGACAAATCAAACAATAAAGTTTAAGCTGGTTTTTCTTATAGATTTTCAGATGCCTTCATGGCCTATATAGGTATAATTATGTTTTTCCTCTTAAGTTGTTACAGGGAATTCTGTCCTTAGTTTATTTCACTGGCCTTCCTGACCCTCTAATTTTTGGGTTGCCAATTGTGGAAAAGGACCTTGTGCAGCCCTGACTGATGCTACTCACTCAGTGGCTAGAGCAGCCATGGGCAAACTACGGCCCGCGGGCCGGATCCGGCCCATTTGAAATGAATAAAACTAAAAAAAAAAGACTGTACCCTTTTATGTAATGATGTTTACTTTGAATTTATATTAGTTCACACAAACACTCCGTCCATGCTTTTGTTCCGGCCCTCCAGTACAGTTTAAGAACCCATTGTGGCCCTCGAGTCAAAAAGTTTGCCCATCCCTGGGCTAGAGCATCGGCCCTGAGTCCGAAGGGTTGCAGGTTCAATTCGCAGTCAAGGGCACGTACCTGGGTAGTTAGGGCAAGTGCGGGAGGCAACCAATGGATGTGTCTCATATCCATGTTTCTCTCTCTCTCTCTCTCTTCCCCCACCCTCCATTTCTTCCACTCTCTCTAAAAATTAAAAAATCAATGGAAAAAATATCTTTGGGTGAAGATTAACAATAAAAAGAAGGACCTCATGCAAATTCAGGCACACACTGAGCCTTGGGTTAAGTAAATGTTTCACTTGTATGGGCTGCTTAGTGTCTGTCAGAAATTGGCAGGACTTAGAGAAGATCCAAATATAGTCTTGCATCGTTTAACCACAAGGATACATTCTGAGAAATGCATCCTTAAACAATTTGTTCTAACGTGATAGAGCGCAGGTACTTACTCAAACCTGTGGTATAGCTTACTGCACACCTAGACTATCAGGTAAGCCTATTACTTCTACACTACAAACCTGTACAAGATGTTACTCTATGGAATAGTTCAGGCAATTGCAATACAGTGGTATTTATCTAAATATATCCAAACACAGAAAAGGTACAGTATAAAAGATAAGAAATGGTACACTTGTATAGCGCACTTCCCATCAATGGAACTTTCAAGACTGGAAGTTGTTCTGGGTGAGTCAGTGAGTGATATTATTGTACACTAGTGTAGCCTTATAAACAGTGTACAATTAAGCTACACTAAGTTTATTTAAAAATATATAGGATGTCCCCAAATAATGTATACACACACTTTGAATAATTATAAAGGCAGTGTTTATTAAAATACATTTCATTTTCAAAATTGAGCTATCAGCTCTTACAGTGTGTATACATTTTTTGGTACACCCTGTATTTTTCTTTAATAGCAAATTAACCTTAGCTTACTACAACTTGTTAACTTTATAATCTTTTTAAATATTTTTTAACTTTTCAACTCTTTTAAACTAACACTTAGCTTAAAACAGAAGCACATTGTAACAGCATTAAGGCAGCTAGGATGTCACCAGGAAACAGAAACACTGCAGCTCTGTTATAATCTAGCGGGGCCACTGTCACATATGCAGCGCTTGATGGTAGAGGGAATCTCCGTGGCTGATCAGGGTAACCTGGCAGGACCCTACCTCTTCCTCCTCCTCCGCACACTTGCCCTGTGGCAGGTCCCGATTCACCTGCTTCCACCTGCAGGGCACTGGTGTCCCACTGGGAACTTGCCTCTGCCCTAATGGGAAGGGTATAAATCTCCTGGCAGATGGTGCAGGGTCTGGTCTGCTTTGCTTTCTCTTCAGTCTTCAGCCAGCCATGACACTAGGCTTGCTTTGTTTCATGTCTTTCACATGTTTGCTCTTAGTCCACCTCGTTTCTGGCCTCCTGGTCAACAGGACCTCTGGAGTCATTATTCACAAATATTTTGGTTGCTGGCTTTGAACTTGTTGATTTATCTTGAAATTCTGGATGACCCTGGATACCTGTGATGACTGTCCTGATTATCTAACCATAATTTGCCTAGATCTCCAACCCCAACATTGTTCTTGGTTTTCTAAGCACTGTTGCTAAATCCTAAGCCATTCCTACTCTCCTTGGTCAGCCGTGATCCAAACAGACTATGCTACCTATAATTTAAATAGTTCCAGAAAACAGCACACCAAATAGTTTTATCTATGAGATCTTAATGAGAAAGCACAGTATTAAAATTCTTCAGTGGTAGTCTAGGCAACTCAAAAAATTAAGAAGCTTATCCTAAAACACCACTAGTTTTGTAATATAGAAGTTCAGTTCATCAGCTAACCCCATCCCCATTGACCAGCTCAATATACAAAACTCATGGTTGCTTTTTGTTTTGTTTTGTGTGTTTTGGGGTTTTCTGTTTTTGTTGTTATGGGTGTTGCATCCTGAGAAGACTTTTTGTTAAGTGTAGGAAATGTGCCACGTTGGAATACAGTCTCTAGAACCAGGCCTAACTGTGGACTGGTTTGGGTCCTTACCCGTAGACTTAGTGATGCTAAGGACACAGAGCACTGGGTGGAACAACGTGCTAGTCAGCGGACAGTCTCCCAGCTGGGCTCTTCAGATGGCCAGACAGCTTTTACATCTCTGTGTTTTCTCTCCCCTTGAGAAAAGCATCCTAAGAAATAGACACAAAAATATAGCCTAGAAAATGGCTTCCGGAAGTCATTATCTCATCCAAATTGCATCTGACCCACAGAAGCCACACTGACCCCACCTACATTAGCGAGGCCATTCCATTCCCATTCATCAACCTCTTGCGTTGTCATTGTCACGGAGTGTCAAGTCTTCATTGCTGAACAGGAAGGGGGACTTAGGGCTAACACTAAAACTCAGGCTTTTTTAAAAATGGTACCTACCTCCTGTTAAGGACTTTAAGCTATTCCAGGGTAGATGTTTTGAAGACGTGTCACCCAAGAGCAGCAGGAAAAGTCACAGCCTACACTTTTATATAAAATAGACAATTTCATTCATTCAGTACTCATGACATTCCTATTAAGTCCAAGATACCAGTGATGCCAAAAAAAAAAAAAGTAGGATTGCTAAAACAGAAGGCAGAATTTTAGAGAAGAAATAGGCTTTACTACAAGTGAATAGCATTTTTAAGTAAAACCCTCTAATCTATATATATAAAAGCCAAGCGGCCAGAACGATGGAATGATCAGAATGACTGGTCACTATGATGTGCACTGTGGTGGCTAACCAGCCTGATTGGGGCCCCGAATGGCCACCCCGCAAGCTCCTGCAGCCCCTCCCCCCACCATCCAACACCCCAGTCCCTCCCCCTGGCCGGCAGGCCCTGATCGCCTGATCGGGGCCGGGCCCCAGACTGGGATGGGGAGCCAGGGTTGGGTGGTGGCAGACGTGGGCTGCAAGGGAAGGAGGAGGGGGGAGACAGGGAACCTGATCAGCCCTGATCACAGGCCAGGCCTATGAATCCCACCCATGCACGAATTTCATGCACCGGGCCTCTAGTATATTGTAAACAGCATACTACAGTAGGTCTTTAAATAACATTGTTTAGTTCAATGTCATTTCATTATAACATTGATAAGCTCTTGTTTATATCGATTAGACTATGATAAAAATGGTTTCATTATATGTCACTTTTCTTAAAGTTGCAGAACCTATTGAAGATGTTAAGTGAAGACATACTTACTATACCTGCAGTTGGGTCAAGAGTTAAATGAAACTTAAGTTATAGGTGAAAACCCAGGGGGCTTTTATCCCTGTTTACCTCTTATAAATTCCACTTGCTTTCCTTTGAGTTGGAAGAGAAGTGTTACCTTCATAGCTTCTAGACACAAATTTACGAAGGTCTTCGAGGTTCCCACTAGGAGAGAAAGTGTTAATTCTCTTTCAGCAACTCTCCTGTGGACATTAACTCATCTTCACCTTGTCCCCTGAGAAGGGAGTGGTTCGCAAGCTCTTGCCTGTCTCAGTGGAGACCCACTTCTCAGGCAGGCGGGCCCTCCCTTGTGAATAGGCCATTCCATTCCCATTTATCAACAGGCCCCAGACCAGGGCCCTTCCAAGTGTATGTAACTCCTAAATAAAACAAGGCTTATAGGTTTTCACATAAGGCTGTGATCACAGAAATACATGCCGTAAAATATATACTCGAAAATCATCATCCGCCACTGAGCTCCATGGAAACCAAATACCCAGAGAATGAGAAAAGAGCTGGGGCATTTAATTTCTCATTCAGGGCCTGAACGGATTTAATTCAGACAGCCCGGTTTTATTTCTGTTGGGGTCTGGCATGTATATGTGAACTGACTTTCGTAACCCGGGTAATTGATAGGATGACATCACTTTTATGGCCTTAAGACCACTTGTATAATGGCTTGTGAAGCTTGGGGGAAATATTTCTAAACATAGCTCTTGGCATGCAACTCTGGAGCACTTAAGCCAGAGGGCAGCTCCTGCTTCCCCAAACTACTTTCCCAGGGACCCAAAATATTTTATATACACAGCCAAGCATTTTTCAAAAAGCATTCTCCTTCCCCCCAGATGAACAGAGTAAGCTCCCTGGCGTTTATATAAATGGCTCTCCCGGGTTCTCAGGTTGAGGACTGATGACGCAATGATGGCTGTCAGAGCTGGGACATTGTCCAGACCCAAATATGGGATTAACTGTGTGAGTGAGCAGTCCTGAAATGCCTCAGAATTCAAAAGCTTGTTTGGGTTTGGGTTTTTCACGTCACCCACTCACTTTACCATACAAGTGCTATTTCTAAAATTCTTTCCCCAAAGAGCTGGCACTGGGATTTTAAAGTGACAAAGGAGAACTTCCAAAACTATTTGGACTTCGGCCCCAGATGGTGGGCGTGAGAGTGTCAGGAGCAGAAGGAGGAGGGGGTGGAGGGAAGCTGATGATAAAGAAAGAGAAATTGCTGGGCTCTTCTGCACTCCCCACCTATCTGTCTGCAGCAGAGGCTTGGAACTAAGCCAGGGAGCAAGAGGCCAGCACCCTACAGCCAGCCCTTTTTGCTTGCTGCTCACACCCACCCTTCGCAATGGCCATGCCATAGAATTCATTTAGGAAAGCAGGAATGCTACCACTTCATACCCACTAGGATGGCTAACGTCATAAAGACAGGCAGTAACAAGGTGGGTGAGGATGTGGGAAAATTAGAAACCTCAGACATTGATGGTGGGAATGTAAAATGGTATAGTCGCTGTGGAAGACAGCTGGGAAGTTCCTGAAAAGGTTAAACACAGAGTTACCAGCAATGCCACTCTTAGGTGTCCACCCAAGAGAAATGAAAAATGTACATCCTCCCAAAACGTGTATGCAAATATCCACAGTAACATTATTCATAATAGCCCCCAAAGTGAGGACAACCCAAATGCCTACCATGGATGAATGGATAAACAAAACATAGTTCATCCATACAATGGATTTTTATTCAGCAAGCAAAAGGAGTGAAGTACTGATACTTGCTACATGAATGAACTTTCAAAACATTATGCTGAGGGAAAGAAGCCAGTCCCCCAAGTCACATCTATAATAATAAAAGCGTAATATGCTAATTAGACCAAACATCCTTCCTGATGACCTTCAGGACAAAGCTAGGGCTGCAAGAGAAGCCTGGGTCCCGGGTGCCAGAGGGAAGCCGGTGCCTGCAGTCGGGGAAAGGAAGGCCTACCCTTGCATGAATTTCATGCATTGGGCCTCTAGTTTATATAAAATGTCCAGAAGAAGCCTATCTATGGAAACAGGAAGTAAATTAGTGGTTGCCAGTGTCTGGGGAAGGGAGAGCTGCCAGCTATTGGGTACAGAGTTTCTTTTGGGGTGATGAAAATGGCCTAAATTTAGATTGTGGTGGTGGCTATACAACCTGTGAATACACTGAAAAACCACTGAACGTACACTTTGAATGGACAAAATGTTCTGTATATACTTTATATCTCAGTAAAGTGGATTTTTTTTAAAGAACACTAACAAAGAGCTATGGGCTTCCTTCATTTAATGAATAAGCACCCAGCTCTGCCCCAGACCAGCATTTTGGTTACACGGGGAGATTTAACAACAAAAGCATTCAGTGGATGGAAAAACCAAAATGTGCCATAGATTTCAACCAAAGTTTGAGTCCTGTGTTGGAGCTCAGAAGGGGATGCAGAATTAAAATGTGAATCTGTAGTGAAGAGCTGAAAGGGCCCCTGTGTGGCACAGAAAAGTTAGCTGCACACAAAACCCAGGAGGAATCTGCTTCCTAAAAAGCTGAAAATATGGCCGACAACTGTTTCTGACAACACCCTGCTCTCCCCTTGCTGTTGTGGATTTATTTCTTCTCCAGCACCTTCTCAGGCTCACTTTGGAATTAGTTGCCTATCGATCCTCATTAGTTCTCCCAAGAGAACAGATGTGGCTTATTAATTTGGGTTGGAATGTCTGGGTATTTTGGGTCTCAACTGAACTGGGCTTTAATGTTGGAGAAACTGCCCTTTACCTTCAGATTCTATCAGTAAAAGATAACAAAACCCAACTAAGAGAAACTTTTTAAAAATACTATCTGTGCCCAGCCAGTGTGGCTTAGTGGTTGAGTGTGAACCTATGAACCAAGAGGTCAGGGTTCGATTCCCTGCAGGAGGCAGCCAATCAATGATTCTCTTGCATCACTGATGTTTCTATCTCTCCCTCTCCCTCTCCCTTTCTCTCTGAAATCAATAAAAATATGTTTTAAAAAATACTATCTGTGTCTCCTGGTAGCTGACCTGACATGGAGTGTAGAAGTTCTCCACTCAGTCTTAGGGCTGGCATTTTCTGAAATAGACATCAGTAAATAATCACCAAATAATTAACACGGTTACCTTAGATTGCGTTTCTGAATCTATTGCTCTGGTTGCTATCCATATACTTGCCTGTGTGTGTGTGATTTCCTGTGTCTTCCTGTATTTGAAAATTCTGTTCATAATTTTGTTCACATTACTTGCAACTTAGAGTTTTTGACTTCTTCTCAAGGTGGTATTTATGTCTGAAAATCCCTAGAGTCAGGCAAAGGCATTTATGGTTTTAAAAAATATGTTTCTCCATCTTTACAAAAACAGCGACCTAGAGTCTTGGAGAAGGGGCAGAAACCACGGAGGCGTGCAGATGGAGACAGGGCAGAAGACGAGCAGCTGGACAAAGTGGCAGTGGCTAGGAGAGCGGTGGCACTAGAAGTGCAGGACAGTGCCCTCATGGCCCTGGGTGCCTTGCCAAGTCCCACCGCCTCTCCTCCTTTGTCCTGGGCAGGAACTCCTGGCTTCACGGTGCCTGCCTCCCTCCAGGGTCAGCACCAGATTCAGAGTCCTCAGCCTTGGTCCCTTCCCAAGGAACCACAGGACCAACACTTCCATTCTACTTGTAATGCCCCTCCCCCCAGGGCATACAATAGGCAAACACACACAACTGACCCAATCCTGCCACATAACTAATACTTGGACTCTTTCACCCCAAACATTAGCAAAAGAGTTCATGAAAAGATGGGTGATAACGGTGATTGCTTTTAATTATGTCTTCCTGGTACCTCAATGATGTTGCTTACCTTTTAGACACCATGAGATATTTATTCATTATTCTTTGTTTTGTGATCAATTGACTAAGTAGTAAGCTACATAAAAAGCTCAATTTTCCATGATTTTTGAGGATAGAAAGTGATTAAAAGGAGCTGGGAGTCAGTAAGACAAGTCTAGGTCATTTATTTGCCTGATGAGCCCTGGTGTCAGGTCCCAGCTCCATCACAATATCCATGTGGCCTGGAATGCTACTCTGACCCTCTGCACTATGATTTCCTCCTCTGTGAAATGAAGGTGTACATGCACTCAGACACACACATGGCATACAGATACATATATACACATCCACAGACATGCAAACAGACACATATGCATATACAAACACAGACAGGCACACAGAGACACATATACACAGAGACACACATACACACACATCTATGTCTAATTGCTCTGAGCATTATAAATCCCTTTAAAAGCAAGGGAATCATGTTCAATGGTAGCATACTATTTACATGCACAGCCTGTCAGACACCATTGGGGCAGCTGCCCTGTGAACGTCTGAATTGGCAGCACAGAGTCTACAGCAGAAACAGAGCTGTGATTGAAGAGACTGGGCCAGTGATGCCGGGCAGCATCCTCCACAGCACTGGGGCATAACCAGTTCCTCTCTCCCGTGCTTGCGAAGGCTGGGGACATCTGCTGATAATCCCAGGCTCAGATTGCAGGTGCAGAGCAAGTCTCCATGTTGGATGTTCCTGTCCCCATGAGTGCTAAAGACTTCAGAACAGCTTAAGTAGATCTCACGGTTCTCAGGAATTAATATGTTGGTATCCAGGCATGTTTTTAAAAAGCCTATGGCACCTTTGGACTTAAAAGATTCCCAGACCATAAGCTAAATATATATTTAACTTTAAAAAAAATTAAAGTCACATTATTTACTCAGAGAGTAATCAGTATCTTTAAAACTGTCCCTATCTATTCCATAATTACACACTTCAGACAAGAGCCTAGTTCCCAGCCAGAATCCCCAGAGGATGGTCAGCATGAGCTCGGGACACAGGCAAAAGCTAACTGTGATGTAGCTGGTCTTTGTTTTTTCTTGAAAATACCAAGGTGGTTAGGTAATGTTAATGGGACAATCATTTTCCCCATACCATTTGTTTTTTAACTTAGTTTTCTTTTTTAATCATTCTTTCACATATCTTTATTTCTTCCTTAAATAAAGCTATCTCTGCTGATGGGGTGTTTATAGGAAGGCAAGATTCCTTAGTATCCCCCTTTTATTCCAGGGTGTGTGGAAATAAAGGAATAACATACAGGTGTAATGTCTTACCTCAGAGCCATCACTCATGGGAAAATGATTAAAATTCATCAAAGCAGAGTTAAATGAAAATGGGCTTCACATATTTATTAAATTAACTAGAGGCCTGGTGCATGAATTCTTGCACAGGTGGGGGTCTGGCTGGCCCACCCCAATTGGGGCCAATCAGGCCAGGCCAGCCGGGGAGAGAAGCCATGGGAGGTTGGCTGGCCAGCCCCACCCCCTGGTCGAATTCCCGGTTGAACTCTTGGTCGAACTCCCAGTCAAGGGGACAATTTGCATATTAGCCTTTTATTATATAGGATTAATGTATCAATTCATGGAAGAAGAAGAAAAGAGATTAAGAGAAGATGATGTAGAGAATCAAATTTTGAAAAGATCTCAAGAGCTTCATGTAATCAATAGTAGGTAATGTCCTTGAATTACCTGATCATGGTAAGTGCTCCAAACAATAAATAAAATCAGGTACATGCCATGCTCAATGTAGTTCACTTTAAGTATATTGTCTCATTTAATCCTCATAACAACCCTATGATGTTGGTATGATTTCTATCTTACAGATAAGGAAATATGTCAGAGAAGTTAATTTGAGGTCACATAGTAGGTGGTTGGGCCAAATTTAACCTGAGGTATGTCGGACTTCAGGACATTCCAGTACTGTACTACCATTCTGATGCTATTAAAGGTCCAAGTTGAAGAGATGTGGGTGGATGGATGGATGGATGGATGGATGACTGAATGGGGAAAATGTGCACATGGCAAACACCCCTCAGTGACTACTATGGTTTTTCAGGGCTATCCAACCAAAATGCTATTGAGACTAAACATGCCCCTTCTCTTAACTGTCCAGATTGTGTTGTGGCTGAACCTCTCCTACCTGTTGCCTCTCCTTGCTGCTCTGGATTCTATTAAATTAGGATGCAGATGCCCTTACGAAACATGGTTTAAAATAATCAAACTCAAAATGGGAGTTTTCAGTCTTGTCCTGTTCAGCTGGGTGTCTTTCCTTGGACTGAGATTCACAAAGGGCTGATCCAATACATAGTAAAGTTGTAAGAGCTTTGGAGAAAGTGCCCCATCGTGCGGAAATGTGGAATATTTTGCCTTTACCTCCTTTATCTGCTTTCCTCCCAAATTGAGGGTGTTGATATAAAATCTCTCAGATAAGCTTTCTTACAGCCCTTTTAATCCTAATCTCAACTTGGAAAATTTCCAAAGAAAATGCCTGTGTTTTTATAAATTGGCCACAGAAATAGCAATTTCTCCAGGGTTGATATAAGACGGGCCTTTTTGCTTCGCCATGCAGACACTTGTTGCTCTCTAAGTTTGAAAGAGTTAAGAGGAAAGATGGAATGCCTCGGGAATGTTGGCGGGGAGGCTGCAGCTCTCTCCTCTCTGCTTCTCACCCTGGACGAACTCCGGGAACCAGGAGAACTCAGTGATGACTCTGGGTTCATGCTCTTCCCTCAGTTCTGCCCCAAAAGCCGCCTCTGTGCACTGGAGAGGGAGGGATGTGCAATTTTCTGCAGGGTGAGTCTTGTTTTCACCATGTTCCTGGAGAGTTCCCAGACACAGGGAGAAAACATTTGAATTAGGAGCCATTGGCTAATCCTTGTTGGAAAACAGGACCTGAAGAGTAGTGGGGTGGTGAGGGAAGGTAAGGGAGAGAAGAGTGAGCAAGAGGAAACAGTTATTTTGCCTGCATTTTTTCCTCGCCTGATTAAATCTAGTGACATTTGAACTTTGCGGTACTAAAAGAACCCAGCTCTGAATGTGGGGCCTGGGACCAGAGGGTAAAGGCGGGGCCTGGAGCTGGCTTGGCTGCTGGTTGCTTGGCACTGAGGACCTGCTCTGTGGCTGGGACCAGCTGGTGTGGGACCTGACTTGCCGGGCGCTGAGGACGTGCGGCGGGGAGAGCCTTCGGGTCCTGCAGCTGATGCAGAAACTATGGTGCTTCTCCAGGGCTGTCTACCAGGTGGGACCTGCAGCTCCTCTTTATGTTGCTTTGCAGCATGAGAAATATGGGGAATGGTGGGGGAAGGGCAGAAATGATTGTCACATGTTTGGGATTATGGAGTGTGTTATAATAAATGTGGGGGGCGTGGTTAACATTAATTTAGCATCCTCTTCAAGGTACCAGGCACTGTGAGAGGTGCCTTGTAAGCAGTATCTAATTCTGTTTTCCAAAAGACCAGATAAAGTAGGTGTTATGTCACCATTTTGGAGATGAGGTTATTGAAACTCAGAGAAGGACTTAAGTTGCTCAAAGTCACCCAGCTGGTAAATGGCAGAGCCCTGCAATTTAAACCAAAGATTTTCTGGATACAAAGATAAGGATGCTCGTTCCATGAGTTCATACTCCTCTTACAAGAGACTTTGTTTTCTCAAAGTGCGTGTTGGGGTGGTGACAGGCTGGGAAGGGACCTGTGGCTGTGGAGACAGGAGGCCAGGAGGGAGAAATGCTGAGCAACAATAAGAAGTCTTTGTTCTCACTTCCTCGTCCCTTTGGTGGCTTACATAGTGGCCCCTGAAGTCAGATATTCACACACACTTCTTCTCAAATGTAAGAAAAAGAGAACATTTTCTGCAGGAAGGTAGTCCTGAGTCAACTGGCTGGAGGTGCAGAGCCCTCCAAAGGGGGAGACAGGAGTGACTCTGTCCCCTGTTCATCCGCTCAGACTGCTGTCATTTCAGTCCCCACAGCCCAGCCCAGAGGAAGGGGCCAGACTACTTGGTGTCGTAGGGGGTGTCACCAGCTCTTCCCCAGTTGGCAGTGGTGTTTTGTAACCCAGTTTACTTCACTAAGTCAACTTGCCTGGTTTTGGCCCCCTCTCCTTGTTAGCTGGCTCACCGTATGCTGGGAACCAAGCAGGCACAGCTGGTCTTTGTATTTTTAGGCATAATTTGGCGGTGCAAATCCCTTAATGAACTGTAATGACTAAACAGCGCAGGACCATGTAGCCACCCTCCCTCCCTCCCCTCCTTGAGGAATGTCTGGATGCATGGAAGCGACAGCTCCTTGGAAGAGGTGCCCAGGAGCCTGGGTTGATTTTACAGGGGAGCACGCCCTCCCAGGACCCCTCCTCCCACTTCTCCACTTCTGCCCATTGGCAGTTGGACTGAAGACCATTCAGATGGTTTCTGGAAACGAGACTTTTCCCCAGAATAATTGTGTTTGAAGGGCGTGTGTGTATTGTTTTACTAATAATAAAAAATATGCCCATAACCGGTCTTATATAAATGAAATGTGAGTCTTACAAGTTTGAAACAATCTAAAAAATTTACACAATATTTCCAATGATTTGCAAATCTGAAAGAAACCTGGAAAAAAGTCTCCCTGATTAATCACATGGTTGGTTTGTCCACTTGAAGATTTTTCTGGTTTAGAGTCAGATCTCAAACAGCTAGGAGTTTGGGGGTGATTTCTTAGTCAAGGAAATTCTGTCTTAGCTGTTGCTGTGCTTGTGAGTGAATTTGAGGGCCTGGCTTCCTACCTCCATCCCCCACCTTCTTTGTACCTCCTGTTTGCGTTCTCAGAAAGTTCTATCACCACCAAAATTCTAAATCAAGGAAGCCCCTCTTCAAGGGGCTTTTCCAGGACTTCCCTTAATGTTATAAGTGGCTCTGAAAAGTATGTTGAAATTTATTGGCTGCCAGGTTTGGGGGAAAAAATAAATTGTTCCTGCTCAACCTCCATTCAGTTCGTCAGGCACGGAGCAGCAGATCTGTGTCTGCCCTTCGCTTCTCCTGTATGGAGTGGGGGCGATGGCTCCACAGCCCCATAAGAATTAAGTAAGGGCATGTGTTGAAGTGTGAGGCAACATCAAGTGCATTCACATGGGAATTGTTGTTTCTTAATATACTGTATTCTTACTGTTTTTATCTTGAGAAAAGTTCACCAAAAGTGTCTTTATTTTTTAGCGGTAAGGTGACTAATGGCCATTTTATGTATTTTGTTTAGGTGATTGTCTAGGAAAAACTCTGTCCAATTTTCCCAACACCATTTATTGAATAGACTGTTTTTACCCCATTGTATATTATTGCCTCCTGTGTCATAGATTATTGACTATATAAATATGGGTTTATTTCTGAGCTCTCTAATCTGTTCTATTAATCTATGTGTCTGTTTTTATGTCAGTACCATGTCATTTTGATTACTATCGCCATCTAGTACAGTTTGAGATCAGGTAGCATGATACCTCCAACTTTGTTGTGTTTGTTTGTTTTTCCAAGAGTGCTGTGGCTATTTGGGGTCTTTTGTGGTTCCATATAAAATTTAGGATTATTTGTTCTCGTTCTGAAAAAAAAGGCATTATTGCATTGAATCTGTAGATTGCTTTATGTAGTAAGGACATTTTAACGATGTTATTTCTTCCTATCCATGAGCATGGAATATGCTTCCATTTATTTGTATCTTCTTCAATTTATTTCTTCAATGTCTTATAATTTTCAGAGTGCAGGTCTATTATTTTCTGAGAGTTTGTTACTGGTATATAAAACTGTAACTGATTTTTGTATATTACTTTTATCCTGCTACTTTACTAAATTCATTTATCAGCTCTAGTAGTTTTTTTTTTAATATATTTTATTGATTTCAGAGAGGAAAGGAGAGGGGGAGAGAGAAACATCAATGATGAGAGAGAATCATTGATCGGCTGCCTCCTGCACGCCCCCCACTGGGGATCGAACCCACAACCCAGGCATGTGCCCTTGGCTGGAATCGAACCCGGGACCCCTCAGTCCACAGGCCAATGCTCTATCCACTGGGCCAAACCAGCTAGGGCTCTAGTAGGTTTTTTTGTGTGGAAACTTTAGGATTCTTTATATATAATACTAGAGGCCTGGTGCACAAAAATTTGTGCACTTGGGGGGGTCCCTCAGCCTGGCCTTTGCCCTCTCGCAGTCTGGGACCCCTCGGGGGATGTCCACCAGCTGGCTTAGGCCCGCTCCCCGGGGGGATCAGGCCTAAGCTGGCAGTCAGACATCCCTCTGGCAGTCCTGGAGCCCTTGGGGGATGTCCACTTGCCAGCGGGGAGCAGGCCTAAGCTGCAGTTGGACATCCTTAGCACTGCTGAGGAGGCAGGAGGGGCTCCCGCCACCACCACTGTGCTGGCAGCTGGCAGCCTGGCTTGTGGCTGAGCAGAGCTCCCCCTGTGGGAGCTCACTGACCACCAGGGGGCATCTCCTGCATTGAGCATCTGCCCCTGGTGGTCAGTGTGTGTCATAGTGACCAGTCGTTCTGCTGTTAGGGTCCATTTGCATATTACCCTTTTATTTTATAGGATATGTCATCTGCAAATAATGACAGTTTTACTTCTTCCTTTCCAAGTTGAATGCCTTTTATTCTTATCTGATTGCTGTGGCTAGGACTTTCAATACTATGTTGAATAAAAGTAGTGAATGTGGACATCCTGGTCTTGTTCCTGATCTTAAGGAAAATGCTTTAAGCTTCTCATCAATGGGTGTGATGTTAGCTGTGGGTTTGTCATAGGTGGCTTTTATTATGTCGCAGTATGTTCTTTCTATTCCCACTTTGCTGTGAGTTTATCATAAATGGATGCTGGATTTTGTCAACAAATTTTCTGTATCTTTTGATAAAACCACATGGTTTTTAACTTTTGTTTGTGTGGTATATCATGTTAACTGATTTGTTGATACTATACCAACATTGCATCCCAGAAATAAATCCCACTTTATGGTGCTATATGATATTTTTAATGTATTCCTGAATTTGGTTTGCTAATATTATGTTAAGGATTTTTGCATTTTTGATCATCATGCATATTGGCCTATAGTTTTCTTCCTTTGTGGTGCTTTTGTCATGTTTTAGAATCAGGATAATACTGGCCTCATAAAATGAGCTTGGGAACCTTTTCTCCTCTTAAATTTTTTGGAATAATTCAAGAAAGATAGGTGTTAATTCTATTTTGAATGTTTAATAGAACTCACCTTTGAAGCCAGGACTCTTGTTTGTTGGGAGTTTTTTGATCACTGATTTGATTTTGTTAGTAGTTACTGGTTTGTTTAAATGTTCTATTTCTTTTTTACTCAGTCTTGGAAATTATATGTTTCTAGGAATTTATCCATTTCTTCCAGATTGTTCAATTTGTTGGCAAATAATTGTTGGTAAGATTTTCTTATAATTCTTTGTATTTCTGTGGTGTCAGTTGTCACTTCTCCTCTTTCATTTATGATTTCATCTATTTGGGTCCTCTTTTATTTTTGATTAGTCTGGTTAAAGGTTTATCAATTTTGTTTGTATTCTCAAAGAATTAGCTCTTGATTTCATTGATCTCTTGTATTTTTTTAGACTCTATTTCTGCTCTCCTTATTTCAATTATTTCCTTCTTTTTACTACTTATGGACTTTGTTTATTGTTCTTTCCTTATTTTATTTTTTGTATTTTATTTTTACATGCAATAAACATTAATATTTCAAGAAAAGCTATTTCAGTATAATAATGTTACATCCAGTCTCTATACAGTCTCCACTTTTGGTCCTCGGGTGTCAGGGTTCTCTCCTGCAAGTTTTCCGTTGATTATTCAGGAAGTTTTTCTGTATGTTAGTTGTAATAGCAGTTTGTTCCTGGGAGCATGTCCATGCAGCATCCATTTACTCTGCCACCATTTTTAATCTTCTAACCTTACTTTTTCCTTATTTTCTTATTTGAGATTTTTTTCTTAGTTCCTTTGTTTATTGTTCTTTCTTTAGTTCCTTATTTGAGATTTTTTGTTTGTTTGTTTCTTAAGGTAGATCTGCATTGCTATGAATTTCCCTCTTAGAACTGTGTTTGCTGTGTTCCATAGATTTGGGGGTCATTGTGTTTTCATTTTTATTTGTCTCAAGATATCTTTTGATTTCTTCCTTGACTTTCTTGTTAAACTATTCATTGTTTAGTAGCATGTTATTTAGACTCCATGTGTTTGTGTGTTTTGCAGTTTTCTTGTAATTGACTTCTAATTTCATACCATTGTGGTTGTAGAAGATGCTTGATATGATTTCAGTGTTAAATTTATGAAGACTTGTTTTGTGGCCTAACATGTGGTCTATTCTTGAAAATGTTCCATGTTTGACTGCCTACTCTTTGATCTCTTCAAATGATCCTATATAATAAAAGCCTAATATGCTAAGTGTCTGGTCGTCTGGTCAGCCACTCAACCAATCAAAGTGTAATATGCTAATGATATGCTAAGGCCGCTCAACCGCTCGCTATGACTTGCACTGACCACCAGGGGGCAGACACTCTGACAAGTAGGTTAGCTTGCTGCTGGGATCCGGCGAATAGGGACTGAACGAGATGGGCTGGACATGCCCTGGAGCCCTCCTGAGGTCCCTCTCTGGCTGGCCAACCTCCCTCATCCCTCCCCAGCCCTGATCGTGCACCTGTGGGGTCCCTTGGCCTGGCCTGTGACCTCTTGCAATCCAGGACCCCTTGGGGGATGTCAGAAAGCCAGTTTTGGCCCAATCCTGCAGGCCAGGCTGAGGGATCCCACTGGTGCATGAATTCATTCACTGGGCCTCTAGTTTTGTAATACTTCTGTAAAGACAGAAGAGGAAGATAAACTGGACTTTCCTGTAGCATGACTGATCAAAATCTTTCCTTTTGTTGTCATTAGTTTAGAAACATTTCTTTCAGATTTACTACTTGTTATTGGACATATTCAAATTTTAAAAATTGTTGTCAAATTTGGAGAGCTTTCTCTCAAGTTTCTTTTATATATAATCTATTATCTAACAAACTTATTGTTTGTAGTAAAAGTACAGGTGTGTACCCTTTAAACACTGAATTCTGGAAATATTCAGTTGTATTTTATGAATGCAATTAATAGAAAACATTATGTGGTGCTTCTGTAATGGTGTATGTTGTATATTATATTGTCCCTTGATAGGGAACAAGCTTCTGCTTTTGACTGGGGATTATGAGAACTGGACTCTCTACTTACAATTTTAATGTCTGATAATTAGAAGATTTCCCCACTGACTATTTTCTGGCTCCTAGCTTTGTAAACTGTCTCCTGTGTGGAAGCCACATTCCTGCATAGCCAGGTGATGTGAGATACAGTAATACCTGGCTAAGATCTGGCCCCATACCTTCATGTACAACTTTTGGGTGAGGAGTATGGCTGGAAGCCATGCCTACACTAGTACTGCTCATTTTTTTTCTTTTCATAGATGGAAGTGACTGTGAACTTCATCAATACTCCCCCTTAACCCAAACTACATGCATCCCAACTTGACTTTCCTTTAGCTGAATTCCAAAAAAAATCTGATGGCCATTCTGATGCCACCTGATCAAGAGGGAAAGTTTAACAGGGGGAAAGTTATTGTGGAAAGAGACATTAGTCACAAGTGAAGTGTAAGCTTGATTAGCTTCATGATGAATCCACCTCTGTACCTTCACCCCCTAGCCCCCGTCACCCCGGGTTGTGCAGTACAAACTATAGGAAAAATAAAATAAATGAGACTAACAACCTGAATTACTGCCATGCTGTAAATTGCTTCTGGCCTCAAAGATGTAGAACATATGTATGGCATATGTAAGCCTGTTTTAGATTATTATTTTTTAAGTTGGATGCCATTAGTTATTTTTTTTTATTTTTGGTCTATTGTAGAAACTGTGTCCTTCATTAGAGTTGTCCACTTTGTTTCTGTGTTGTTGTTGTTTTTTTCTAATAGCTACTGGACAAAGCACAAAAGAGGCAATATACCTGGTCTTCCTGGTTATAGGATGTAAGGTGTATCATAGAAACTAGGAGAGGGACAGTGTCCTAAGGGACACTACCACCTTCCTTTAATAAGTGTGGTTTGTTACATCGTTTTAAAATCATGCATGGTTCACCCGTCTCTGCTGCTTCTAGATGGAAATATGGACCAGTGGCTAGAGTAACCATCCAACTGTCAGAATTTGGGTAGAGTCCTTTTTTAAGCTTATATATCCTGGTTCTAACCCAATGCTCCAGCAGCAGATCTGTGGCCCACAGGTCAGACTGCAATGACCTGTATATACCACATTTCCTGCAAAAAGAGTAAGAAAAACAAGACAACAAGTGAGCTAATATATGAGATGGCCTTATCACCCTGGGCGGGGGTTTGTCATCACAGAGAATGATTTGTGTTTTCTTCTTAGTAGAAATCACATTTCTGTACTGAGAGGTTATAGAAACATGAACTGTTTTGAAAATGGAACTTTATCAGTTATATACATGATTAATTATGATGATGTCAGTGGTAAATTCTAATGACAAGCAGTTCTCTAAAATGAGATTGGGTTTTCAGTAATTCATTTGTATCTTCTTAAACAACTAGTACAACCAGTTTGGGGCCCATGGATTACGCCATGATTCAAACAAACGTTTCCACATGTGGAAAGTTAGGCTTTGATTCTCAATTTGCTGTTTTTGCTGTTCCCCTTTCATCATTTCGTTATGGCGATGTATGTTTTCAAAGGGCTGTGCCCTTTGTATTATTTAATGCCTGCATATGGAGTGGGCTTAGCTTTTTCTCCAGTGATCTATAACATATGTTATGGTTAAAGGAGGGAAAAAAGGCTTGCACAAAGAAGAACAATTAGCAAATTTATGAGGTTTGTTGGTAACTTTTCCCAAGTCTGTGCATTTGTTTTAACCTTTCTGACAGTCATTTGGGCTGTTGACACCTGTCAGTAAAAGATGGTGTGTTTGCATTCCCACCAATATGTTGGAATGTCACTCAGACTGTCTCCTGCAACAGTATTTTCTTACATTAACGCGGAATCACGTCTTTGTAATGAGATTGGAAGCAAAATTCTCATTCTTGAATTTGCTAATTTCTCCTCTTTGATGTGGACAATATTTGCAAACAATGTCAGAGCTCTGCTTTTATCCTGTTCATAAAATATTTTTGAGTCTGACATACGGTATGTTTTCATCCTCCTTGAAAGCACTTTCCTGGTTCAGGTGAGAAAAATAATACTTTTGGAGTTTTAACATTCTCTGTCCGTTATCTCAATCATCTCTCACATTGGGTCAGTTCCTCCCAATATATGCTCATCTACTTTCAAAACATTGTGGAAATCAACTCTGTATTTAACTTTTGACCAACATCAGGCTACATTTGAATAGTGAGGGCTTTGAAAATTCTACTTAGGTGGGGTCTGGAGTAATGCCACTGAAAGGGGTGTAGCCAGTTTTTACTTAAATTGTATGTTTACTTGGGGATATCTTGAAGTGGGGCTGATGGAGAATATAGGGGGCCTAATTTCTCTGTCATTGCCTTGAAAAAAAGACATTTAACTAAATGGAGAGTTTTTGCCTAATAACCTCAAAAAGTCCTATTCACAAACTCGTGTCTTTTCAGAGGCCCATCAATTGAAAGAGAATTTTCCACACATCCTAACTTCAAAAAAAACTCAAAAAACATATTTGCATGGTTTCTCTTTTTAGAGTTTACAGAGTAGTTCCAAGTGCATTCTGTTATTTTTGATTCTCAATACCACTGGGAGGTATTATAAACAAGGGTACTCCATTAGCAGATGAGTGGATTAAAAAACTGTGGTACATCTACACAATGGAATACTACGCTGCGGTAAAAAAGAAGGAACTCTTGCCATTTGCAACAGCATGGATGGAACTTGAGAGCATTATGCTAAGTGAAATTAGCCAGTCAGAGAAAGATAAATATCACATGATCTCACTCATTTGTGACATCATAGACTGATGAACAGGGACAGATCCAAAGACAGAGAAACAGCGATCAGACTATCAATCCCCAGAGGGAAAGTAGGGGAGGGTGGGGGTAAGGGGAAGAGATCAACCAAAGGACTTGTATGCATGCATATAAGCCAAACCAATGGACATGGACAACAGGGGGATGAGAACATGAGTGGGGGTGGGGGGAAGGTTGGGGGTTAATGGGGGGATGAGGACACATTTGTAATACCTTAACCAATAAAGAAATTAAAAAAAAAATAAACAAGGGCACTGCACTGGGCTCAGAGAAGTTGGTGGCTGGCCTCCTGTGGGGAGGATCTCAGCGGCTATACTACCAACATCTGTTCTGGGGTAATGATCACCCAGGAAGGCCAGCAGATTTGGAGTAGCCCTCTTCAACAGTCATTTGGAAGAAGATGGCTAGCAGTGGATGCTAAAGTCGAGTATTCTAAATTATATTTCTAGCTTTTACAATTAATTAGGGTATGGCATATTTCTGCCTCAGCTTCCTCATGAATTAAATTAAGATTGATTCATTCACTTATTTGTTCATTTATATTTTGTTCATTTAACAAATAATGAACAAACACCTGGTATGTACCAGATATTGTGCTAGGTTCTGGAGATGAGAGGGTGAGCAAAGCCAAATAGGATTTCATATTCTTATAGAGGTTGCATTCCAATGGTAGAATCCCAACAATCATTCATTTACTCAGCAGCGCCAATACAATACCAAACAAGGTCAGGTAAATTAAAATTGGAAGGCAGTGCTTTGAGGACAAGGTACATGGTGACCTAACCGGGTATAAGATGGGAACTTACCTATTTTGAGATATCAGGAAAGGCTTCCTGAAGAGGCAATATATGAGCAGAAGTCTTAAAGACAAGTGAGAGTTAACTAGGCAAAGGGGGCCAAAGGCATGGGCAGGAACAATACTATGTGCCAACCCAAAGTTGCTGCAGCAGACAGGAAGACAAGAATACTGAGCTGGTTAGGCCTAACAATCATGTGTCCTTATTTAATAAATACAATGTGTTTTATATCATTTACAATAATGGTGACCATCCTGCTTGACCACTGGATGCTCTGTATTAAGCATTGTCCTAACCCAGTGATGGCGAACCTTTTGAGCTCAGCGTGTCAGCATTTTGAAAAAACCTAACTTAACTCTGGTGCCGTGTCACATATAGAAATTTTTTGATCTTTGCAACCATAGTAAAACAAAGACTTATATTTTTTATATTTATTTTATATATTTAAATGCCATTTAACAAAGAAAAATCAACCAAAAAAATGAGTTCACGTGTTACCTCTGACACGCGTGTCATAGGTTCGCCATCACTGTCCTAACCCCACATTGGACCTTGTGAAAACCAGCTGGCCTATTTTGGAAACCCCAGCCTCAGCTAGAAATTGTCTTCATTCCCAAGGGTGTGAGCTCATTACCACACCAGATGGGTTCCCAATAAAGGATGATTGTGCAATCTGATTATTTTCATGTCATGCTGATTCCCTTTGGAAGATGGAAATGGGGTATGGGGTCTCCTTCATCTTTCTAAGTTAGAGGAGGACGTCTGCACACCCTGCAGATGGAGAGAAAATGTGCAGTTCAGAACGAGGTGCCAATTCTGGAATAAGGATCCACTAACAATCACTTTTGAACTGGAGAATTGATTCATTTTTATCACAGGCTGCATCAATTAAAGTAAGTTGAGCTTCCACAGTGATACCTTGGAAATCTCAGTGACTTAACAGGACAAATTATGTAAGTCCAGCAATGTTCTATTGGTAGACGCTTTCCACAGGATCATTCAGGGTCATCTTATGACTCTATCCTCCTCTAAGTTCTCATTGAACAAAGGAAGACAGAGAAGGGAAACACCCACGAATGTTTTTATGGGTCTTCCCTTCTACTCACATCCCATTGGCCAGAATGCTCATGGCCACTCCCAACAGCCGGGGATGCCAGGAAGAGCAGGTGGGTGTGCAGCTGGCTCACCTATCACAAAGGGTCAGCTTCGCCTGGGGTAAGGACATGTGCCCTGGAGTCAGTGAATTGACATAAGTCCCAATTCCCAGACCAGATCTTGTCACCTATAAAATGGAAATAGCAACTCTGTTTACCACATAGTGTTATCTTTAGGATTGAATGAGGCATTGCATGTAAAACACTTAGACCAAGCCCGATAAATAGTATATGCTCAACAAATGTTATGCTTTTATTATCAATGTATTCATTCGCTAAAAAAGTGAAAGAAAATGTAATCTCTTTGTATTATCTCATCTCAGAAGGAAAAAAGCTCTTGAATATCCAAATTTGAGGAAGATTATTCTTCCTGAGCCTCCTTTACATTTCCAGGGGAAATTTAAGAAAGTCTTTTCATAGACAGTTTTGTCAGGAAATGAGCAAGCTGCGACCCAAGAGTCAAGTGGGCAAATTTGGTGCCTTAGGTGGCAGCCGCTGGGGACTCCCAGCTGAAAGTCACCCGGGCTGGCGGTTCCTAGAAATCTGAAGGGTGCTCTGTTCTCTCCCCCCGTGAGCCTGGTTCCAGGCGCGGGGGCTGCCTCTCCCACACCGTGTGGCTGTCTCTGCTTCCCAGAGTGAGCGTTTTGTTTATAATGTCCCTGTTCTGGGGCAGCCACTCTGGCTTTTCCACAGCGTCCACTGGTCTGGGCCAAATAACCCGCACTTTGTTTTCTCTCTTGGCCAAGTCAAGAGCGAGCGCAGGGCACCCTTGAGCATTTTCTGAGCAAGAGGAGGTGCTTGTTGATATTCAGCTCTGGGGGGCAAATTGCAGCTGACATCTCCTTAAAGGGCTCAGATCCAGGCCAGGTGGCAGAAAGGCATGAAGTGCCAGCTCTCCCTGTGCGCTCTGGAGGTGATAGAGGAACAGGGTACTAATGGTTGGTGTGGCCTCCTTTAACAACTGCTGTTGTACTTAGCTTACCTCCTATGCCCATGAAGCCTTAGATAAAGCCTTGGGAACAATTGGCTCAGCTGATGTGACACAACCTGGCCTTCCTTTACAAGGTCCACGGGATATTTGGAGCATATCACCTGATGACATGAAATCTTAGCAACAACAACAACAAAGTCACAGCTTTTGAATGTGTATAGACATTATTTGATAACCATTGGGTGGGGAGGGGCTGCTGAGAAGAAGGGGTGCTGGGAATTCCAGCCAATGCTGTCTAATAAGACTCCATATTTACAGAGTAAAATATTCCAAATGGCTGGGAGTCCTGTGAACTGAAGCTAGGGTAATCCTTCTCTTCAGTCAAGGCTACATCTCAAACACCAAGGAAATCACTTGCCTAGACTGGTTATAACTATAAAAAGTAAAACACATTGAAGATGTTTATTTAGTTCTGTTTCGAGTATTTTACATACATATTAATTCTCCCAATGAGCCTATGAGGTAGCGACTATGATCACCCATTTTACAGATAAGAAAATGGAGGTGAGATCACCGCGCCCAAGGTCACACAGGCCAGAGTTAGGCTGGCTCCTCATCGCTGGGTTTATAGAACCATCTACCAGCCGGACACCCTTTCTGGTGCCCACCCTGGGCTCTGACAGCCATCTGAGTATATTCTCTCTCTCCCTCTCTCTCTCCTTTTCTCCATTTCCCTCCCCCCACCTCTCTCATCTTAGTCATGTGTTCAGTTACCATATATGATCGATCACCTTTCTAAGTAGCTGACAGTACAGAGGGAGAGAGAGAGATTTGGGGGCCAAAGAGACACAAGGACACAACTAAGAATAAATAGAATGGGGAACTGAAGGCAGAGAAAAGCTAGTGATTTGCTCAACCCCGTGAATTAATATTGCAGCCAGAAATAGCACCAAGGATTCCCAATTCCCACTAGATTCTCAATATGAGATACTGTGCTTTCCCCAGGAAGGGAGGGTTTACACTACCTCCTTTGTGTTTGGACTCTGCTTATGGTAAAATATCCACCAAAAGAAGTGGTGAGAATCATAAAAACGCAGTTGGGCAGTTTAGCCTCTCAAAGGCCCTGCCTATTTGATTATCTTTCAGCTTCAGACAGACTCTCCTTCCCACACACGTCTGTGCAGAGTCAGAGTCATCCACCTACCAGAGAGAGGGCTGATCCTGTCATTAATAACTGTTTGGGTTAGCTTTTGGTCCAGAGACTGTGACTCTTCTCACAATTTTCTAAGCCAGTTACTTATCAACAATGTCTGGGCAAGCAGACACTCAGCCCTCAGGCCTGAGGAAGTGCCCCGGGTGGAGGCCGCAGAGAGGAACCGAACTGACTGTGGAGCTCACTGTGAACCTCAGTTTTCAGAAGTGCTCACAATCTCCTGCTCCCGGCCCTTCCCAGGCACGTCTGAGGGCCGAGACGTGGGAGTAGCCTGTTTGTTTTCTTACCCAGCCTTGTGCTGTTGGCCAAATTGTCAATGCTGCTCAGAAATTCCAGTCAAGTCACTTGAATCTTAAAACTTACTGCTAAATCAATTTATAGTTTTCTCTGCCATGGGGACAAATACAATTCTATACAGCCACAATAATTTTATTTTTCCTCAACTAGTAATTTTACCTTTTCTCCATTTTTATTGCGATATAACTGACATACCTCATTGTGTAAGTTTAAGGTGTACTGCATAATGATTTGACTTACATAATGTTGTAAAATGACTGCCACAATAAGTTTAGTTAACATCCATCATATATATATATATATATATATACACAAAAAAAAGAAAAAAATGTTTTTTTCTTTGCAATGAGAACTCTTGAGATTTACTCTTAATAACTTTACTATGAATCATACAGTAGTATTAACTGTAGTCATCATGTTGTGTATTACATTCATAGTACTTGTTTATCTTATAACTGGAATGTGTACCTTTTGATCCCCTCCCCCATCCCTTCCCTCTGCTAATCACAACTTTGCAGGGAACACAGGGTGCAGCTAGTAATTTTCGATTTTGCATCATGGTGTGAGATAGCAGAGACTTTGGTGTCAGCCTGATACAGTTCCATTACCTGTCTCCACCAAATACAGGTCCACCGTCTACCTGTTGCATGAACTTGGCAAGCTACTCAGTTGTGATGAGCCTGTTTTCTCTTCTGTAAATGGGATGGGAATCATTTTCTTATAAGATTGTTTTAAGGATAAGATATTCTACCTAAAGCACTCAGCATATTGTATAGCATGTCCAAGGTGCTCAATAAACGGTAGCAGTTTCATTGTTAACCCTTTATTCATCATTTAAGCACGCCTGGGAATCTAGTTTTGATAGGAAGGCCCTTTGCTGCAGCATTAGAGATGAGTTTGAAAGGGCTTAAAATAAAGATCAACCACCTTGATATTTTCCACATACATTGCCAATTCAAACCAAGAGTGGAAGAGCCTGGAAAACATAGAAATAATCTTCATACATCCTGCTTTATGTCTAAGAACAATTCCTTCTCCCTCTCCCAGCATGGACTGCTAATCAGTCCCCATCCCCTTGAACTGTGCTTTCTTGAAGGGTTGAGTATCTCCACATATGGAGTGCAGTTTCTCTGCGGGGCCTTTAATACTAGAAATTCCTAAACAAAGCAGGCCCTGGCAGAGCACGGGCTCCACGTTGACAAATCAGCTGCCATCAGGCGCCACCTCAGGTATTACAATGTGTTTTCACTTAAGGAGGGAATAGCAACCCAGACTTCAAAGGTTAGCTCCTGGCCCTGTGCAATAGCTGCTGATCGTCCCACTGCAGAATGGCAGTATCTGGAGCCAGAGAGAACCTCTCCACCCTGCTCTTATTGTCACCCTCACCAGCCATATGCTTCTTGGAGCACTGACACCTCAGTAACTTGGGTTAGAAGTACAATGGATCACCCATTAAATGGCATTTAAGAGCAGAATTATTAATATCGAGTTAGATGACTACCTCGCCCAATTGAATATGATGTATGCTTTGTTACGATCCTGTGACATTTGAAAAATGGGAGCTGTCTAAGAAAGAAAATTGAGTATATGGCTAAAAGAATTGAAGTCAATGCTCATTCTCAGAAGAAAAATTCAAATTGCTTTTAAAGACAATTTGCTGGTTATTTCTAGCCTACCTGCAATCTAAGCTATCACAGATTAAAAGGAGAGCGACAGTCAGGTTTGCGTGGGGGCCCTGCATTTCACACGGCATGCTGGGAGGGTAGGGGCAGGGTGCTGGACCCAGGCCTGTGAGTCTTCCCACCTTGGAGGAACTTTGGCAATGACACCAACAGTCACACATGCTGCCACGGGAGGGATGGGGAATATTGCCATGGGACGGTGGACCTGGTGTCTTGAGGGTTCTGGTGACAGTAAGGCCATGTTTCTTCTCATTTGGCGACCTTTCCTATTACTTGAACAGCTAGAGCCACTGAGCACCGTAGGAATCTCTGAGCAGGAAGAGGCCTCTCTTTTTATTTATGTCTGCACAAGCAGCCCAATCTGAAGAGAAGCAGCAAAGACAGTGGAGAACTGAAAAATTGGCACATTTGGGTCTGTTTCTGCCCAGCTGTCCTAGCACAGCATGGACCATTCATCGCTGTTCCTCTTCTGTTTCCCTAACGAAGGAGTAAAGACCAGCTGCTGCTCTGTGGAGATTCTTTGTAAAGTGAACCCCTGGCTGTGGTGGCTCAGTTGGTTGGGCGCCATCCCGTGTACCCAAAAGGTTGCAGGTTTGATTCCTGGTTGGGGCATCTGCCCTGGTTATGGGCTTGAACCCTGGTGGGGGGCACGCAGGAGGCAGCCAATCAGTCAGTGTTTCTCACATCAGTGGTTCTCTCTCTCTCCCTCTCTCTCTCTCCCCCTCTCTCTTCTCTTCTCTAAATAAATCAATTTTAAAAATCTTTTTAAGAAAAGGAAATGCAGAATTCCAGGCTCCACCCCAGACCTGCCAAGTCTGAATCTGCATTTTAAATAAATAAATAAACTGCCCCTAGCCGGTTTGGCTCAGTGGATAGAACATTGGCCTGCGGACTGAAGGGACCCAGGTTCGATTCTGGTAAAGGGCACATGCCCGGGTTGCGGGCTCAATCCCCAGTAGGGGGCATGCAGAAAGCAGCCGATTGATGATTCTCTCTCATCATTGATGTTTCTCTCTCTTTCCCTTTCCCTTCCTCTCTGAAATCAATAACAACAACAACAAAAAATCTACTAAATAAATAAATAAATAGACAGATCCTCTTGTGTGATTATGGCAGGCCAAGTTCCTACAGTTTACAAACAGTAAAAATAGTTGATAGTGCAAAACCAATAAGCAGCTCTTGGGCGAGTCCTGCCCTCACTCACTTTAGAATACCAAAGGAAATGTTGTAAATGTTACAGGAAAAGGTTCACAAGTTAATTGTGTGAGGGAACAAAAGCAGGATACACAACTGTTCATACAAAGCAATCCCCATTTCACAAGGGAAAGAGCATCTATGGAGGAGTCCGGTGGAGAACAGCATTGTCCTAAAAGAGGAGTATGAGGACTTGCCACATGCCAGGGATCAGGCTATGTGTCCTGGAGATGCATCTAATTTAATCCTCACAGCAGCCCTGTAGGCAGTGGACACAGTAAGAAGTGGCACGGCCAATTCTGAACCACGGCAGATGCTTCTAGAATTCAAGCTTTTTTGCTACTAGGCTATAATTACAGACATATTTTAACTTCCTTTAACTTTTCTGTTTTTCAAGTTGTGTGTTGTTGTTGTTGTGGTTTTACAATGAACATATATTACCTGAAAAAAATCAGAGAACAAAAAACATTTATTAGAGGGGGAAAAACATATAAATTTGTGAAAAGCAATCACACTTGCTTCATAGAGGAGATGTTAAATCAAGCCAGATTTAATTACCTCTAAAACAAGCCACTTCTAATTTAAGAAGGAAATCTGAAAGAACATCCTAATAACTCCAAAACTGGGGAAAGCGGAAAACAGATATTCTCACCTATCACTTCTCTGTAAAATTTTAAATTATATCTGATTGCCCTTAACGTTTTTCCTAGTGATTAGGATGACATTGCCCACCCCCAAACGTGGTCAGCTTACTCCCTTCATTTGTGCTTTTTTCCCTTCTTCTCTTACTTCTCTCCATAGCTTTCTCTGTAAGCTCCCCTCGGCCTCATTCATGCTTAGTGTTTCCTTCTATGGTTTCCTCTCAGTCTGCACTCAGGCTTCTATCTTCCTGTCTGTCCCAAAAAACAACTTCTCTCCAGCTGCTGTAGCCCTTGGATGCACACTAATGCTCCCCTTCCTTCTGTACTGAATGTCACCACTGCCTCCTCACCACCCATTCCTTAAGCCCCCACAGTCTTGGCCTCTGCCTCTACCATCCTGCTTCCCACAAGATCACCGGTGACCATTCACTTGTTCCCTCAGTGCCCATTTCCCACCATCGTCAGTGTTTATGTAGCTTTGATCGCCTTTTTGGAGGTGCTCAGCACCCTTGGTTTCAATCTCCCTCCTCTTTCTTCTCAGCTTCCATTGCCAATTTCTCTTGCTCCACATCCCACCTAAATCCAAAGATCAATTCTCAGTCTTGTTTTCTTCTCTCTGTATATATACGCTCTTTGAATCTCAGTATTTCTTGTGTACTACATGTTCATGGCATAGTTTATCCACAACTCCAAAATATATATATGGGAAGGTTACGTTCTATTGCGCAAGAGAGATGATAACTAAACAAACAAGCAGGAAAGGGTCATCAGGAAGGACTTTCTGACATCATGACATCTGAGCAAGACACAGATGATGAAAAAGATCTAGGCAGCAAAGTTCTAGTGGAAGAAAGGGCAGAGGGCAGAGCAAATGCAAAGGTCCTGAGATAGAAACAAAGGTGGCCTTTTCTAGGCAGAGGAAGAAGAAGACAGCATGGTGAGCAAAGGGGAGAGTGGAAGAAAGGGCAAATGGAAAGGTTGACTCCTCCATGAAATGTTAAATTACTACAATCCTTGGTAATTCTTTTGTTATCATTTTACCTGGTAATGGCATTATCTGTGTCTCCTACTATAGCCATCTCGAGTGAAAAAATGAGATCTTACTTGTTTTTTTATTCCTTCCAGCACTAGATCAACAAATTATTAAATTAGTTGCATTTCAGTGGGGATAAGACAGAAATGAAATCTGTTAAGATCCAGACTTACCCCAAGTTAAAACCAGCCTTTTGTCACTAATCAGCATGATGCCAGAAATAACATCACACTGAAACATCAGTAAAATTTAGCCAGAACAACTAAGCCAAGTGTCCCTTTCTTTTTTGCCTGCTCCTGGCTGGGAACTCAGCATCCCCCGAGCCGCTCATCTGGGACAGGGTTTCAGGGTGTGTGCATGTTTTCCATCTCCGCGGGGCCAGCCGTGGGTGGAGGAGAATTCCTGACACAGGATAGGTCACCCTGAATTAACGGAGAGGACTCTCTCCTGGGGAAATCTCTACATGCTGTAAAGCCAGTAACCCTGCTAATTAAAGAAGCATTTTCTGAGGTGCTGTGTTCTGTCATAAGAAGTGTTGACTCTTGATGACATGGAGAATGATTAGCATCTTATTTCATGCATTCCAAACAGAAAAACACACAGATGTGAATGTCTGCCCTTCATATCCATTGCTTCTGAAACAAGGCGCTAAGAAATCTCAGTAGTTTAGGGTGCAGCTCGGAGTCAGAAAAGCACTGTAAAGGGAAAACACTTTTATGTTTTTTATCTACTCTCAGCCCGCTACATCACCACTTCCCTGCCTACACCATGAGCGAGTTTTCCACACATCGAGCTATTCTGTGACCAGTCTGGTGCCATTTAACTAAGTTCTGATACTATTTACCTGGAGATGGGGTCTGATCCCACAAGTTCAGGGTTCAGCCCCACAAGACTGCCCCTGCCCCCACCTCCTTTCAGAGGTCCCAGGTCCAGGTTTTCACCTGTGCTTCTGCCCACAGTAGATGGGAGGTCCCCACCACCCACTCCTTGGCTTCCATTAATTTGCTACAGCAGCTCAGAGAAACATTTTACTGACTGGATCACTATAATAACAAAAGGGTAATATGCTAATTAGACCAGATGTCTTCTGGACATCCTTCCTGATGAAGCTGGGGCCGGCAAAGGAAGCCAGCCCGGATCCCGGGTGCCTGTCAGTGGCCAGAGGAGGGATGCCCGGGTCCTGGGTGCCGGAGGGAAGCAGGTGATGCAGCCTGGGTCCCAGGTGACAGAGGGAAGCCGGTGCTGGAAGCCGGGGAAAGGAAGGCCTACTCTTGCACAAATTTTCGTGCATTGGGCCTCACGTTTTATTATAAAAGTATATAACCCAGGAACAGCCAGATGGAAGAGAATTATGGGGCAAGGTTTGGGGAAGGGGTGTGGAGCATCACGCTCTCCCAAAGCACCACTCTCTCCAGACCTCCATGTGTTCTCCCACCCGGCAACTCTCCAAACCCCAGACTTTTGGGTTTTAGTGGAGGTTTCATTGCTCAGGTATGATTGACTAAAGCACTGACTACTGGTGACTGAGTCAACCAGCAGCCCCTCTTCCCTCTCTGGAAATCACGGTTGGGACTGGAAGTGCCAATCTCTAATCACACAGTTATTTCCCCTGGCAGCCAGCCCCATCCCTCCTTAGGGACTTTCCAAAAGTCATCCCATTAACATAAACACCTTCATCACTCTTTTCATTCAGGAAATGAAATTCAGAGGGTTTTAGGAGCTCTGTGCCAGGAACAGGGATGAAGACTAAATATTATATTTGTTATTACAAATTCCTTATTACAAATCACACAAGGTTCTGGTATCAATGAGGTAGCATTTATTAACTTCCATATACCCACTCTGGGCCTCATGTCCTTATCTACAAAACAGGGATTTATAAAATTGGTCCAATAGAGTTGATGTAAGATCACCAGTTTGTGAAATTGATTTGTCAGTCATACAAGATCTTACAAAATTAAGGTATGTTTGAAGCTTTCGAAAAATCTTGGCAGCATCAATTCTGGTCTTCTTTATGTGGAGCTGCAAGAACACAATATTCCCAGAGTTCCCTTGATTAAGTCTGGCTCTGGGTGTGAATTCCTAGTTCCCAAATTGGGCTGATGAATGCACAAAGAAAACTTACTTGAAGTCATGCACTCATTCCCAAGTGAGCTTAATTGCTGTGGAAATAAGCAAAGTTGTACCTAAACAATTAAGTTTTAGAAAATGCAAGCAGAAGACCTCTTGCTTGGAACATGACACCAGCTCCTCTCTAAAATTCCCCCACACCAGGATCTACAACTATTTTTACCTTGAGCGTCAGTCAGACCTGCCTCCATTGAGTTAATGTATCTTGAAAGTGAAAGGTCTTTAGAAGTGGATACATAGTGATGAATGACCATTTGATTTCGTGTTTTGAACTGTAGATATGTTCAATGAAAGATTTAACTAGTATTGAAAACGAGTGAGTTCCAGATCTCAACCCCCAGCAAATAGTTATACTTTAGGGTAGCATCTAGTACATCAACTTTCAGCCTTTTTCATCTCATGGCACACATAAACTAACTACTAAAATTCTGTGGCACACCAAAAAATATATTATATTTTTTGCCAATCTGACAAAAACTAGGTATAATTTTGATTCATTCATACCAGATGGCTATTGTTTTGTTGCTGTGGTAATTTTTAACTTTATAATCTAAGGAAAAGGAGGTCAGTGCCCCTGACTAAATAGTCAGGTATTGCATGTTTTAAAAATTATTGTGGCACACTGATTGAAAATCGTTGATCTAGTGCAAATGTCAAAAGTGTTTGAACAATCCAAAAATTATATGTATTTTAACTTTCAAAAATCTTTTCCCTTTTTAGCTTATCACTTCTGCTGGTGCCTTCTCCCCATCTCCACCACCTGCTCTTTTGTTCAAACCCTTTTTGCCCATCCTGTACCTTTGAGCTGCTGCTCACTGCCTCTAACTCCTTCCTCCTTCTTTATCCTACTGTCTTTCCATTCAGTTCATTTTACCCATCACTGGGTAAGTCACTTGTCTGCTAAATTATCAATAGCTTTTATGGTTCTTGATTGTCTTCTAGGACCAAACATTTAACAAGAAAACACTTTTTAAAGTGTGGAATCATATCTTAAACTCCCAATATATAAAATAGATTTGAAGAATGACATTTTAGCAGCATGAGCCTATAAAATTTGCATATTATGCCCTGGCCGCATAGCTCAGTCAGTTAGAGTGTTGTCTCAATATGCCAAGGTTGCAGATTAGATACCCGGTCAGCGCACATACAAGGAGCAACCAATGAATGTATAAATAAGTGGAACAACAAATCAATGTCTCTCTCTCTCTCTCTCTCCCTCTCTCAAATCAATAAAATTTGCTTATTACAAGACCATTCAATGGGAATTATACTTGGTTGCACAATACCAAGAAAATGCTAGAACACTCTGATATGTGTTTTTTATGTGAGTGGACATGTGCAGGCCTGAATGTTTGAAAAGGCCAAGACAGAATGACTCTGGTTGACTCTTGATGACGGAGAATAATGACCCAACCAGGCATCTGTGAAAATTTCACAAACGCAAAGTGCCTCGTCAGACAGACAGATCGACTGACTCAACACAGTACTCATTTGACACATACTCCACTTCACCAGTTCTTTTATGTGCAATATTTGAAAAGACTTTATTTTTAGAGCACTTTTAGGTTTAGAACAATATTGAAAGGAAAGCATAGAGATTTCCCATCCACCCTCTGCCCCCACACATGCACAGCCTCCCCCACTAGCAACATCACTCGCCGGAGTGGAACATTTACTCACAAGGATCAACCCACATTGACACATCACAATCACCCAAAGCCTACGGGTTCACTCTTGGTATTTAGAAAAAGTATGACATGGATCCTTCATGATCATACCATGCAGAGTACTTTCAACGCCCTAAAAGCCCTCTCTGTTCTGCCTGTTCATCTTCTTTCCCACCCCCGTGACCACTGACCTCTTCCTTGTCTCCCTGGTTTTGCTTGCCCATTCTTCTCATATAACCATTATAGGTTGTCCCTGCTGCTTTTCTAACTGATTGGCCGCCTTATTGCTTAGCCAGGAAAAGGTATTAGGAGAAAAGAAGTGGAAGTTAGAGGGTGCAAAACAAAACAAAAAGACAAGAAAAAAGAAACACTGGATTCTGTTCCCATGGTGAGGCTAAAAAGGGAGTCAGCAGCCTCTGGAGTTTGTAGAGTGACCCAAGGGAAATGGACTGTGTTCAGTGAATCACAGACACCTGTGTGTGACTTGGGGCCATTATATTAGGTAAATAAACAAGGGACTAATACACCTGACAGTTTTGTTATGATAAGAAAACTGCTCTCCTCTCCTGAGAAGCCTCTGGCATTGACCAACACTGACAAGATTGAAGAGGTTGAGCAGGGGATTCTGGGTAACTAGCACATGTTTCCAGCCTCAGGCATGTTCCTTGACTGAGGAAAGGGCCTGCCTAGAAAGTCCAGCTGAGTTTGCTCTTCTAGATCTGAGGTTCAGGAAGCATTCGCCTGCGCCTCTGACTTCACTGGCTGGCCCGGCCCCTCCATTCTGGTGGCCGGGCCTGATGGGTCAGGACAGGGCTATATGCAAACAGTTCAACGAAGATCAGATCCCTTCCTTGACCCTTTTTGGATCCCAACTTATAGCTGTGGGGCCCAACGTTATTTCTCACCCGGCAGTCGTATTTTTTAACCTCCCGGAAGCCGTTGGTGTATCTCTCTGAGAGAGGGGAAGGCAAACCCTAGAGTGTGTGTGAGTAATGGCTGGGCCCTGATTTACAGGTTTGGTTTCAGCCAAATGAAGGTGAAACTGAGGCATCTGACTCTGGCCTCGCTCATTAATTACTCCGAAGCCAGGAGTAACTAATGAGCAAGGAAATGAAGGATTTGGTCGCTGGTGATAACTGGCTAAGGAGAGAGAGTTACACCAGCGAAATGCAGAGTGCCCCCACACCGTGTAAATGTGGAGGTGGCAAGACTTCCAGGGGTGACCTGGATATGTAATTGGGGAGCTTTATTAAATGACTGGCCGCATGGAGCACGTAAAGTCTCCCGGCCGGTTCATATGATACGCTGCTCCAGAGGCGGAAACCAGCCGCATCTGAAACTCCACGGAGCCCTGCCTGGCAGATTTTCAGACAGCAGTGCCCAGGAGACATCTCAAACTTTATGACTACATATTTAAGCATTTATGAGACTTGCACTGTGTTCCATTAAAATGGAGAGAGAAAGAGAGAGAGAGAGAGAGAGAGAGAGAGAGAGAGAGAAAGAGAGAGAGAGAGATGCAAGAGGAAAAAAATCTTGAGACTTCCAGCAGGGGTAATTAACCCCAAATGTTTCATAAAGGATTTGATAGCATTCTGGTTTAAACTCCCTTCCCAGGCCTGTTATAGAAGGGAAAGAGAAGAAAGGAACTTATTAAAAATTCACCATTGCACTTTTTAAAAAATCATATGACTAAATCAAGCTGTTGGACCCATGTTCAGAAAGAGACTAACCACACAGACCTCATGCCAAGGTAACAGATTAAAATTTTACTGGAGAGAAAATATTTAAGACACAGACTGGCAGTTTTCACCAGACCCACCCGAGAAATGCCTTTCTTTTATCCCCTCATCTACTTACTCTACGCCTTGCCTGTCGGGTCTGGGTTTGGCATCAGCCTGGGCAGCTTGGCGTCTGCCCAGCTTCCCACCAGCTGGGATGCATTTCCTGTTCCTCCCCCTGCACCGTTGCTGGTGGAGAGGCACGGAGGGGCCATGTAATAGCAGAGGTAACTGAGTAAAGCCAGTGCTAATACCTGTTCCCGTGACCTCTCCTGCACATGGCCCCACCTGACATGCTGACCTCCCCAGGATGAGGGCCACACCCCAGGACTGTCCTCTTCAGGCCGGGTCTCGAAGACAGAGTCAGTGTGCTTCACTGAGGGTGGGGCTGCCTTCTATTTGTCCCTGTGTGCCCAGGCAGTGAAGGCACGTCATCAGTATGCATACACTAAGCCTTCTCATGTTACAAAAGAAGCTTCCAGAACAGTCAGCCCTTGAGTCAGCATCAGTCTCCAAAAATTAACTCCGAACATATAAATAGGGGAGTTTTCTGTCTAATGCCAGGGCAGACACATTGAACGTTCAGCAGACCAAACAGTGTCATGCTCTGTCACACCTGCTAATGGATGTGTGGTCTCCATCTCATGAAAGATCCCCAAGAAGTAAGCAGACAGTCTGATGGTTTCAGCATTCACCTGCCGGGAGGGAGGTACTGGACAGGTGGCTTCTTGTGGTTCCCCCAACACTTTAACTCTGCCTTCTCTGGTTGGAAGAAACGTTTGCGTGTTCTCACTGATGGCTCACTTTATTCAGGGTCTGACCCTTTCACTGCCATGCCTTTCTGACCACCTTAGCAGGACCCCTGCTCCAGCCCACCCCGAATCAGAGTTTGAACAGCAATCTAACCCATAACCGCCAACCTACTTCCATATCAGATATTTTTAAAGACATAATAGATGTTTAGCTTTGGTATCATCTAAAGTGAATGAGAAGCCCTGGCCGGGTAGCTCAGTTGGTTAGTGTTGTCTCAATTTCGGGTTCAATCTTAGGTCAGGGCACATACAAGAATCAACCAATGAATTCATATATAAGTGGAACAACAAATTAGTGTTTCTCTCTCCCGCTCTCTCTCTCTCCCTTTTCTCTAAAATTAATATAAATAGATAGATAGATAGATAGATAAATAAATAAATAAATAAATAAATAAATAAATAAATAAATAAAAACAAATCTATACTAATAAGGCGGCGCGGGCAGGTCCAGCACCATGGCCCCTTTTACAGCGGCCATGGGAGAGGCACCACCACTGCTGCCAGGAGAAGCCTCAGCGCTGCACCATGGCCCCTTTCGCAGAGGCAGTGGGAGAGGGGGCTTCGCGGTCCTGGTCCCACAGAGGCAGCCACACAGCCATGTCCTGGCACCACGCCTCCAAAGAGGCTGGACTGGGTGTGACCTGCTGTGCCTCAACCTCACACAGCTCCTCCCCCAGCTGGCCTGGCCCCAGATCGCCCCCACCCACTAGTGGGCTGGGGTTAGGGGTGGGCCAGGCCAGCATTAAGAAGTGAGGGCCCAGGGCTGGCAGTGGCGCTAGCAGTGAGATGATGGTGGTGGCGCCTTCCCCTGATCAGTCTGATCGCCTCCCACAGAGGGAGGCCAGACTGTGGCTTAGGTCCGCTCCCTGAGCTGGCCTAAGCTGTCAGTAGGACATCCCCTGAAGGCTCCAGGACTGTGAGAGGAGGCAGGCCAGGCTGAGGGACACCGGGCCTCTAGTTTAATAATAAAAAGAATGAGAATTATACATTACTGTTGATTTAGGTATATTTTTCATCAAATTATCTATTTGATTAAGAATTGTGGTTGGCTTTTATGTCCTTGTTTTGGACAATTTGCCATATGGAAAAGCACAGCCCCTCACAAATATCTGGAATTTTCAATATGAAACATATAACTCATAATTTTAGAATCACTTCACGGCATTTTATAATTCATGCAATCCCCTACTCTTTGTGTGATCAGACATTTTATAACATAAACCACAACACATCTTGTTTCTCTCAAGAAAAATAAAAGCAGAGCACAGCTTTTTTTTTTTTAACCCTTTCTTTGGTACCAGGGAAGAAGACTTTCTGTTTTTGCACAAAATGCATAGATCTTTATAAACTTGGTGTGAAACAACTTATTCATACCTTTCCAGGCATCTTGGTCAATAAAAATTCAAGCCATATGTTTTCGATTGTTTGGATTGCTGTAACAAAGTACTATGGACTGAGTGGCTTAATGACAAGAGAAATTTATTTCTCACAGTTCTAGTGGCTGGGGAGTCCATGATGAAGGAGCCAGCAGGTTCAGTGTCTGGTGAGGACCTGCTTCCTGCTTCAGAGACAGCATCTTCTCACTGTCCTCACATGGCAGAGGGCAAGGGAGCTCTGGGGGGGTCTTTTTTATTTTTTAACCCTAACCCAAGGATGTGTTTATTGATTTGAGAGACAGAGAGAGAAACATTGATATAAGAGAGAAACATCCATTGGTTGCCTCCACCGGGGGTCGAACCTGCAAGCTTTTTGGTGTACAATATGACGCTCCAACCAACTGAGCCACCCGGCTGGGGTTGTGGGGTCTCTTTTATAAGGACACGAATCCACTTATAAGGGTTCCTCCCCAAACCTCCAAACACCATCACATTGGGGATTCGGTATCTATGTATGAATTGGAGGAGACACAGTCGTTCAGTTTATAGCGCCGTACGTCCCTCACACTGCTCTAATGACTAAAATCGAGGCAGGCCCTCAGCCACCTCACTCCTTCCCTGGTGAAGCCTTGGTACCCCCAGTTCCATGATCTCTCTCAAGTGCCTACAAGATGAACTTGCCTTCCAGTCTTGTTTTACATTTTGTTCATAGAGTTCAACTTCAGTCTGTCAGCCCTTCCTGCTCTCCCGTAAAGAACACAGGTCCCAGCATTGCAGTGACAGCATTGGAGAAGTCAGGATAGCACCGAGGAGGAGAGGGAGCTCATTAGTGCCTTTAATGAGCCTTCCCCAGTTTCATTTGTGTCTGAATCACAAACTTTCTGAGTCATTTACCCTGTCACAGAGCCATTTTCGGAGCGGGTACGCAACATTAGAAAGGCTCAGGCCCCTCCATCTCAGAGAGACCACAGTGAAAATGCAGTGCCACCCAGAATGGAGGTGACATGGCGGCCTAGAGATCGCAGCACCTGCCTTTGCCTCTGCGGGCTCCATTGGCCGCACCTGTCAGAGGTCACCTGAACAAGGAGCTCAGGGTACTGGGCATGCTGGGCCCCTGACCTGCCCTTTCCCATGACCCCACTGGTCTGGATCTCAGGTGCAGGAGCTATAAATTGGCCCAGAACAGGGTCTGCTCTTTTTTTTTTTTTTTAAATTAAATCTTTATTGTTCTGATTACATTTGTTCCTCTTTTTTTCCCATAACTCCCCTTCTCCCAGTTCCCGCCCCACCCTCCGCCGTCACTCCCCACCCACTGTCCTCATCCATAGGTGCACGATTTTTGTCCATTCTCTTCCCGCATCTCCCATTCCCCTTCCCCCCGCCCAAGAATAGTCAGTCCATTCCCCTTCTATGTCCCTGATTCATTGTAATCACCAGTTCATTCTGTACATCAGATTATTTATTCACTTGATTCTTAGATTCACTTGTTGATAGATGCATGTTTGTTGTTCACAATTTGTATCTTTACCTTTTTCTTCTTCCTCTTCTTAAAGGAAACCTTTCAGCATTTCGTATAATACTGGTTTAGTGGTGATGAAGTCCTTTAGCTTTTCCTTATCTGTGAAGCTCTTTATCTGACCTTCAATTCTGAATGATAGCTTTGCTGGATAAAGTAATCTTGGTTGTAGGTTCTTGCTATTCATCACTTTGAATATTTCTTGCCATTCCCTTCTGGCCTGCAAAGTTTCTGTTGAGAAATCAGCTGACAGTCGTATGGGTATTCCCTTGTAGGTAATTGAGTCTCTTTCTCTTGCTGCTTTTAAGATTCTCTCTTTGTCTTTTGCTCTTGGCATTTTAATGATGATGTGTCTTGGTGTGGTCCTCTTTGGATTCCTTTTGTTTGGGGTTCTCTTCGCTTCTTGGACCTGTAAGTCCATTTCTTTCACCAGGTGGGGGAAGTTTTCTGCCATTATTTCTTCAAATAGGTTTTCAATATCTTGCTGTCTCTCATCTTCTGGCACCCCTATTATTCTGATATTAGTGCGCTTGAAGCTGTCCCAGAGGCTCCTTACACTATCTTCACACTTTCAGATTCTTTTTTCATTTTGCTTTTCCAGTTGGGTGTTTTTTGTCGAATCTTTGGTTTGATTCTTGTGCTCCTCTGGACTGCTATTGGGTATAATATTCTTTATTTCAGTCCGTGTATGCTTACTTTCTAATTTCTTTATCGTAGCATCGAGGGTCTCATTAGTTTTCGTGAGGCTCTGCTCAAGTTTATAGCAAGCCCTCAAAATTGCGATTCTTAGCTCCATATCCTCCATTTCTGTCATGTTTTTTGGTCTCCGCATCTTTTATGCTTTCTTGGTGCACCCCCTTGTGGTCTTTGTGCGCAGTCTTGTTCTAGCCAAGCCTTAATTGTTGTAGTTAACACTAGAGGGATTTGACCACCAGGCCGACTGGCTGTAGGAATCAGCTGTGTGGAAAACGTCTGTCTTCTGGGAAGGCGCTAATCCAGCCTTTGCCTGAGGCGATCGGCAAATGGCTGTGCGCAGGGCTTGGGCGGGGCGGGATCAACAGGGCGGGCGGAGGGAGCAGTTATGGCCGCTCTCAGTCCCGTTCCCAGAGGCTCTGCTTCTCAGAACCCCGGCAGCCGCTGCAAACCTCGGAGAGAAAGCTGCCCTCAGGTTCCAACTGATGCCGGATAATTCCGCTTCTCCCGTCTGAGTCTGAATCCCTAGAGACTCGCCCGGATCTGGAGCCCAGAGTCTGAGACTCACTCCCGACCGAAAACGACAACTGCGCCCTCAGCCACCAGCCCGCTTTTGCGCGCACCTCGGTACCTTTGTATTTTCCACACTGCGCCTCCTCTGAGCCTTGGTTTGCTGTTCTCTTTCCTTCTAGTTGTAGAGTCTCTCTTCAGCCAGCCTTCCTGTGGTTCTGGGTGATGTCCGTTCCGTCTTTTAGTTGTATTTTTGAAATGGTTGTATGCGGCAGCGGTCTCCGGTGTTTACCTACGCCACCATCTTTCAATCCCCCAGGGTCTGCTCTTTACAGGGGACAGCCCTGAGGAGCAAGCTAGACTTATGGCTCGGGAAGACCTGAATCCTTTTCTGGTATTATGCTTTCTCTGCCATTTGGCTCCCCTCAGGTCTGCTTCCTTCCTTTGTAGTTAGTGGCACCGCAGGATTAAGGAGTAATCCCAACTGGCCACTGACTGGCTGGGTAGCCATGAGCAGGCTTAACCACTCTGCCCTGTAGTTTACATGCGGGCTGGACTGGACAGCCGAAGGACACTTCTGAGCCCTAACCTTCCAGGAGTCTATGGATAAGGCAAGAGGGTCATGTTGAACGGAGAGGCAAAATGGATAAGCCCCATCAGGAAGCTGTTCTCCCAAGGCAGCACCCAGACCCTTCCCCTGTGGGCATGCTCTTCCCCTCACTGCCTGGGTTGTTCTCCATTCCTCAATCCCTTCAGAATCCACCAGGAAAGATGGTAATATGGTGTGAAGAAGCAGGGATAGAGCCATCCCTGTTCCAGACTTGCAGCATCGAGACTGAGAAAAAGAAATGTTAGCAGGCCAATAGATGGACATTATGCAGAAACACAAGAACGTCATTTTTTAATGGAGAAAGAAATGATGACATATATGGCATCATATTATATTTAAAGAGTCCTGTCTTTTGAACATGACATCAGCACTACTGAAGGATGGCCTTTCTGGGAAGTGGGCCAGCAGGAGTGATCCCACATTCTTGCCCCTTCCAATTACAATAGTTCACATATTCTTTCTTTTGTTGTTAATCCTCACCCAAGGATATTTTTTCCATTTATTTTCAGAGATAGTGGAAGGGAGGGTTAGGGAGTGGGGAGAGAGAGAGAGAGAGAGAGAGAGAGAGAGAGAGAGAGAGAGAGAAAGAAAGAGAAAGAAAGAAAGAAAGAAAGAAAGAAAGAAAGAAAGAAAGAAAGAAAGAAAGAAAGAGAAAGAAAGAAAGAGAAAGAGAGAGGGAGGAAGGAAGGAAGGAAGGAAGGAAGGAAGGAAGGAAGGAAGGAAGGGAGGGAGGAAGGGAGAAAGGAAGAGAGAAAGAAGAAAGAAAGAAAGAAAGAAAGAAGAAAGAAAGAAAGAAAGAAAGAAAGAAAGAAAGAAAGAAAGAAAGAAAGAAAGAAAGAAAGATGTGAGAGAGACACATTGACTGGTTGCCTCCTGCACGTGCCCCAACCAGGCCCGGGGATCAAAACTGCAACCCAGGTACAGGCCTTTGACCGGGAATAGAACCTGAGACCCTTCCATCGGTGGGGTGACACTCTAACCACTGAGCACACTGGCCAGGGCAGTTCATATATTCTTGAATGGACAGCTGGAGAAGACTAGGGAGCCTGGCTTTGGTCACAGGACTTGGAGAAGCTGACTGCCTGTGGGAGGTGTTAACCCCTGACCTTGGCCTCAGCTGACACTGCTCTGAGTAAACAGCATCAGACCCCAGAGAAGGAAGGATATTGCACAGACTACTTCAGGTTCACCAAGCAAAACATGGGTGGTGGTAGAATTTCTCTCTAACTCAGGGCCAAATGGCTCATGGTGGACAGAACTTCAACAGGTATCAAGTTGTTTTCTCATATTTATTTCCATCAAAGAGCTGTGCTGTTTGTTTTGCCAAAAACATTGGCTGTTAATACCTTAACAAGCCTTCCAAGTGTGTATCCCTCTGCAGTTTCTAACTGTCTATCAGGACACTGAGACTTATTTGACAGCCAAGGTGATGAGATGGAAAACACTTCCTGCTGCCAGGCTGGGAAGTCTGATTTAACCTGGGCTCTCCAGCAGCTTCCTCTGTGGCTGTCCTGCTGAAAGACGTGGCACATTGAGAGGCTGTCAGGCAAGATGGTCACTGCAGCACCAAAGATAATTATTGTTGTTGTTGGCTCCACAGAGTCATTTAAGGGTTTTTTCCACTCTATATTTAGTCATACTTGCTACTAAATCAGGAATACTTTTATATCATTGACATTTGACACATAGACATTTTTCTGGAGGGAAAAAATAACATTCAAGTTCTCACATTAACGTTGGGAAAGTACAACCTCACTACCCCCAAAAATGTGGCAGTTTCTAAAGTTGGAGCCAGGGACTAACCCGCCAGAAGTTTATATTACAAATAAATCCCACTCTTTATGCCAAGGAAGCATGTCAAGAGGCTGACAGTTAAACTGGCCAAGCTAAACCGTTTCCTGAAAAATTAGAATCCCCAAATAATGAATTACCTTTTACCTGATTAAAAAATAAAGGCAAAGTGGGTTGGTAATCACATTCTAAAATAAGAAGTAGATCCAAAATGTAACTAAAATCATATAGTTAATAATTTTCAAGACCCCAAATGATCTCTAGGTTGGTTTCTCTCCCTAATCTCACTCTATGTTGATTAGTCCCATGAGACAGAATAACTTGAACTGCACAGTTAGTACCAGAGTGAAATCCCTCCAGCTGCTTCTGGGGGCTCCCCTTCCCATGTAGTCACCACCACCACCCCCCCTCCCCCCACCTACCCCACGGTTTCTCAACCCTTGGCATAGTGACATTTTGGTCCAGATAATGTTGTGTCATGGGCACTGTCCTGTGCATTTGAGGATGTTTAGCAGCATCCCTGGCCCCTACCACCAGATGCCAGCATACCTCTCAAGTTGTAGCAATTAAACATGTGTCCAGAGCTGGCTTGATTCCCGTCAGGGAACATGTCTGGGTTGTGGGCTTGATCCCCAGTAGGGGGCGTGCAGGAGGCATCTGGTTGATGTTTTTCTCTCCCCCTCTCCCTTCCTCTCTCTCTCAAATTAATAAAAACATACAGTATTTTAAAAATGTCTCCAGATGTTGCCAAATGTCCCCTGGGTGGGAAAGCAAAGTCACCCCTTGTTTCAAACCACTTTGTTAACCTCTCTGTGCTCAGTACGAAGCTTTGCCAAGAATTAACCTGAAGTTGTGCTGTGTAAATATATGTTGTTATGACCTATTGAGACTGTTTAAGAATGGAGCAAAAATCAGTACCTTGAAACCATAAAAGGAGTGATTTCTGAGCACAAGAAAAACTTTTTTAATATTAAAGTGGTTAGTAATGATGTATATTCAGTGCCACTCTTTGAAGGCCTTTAAAAGTTAGATTAGAAGATTATCTGTAGTAGGAGGTTTAGGTAAGAGCACATAAATAAAATAGAATTTCTTTAAAGTCCTTTTTCAAACTTTTTGTTTGTTTTTTATTTTTAACAAAAAGGTTATATAGAAAGGCATGTAAGTATACAGGAATACAAAGAAAAATAACTTATTTCACAAGAGGTATTTGAAAGAACTAGGCATCCAGAGGAGGGGGGAAACAAGAATATGCTTATATGAGAAACAGTGGAGAATGAAATTGAGAGATTAGTGGATCATTCATAGCATAATATAATGGTTACAATTAAGAGATTTGCCTACTGATAAATGTTTCAGAACACGCATAGTACTAACTACTCTTCCACCCTTCTCACTGCAAATGGATTTACTGATTGAAGAGCCTTTTAAATTTTAATTTTAAGTTCTTTTTTCATTTCAGTTTTATTAATCTTCATCATAAATATTAATTTATGAGCACCAATGTCCAAAGGGCCTTAGTGTACTGTCTCACAAAGGCTAATGAATATCACTACCACATTTAACCAAAAAGCAGCGTGAATGTAGAAGAACTGACAATTTGTTCCTCAATTTGAAGCAGATCTAACCTAAAAGACACTGTTCCTTATCCATGGCCACATTCAAAGGAATAGCACCCTAAATATAAGTAGGGCATTGAAAGGCTTGACCCTGGGGTGCTGGGGAGGGGTTGCAATTAGGGATTTCATTATTTATGGAGTGAACCTTAAGTTGTTTTGTTTAACTGCTAACTGCGGTTTTCCTGTGTCCCTTTCTGCTTCGTTAAGTCCATTCTCACTGGGGTCAGCTATTTCAGCTCTTGTGGAAGCACCTTTGAGTCCAGAGAGAAGGAGCTTCCCCACAAACCCTCAAGGTTTGCTGCTATCAAAATGAGTGAGGCCCTACCTGGTTTGCTCAGTGGTTAGAGCATCGGCCTGCTGACTGAACGGTCCCGGGTTTGATTCTGGTCAAGGGCACATGCCCGAGTTGCAGGCTCGATCCCTAGTAGGGGGCGTGCAGGAGGCAGCCGATCAATGGTTCTCTCTCATCATTGAGGTTTCTCTCTCTCCCTCTCCCTTCCTCTCTGAAATCAATAAAAATATATTTTTTTAAAAACCCCACAAATAAACAAAAAAGTGAGTGAGGTTCTTTCCTCCCTCCAAAGACACGCAGTTGCTGGGGATGGCAAGCACTTGATGCTTTCCAGGGGTAGAGAAGGTTGCTCATCAAAAGGTTTGCAAAAATGTCCCCGAGAGGACTGTATCAACCCCGGATGTGCTGTCAGGAGTTTTTCCACTTCACAGAGAGCTGAAGGCTCCTGTGACCAGTCCAGCCAAAACTGCTATTGGTGCCTGTCTAGTCATGGGCAGCATTTATTAAGTGGGTCAGGTGCAGCACCGAGAAATGTCAAAACCGTTTACTTAAAGGAAAAAGCTCAGTTAACACATGAGTTTGCTGCATAAGTGATGAAAGTGTGACAACATGAGAAAGCTTTTTTTTTTTAATCAAAGTGGAACATAGACCCTAGAGATCTTTGAGATTCAAAGCAACCCAAACATCCTTGCTTCACTCCTCATTTACAATGAAAACCATTCTCAGTCTGCTCAATGTGCACTGGTGACTGGGCCAAGGAACCCAGTTGGGGGCTCAGACTCTAGCTCCATCATTCTCGCCACTCCACCACACATTGGTGATTTAAATGATGATTACTGTCCTCCTTAAAACAAGGAGTCCAGCTGAAGCTATTGACATTTCTCTAAGCTCATGCGCCACTTAATTACAGAGATATGTTCTGAGAAATGTGACGTTAGGGCGATTTCATCATTGTGCTAATATCATGGAATGCATGTACACAAACCTAGATGATAAAGCCTACTACACACCCAGGCTGCTCGATACTGTAGCTTATTGCTCCCAGGCTACAAGCCTGTGCAACATGTTATTGTACAAAAGAACATGAAATTAAATCAAGCACAAGAGAAAATGATGCAACCAAGAGACACAGTAGACACAAGATGCATGAGGCTGCTGCTGACATAACACACTATTTTACAGCAAATTTTTTACATATAGAGGGAGTACACTCTAAAACAATGATAAAGAAGGAGCATCCTATATAATTAAAGGCTAATATGCAAATTGACAAGCAGAACAACCGGTTGCTATGGCATGTACTGACCATTAAGGGGCAGATGCTCAATGCAGGAGCTGCCCCCTGATGGTCAGTGTGCTCCCACAGAGGGAGCGCCACTCAGCCAGATGACCTGAGTTGGGCTCACGGCTGGCAAGCACAGCAGCGGTGGGGGAGCCTCTCCCGCCTCCACTGCAGGGCTAAGGATATCTGACTGATGGCCTGAGCCATCAGTCGGACATCCCCCGAGGGCTCCCGGACTGCAAGTGGGTGCAGGCTGGGCTGAGGTACCCTGCCCACCCGAGTGCACCAATTTTGTGCTCCGGACCTCTAGTAGTACATAAACAAGTAACATAGGTGTCTTTATCATTATCAAGTACATGCACTGTAGGTAGTTGTATGTGCTATGCTTTCGCAATAGGTTTGTTCATGCCACCATAACCACAGACACGTGGGTAACGCATTGTGCTATGACATTAGGCAATAGGAATTTTTAGCTTCATTATAATCTTAGGAGACCACCATCATATATGCCGTCTGCTGTTGACCAAAAAGCATGGAAAGCCCATGGACTCTAGAGGTGGATAGAATTTGGCTCGACTTACGGTTTTCCACTCAAAAGATGCGTTTCTTTAGGGAATTTGTGTACCTTTCTGAGCCTCAGTTTCCTGTGTGTAAGAAGGAGGATGCAGTGACCAAAGTGGCATGACAAGTTTGAGAATGAATGAATGCATTGGGGTGATAAGTGGCAAGAGCGTGACATACCAACTGGCAGGTAGGGGGCGCTCAGGGAAGGGAGTTTTTCTCTACTAACTGGTCTTTGCTTTCCTTCACCACTGAAAAATAAATATCAGAGATGACCAACTTATTTTTGCCCATTCTCTGGAAAATATGACACACTGGATATAAAAATACTTTCACTGAACACAGTGCATGCGGATTATCCTGGGGCTTTCTGGAATATCATCCCTCAACTTCTAGAATGAGGGCTGCTGTTTCAGTCTTGAATTTACACTGTTCTCTTCATAATCTGATACCAGGTTTTTTGCAAGGTAGTTATGTGGTCTACTTTTAGTTTAAATGGAAGAAAACCTCCTTAGCATTCTTATCTCGTGCTAAACATGTAAAAATGTTCTGCAAGGGATTGCAAAGGGACTGGCTGTTCTATTTCAGCAAATGTGTAGTAAAATGCTTATACTCTGAAGAAGCTTCTGTACTTACCAGCAGAGATGCAAGTGGGATTACCTGGCAGAGTGTGTTTCTCTCTGTTCTTTGGTCAATGAACATTAAAAGACGGCGACTTCTCCCATTTTTAAAAGCAAGGGCATGTTTTTCTTTTCTTCTTCTTCTTCTTCTTCTTCTTCTTCTTCTTCTTCTTCTTCGTCTTCGTCTTCGTCTTCGTCTTCGTCTTTGTCTTCCTTTTTTTTTATTAATTGTCACTTGAGGATATTTTTCCATTGATTTTTAGAGAGAGTGGAAGGGAGGGGGAGAAACAGAGAGAGAAACATTGATGTGAGAGAGACACATCAATTGGTTGCCTCCCATACACGGCCAGGCCAGGGATCGAGCCTGCAACCGAGGTCTGTGTCCTTGACTGGAATCGAACCTAGGACTCTTCAGTCTGTGGTTTGATTGAGCCAAACTGGCTAGGGCACAAACATACTTTTATAATCCTATTTTTTCAGCTGTAAAATTAGACTTTCTATCCAGGAACTAAATGAATAAAGTGGATCCCTAGCTATTTAGTGAGGAAAAGAATTCAGACTTTTCTCCAAGCTAATATCCTCCTGTGATGAATAATTTTCTCTGGCTGGCTAGCACAATTAGAAGCTAGATTACCTATACCTTCCTAGAATCTGTCCCTTGATCTAGCTGTCATTTTACTCAGATATAATAAAAAAAATAAGATAAATATGTCCCCCAAACTCTGCTCTTTCTATCCCTCTTCTAGGCTCCTGTCCACATTTCTTACCATCCTCAATCTGTCATCATCAATGTTTGTTTAGACATATAATTCATATATTTCCTTCCAAAGTGTGAACATTTAATTAACCCCACCTACAGGTGCTTGGCAAATCCTGTAGCACTTTTTTTTTTAAATCATGTCTTCTGGACCTTCATTCATAACAGCTTTAAAGTTTTTTTACAACCTTGGATGCTTCTGGGTGTTGCTACCTTCTTTATAATAACTATGGAGCTGCCACAGAGACTGTTTCCCAGCAGCTACACTGGTGGTATTTCTACTAGTATATGTGCTGTTACTCCCAGGGTTGGGCTTGGCTGATAGTAAAATGAGCTTCCCCTCCTTGTCTGCTCCACCTGTCCATCCCTCTTTGGCCAATGCATCTGATGCCCAAATCTTTGGGAATGACAGGTCCTTTCTTTCTGTGCCTGGGGGATCCCCAGGGAACTAGATACAGGCCATAGGCAACACACATTGACCACGATTACCCAAAATATCAACAAAAAACATGAAACTTCTGCTTACATTGAAAAACCGAGAAGGAAATTTTCAATGTAGATAACTCTGTGTTTAAAACATGTCTGGTTCCCTATGGGTGCCTCCTAATTTAGAGTGTGACTTCTATTGTGTATATAATTTAGAAATCCTTCACTCTTCTAAATGTAGTCAGAAATGATTTCTTAATTACAGTGAATCAGATCAATTACTTGTTTGAGTATTCGCACCCCTGTCTATTAGAATGTGTCATCCCCTATTATTTTATGCAGTGTTCTTCATTTCTTCCAAAGACTGTTAAGTTCCTTGAAAGTAGTCCTCCTAGAAATCGATGGTGGTCTGGGATGAGTCTAAGTTCAACACGAGCCAAGAGTGGTGCCCAGAGATTGAGGGAGGCAACCCAATCTGAAGCCTCATTCATAGAAACATGGGGACCAGCTTGTGGGAGGAAGGCAGCCGGCTGGCCAACCTGCTCCAGCTGGGTGAGCTGCAGCCTCTGCAGGGTCCCAGCTAACCAGAAGTCTGAGAACCTGTAGTTGGCCCAAAGAGGCTTTTAGTTTATGAAAATTCTGGAAGCCATGTCTTAGGAGAAACACAAAGAGGTCAAGATATTTACCTTGAAGAAAAAAAAAAGATACAGGGAGGATAATGTCTATTCTTAATCAGTTAAATTTAATACATTCATTCAACTGTTATTAAAAAACATTTGTTGAGCAGCTTCCTGTGCTAGGAAGAGACACCAAGAGCAAAGGACAAGGGCCGGTGCTGCTTTTGCAGACTTAGAGTTAGTGGGGCGTGGGGGCCAGACAAAAAGGGCTTCCTAGGGGACAATATATTTTGGGTTAGGAACTACTTCGTTATAATTCTTTGGGGGAAACAAAGCCATTTGCCTAATTGTTTCCATTTCTTATTATTGAGATATAATTGACATATAATATTATATTAGTTTCAGGTGTACAGCATAATGATTTGATATTTGCATATAATAGTGAAATAGTCACCACAATAAGTCTAGTTAACACCGATTACCACACAGAGGTATACGCTTTTTTTCTTGTGATGAGACTTTTAAGACCTACTCTCATACAGCTTTCAAATATGCAATACAGCAGTGATTTTCAATCTGTGTACTGTGGCACACTGGTGCCATAAAAATTTTTAAATCATGCAATACCTGACTATTTAGGCAGGAGCACTGACCTCTTTCCCCTTAGATTGTCAAATAACAAAATGACAACAGCCAACATTACTATTTCCATCCAGGGTGAAAGAATCAAAATTATACCTGTTTTTGTCAGATCAACAAAAATTATAATTTTTGGTGGGCCGCAGAATTTTAGTAATTAGTTTGTGTGCCATGAGATGGAAAAGGTTGAAAATCACTGCAATACAGTGTTATTAGCTACAGTCACCATGCTGTGCATTATATCCCCATGGCTTATTTATTTATAACTGGAAATTTGTACCTTTTGACCCCCTTTACCCCTTTCACCCAACCCCTAACCCTGCCTCTGGCAACCACCAATCTGTTCTCTGTATGTATGTGTTTGGTTATTTATTTAAAGGTTCCACATATAAGTGAATTCATACAGTATTTGTCTTTCTACGGCTGACTTATTTCACTTAGCATAATATCCTCAAGGTCCATTCATGCTGTGGCAAGTGGCAATATTTTATTCTTTTTATGGCTGAATAATATTCGTGTGTGTGTATGTGTGTGTGTGTGTGACAGTTTTTTTTATCCATTCATCCATTGATAGACACATAGGTTGTTTACATAGCTTAGCTATTGTAAATAATGCTGCAATAAATATGGGGGTGCACATATATTTTTTAATTAGTGTTTTCACTTTCTTTGGATAAATACCCAGAAATGGAATTGTTTGGTCACATAGTAGTTGTATTTTTAACTTCTTGAGAAACTTCCATACTGATTTCCAAAGTGGCTGCACCAATTTACATTTCCCACCAACAGTATACAAGGGTTTGCCTTATTGTTTCTTAATTCTGGATCTTTATGCTCCTGATTAACTGCTTTATTTCTTTCTCTAGAACAGGCATGTATACCCCAGTGTGAGTCGCTTGGTGATGGGGTGCACAGTGGGTTTTAGACGCACAGGGAAAAGCATTCAGCCAGCACTGGGGTCGGGAAAGGCCCTGTCTGCTGACTGGATGGTGCGATGGACTCGGAGCGCTGTGGTGGGGGGTCCAGAGGAAGTCATCAGTACCCAGCATCACTGTGAAGGATCCTCAGCAGTGCAACCGCGCGTGTGGGGCAGGAGTGTGGATTTTGTCAGTCCTGGGGTGGGGTTCCCAGGTGACCGGAGTGGTCCCTGTGCTAAGGAAATGTGGAGTTTTATAAAAGGCCAAGTGTGAGGTCAGGGACCTGGGCTCTAGTCCTGCTGTGGGGCTTGAGCAGCTCACTTGTCTCTCTGGACTCAGAGCCTTTCCCGGCAGCGAGCTGATGCACTGGATTATCTAAAACCTCTTCTCCCCTCTTACCTCTACAGGCTCCCTCATGTCCAAAATTAATATTTTAGGAGTTCCCCAGGACTGGGATCATCTAGGACAGTGATGGCGAACCTTTTGAGCTCGGCGTGTCAGCATTTTGAAAAACTCTAACTTAACTCTGGTGCCGTGTCACATATAGAAATTTTTTGATATTTGCAACCATAGTAAAACAAAGACTTATATTTTTGATATTTATTTTACATATTTAAATGCCATTTAACCAAGAAAAATCAACCAAAAAAAATGAGTTCACGTGTCACCTCTGACATGTGCGTCATAGGTTCGCCATCACTGATCTAGCACCTAGATTCTAGGTAAAGGACCCCAGCTCAGGGATTCTATGGTAATTAAAGGCCCATTTACCGTTATTCTTAACTCCACACTGTGATGTCCCCATGCAAGTGTTCTATCGTTCAAACAACATTCTCCCCTAAAGCTGAGACCCTTTACCTGTCTCCTTCCCCCAGTGCTTTGGGGAGTGGCTAGCAGTGATGCTCTTGGCTCGTGACTGGATTTTACAGATCAGAGAGAGTCATCTATACCCTAGAAACAAAGTGCGCTCACACCAGCAGGCCGCCCTAACTGCCTCTGCAGCATGACTGGCTGTGGCGCTGAGGGCTTCCTTTCTGAGTCCTAGGAAGACTCTCACAGCGCAAGTAACCCCTGCGGCTTATCCAGCAGAGACGAGCATTATCAAACACTTAACCGGGAAGTCAGACAGTGGCAGGAACCTACATTCCTGGCACTCATCAGCTCTTGATTGTAGATCTCAACCAGAGCCACACAAGCCCCCAGATGCAGTGCATGTCTCTGATGAAAGCAGGCTGTGACGCTAAGGGAGGCGGCATCGGATCCAGCCCCCTGAACACCTGACCTGGCCTGTTGGAATGTAGCTGCAAGCGCTCCACAAACACCTAATTTCATGCATTCATAAAGTCATCTCTGTCTCCTCACTAAGGAAATGCTGCATTATCATTGCCTATCTCTTTTTTCTGGAAATTCAAAGTGTCTTTTGGAAAAAATTATTAATTCTTACTCTATGTCCTGACATGGAATAATAATTATTATAATTTTAACTAATATTTATTACATGCTTACTATAGACAGGGCCCTGGCTTGTGTGGCTTTCATGAAATATCTTATTTAATTCCCACAAGAACTTTATGAGGCAGATGTTGTCCCTATTTAATAGATGAGGAAACTGAGGCACAGAAGATTTAACTTAATTTGCCTCATCATAGAGCTAGTAAGTAGCATGGCCAAGACTCAGACCCACAGAGACTGCCCCAGACCCTGCCTCTTTGCCACTCTGTCTCGCTGCCATTTCCCTGCTGAGAATTTAAAAACCAAAGGTTATAAAAGTTGGCGTAAGCTCACACTTGGAATGCCTTACAGCCAATATCAGAAACTAGGCCTCCAGCTTTGGGGAGCTCTGTTCCCCTCCCCTCTTTTTATTCAGGTGACAAAACTAGGCTAAGTGCCAGCTGTTACTCCAATTGTTCTGGGTTCTCCTTCCATCGTTAAGTTCTCATCTTCATAAACTGCTTTTCACCTTAAAGTGATAACACTTCTCTCCAAACTTTACCACTGAAAACCATCAAGGTCAGCGGTTCTCAACCTGTGGGTCGCGACCCCTTTGGCGGTCTAATGACCCTTTCACAGGGGTCGCCTAAGACCATCCTGCATATCAGATATTTACATTACAATTCATAACAGTAGCAACATTACAGTTATGAAGTAGTAATGAAAATAATTTTATGGTTGGGTCACAACATGAGGAACTGTATTTAAAGGGCCAGAAGTTTGAGAACCACTGATCAAGGTGCGTCACTCCTGTGGAGCCTTACTGGTGACCTAGACACGGGCCGACGGGGGCCAGAGGGCCGCGTCTCCAGGCCAGCTTTCCCGGGGGATGTCTAGGAAGGCCACCTCTGCTGCAGCTCAGGGTAGTCTGTAGCGAGAGCTCACCTGGAAGGCCCCGCAGGAAGTCCTCCAGACCGTCTGCCAGCCATTCCACATGGAAAGAGAAAGGACAGGACAGATTGTGAAACATGGGGCTGTCACGGTTACTCTATGGTCACGGAAAATTTACATTTTGTATGTCAAGTGGTAATTTGATTTAAAAATAAAAAAATTGCTGCTGGCTGCTATCCCACAAATAACGTGTAGCTTGTGTGCAGCCAAACACTTCTACAAATAATAAGGAAATAACACGTGAGAATAACAACATGGCTTGGCACAGGAAGACAAGGATCCCAACCATGTCCAGTTACTTTGGGACCAATTTCTTTTTGTGGGTTTGGGCGGGGCGGGGGGGGGGGCAAGTTCTAATATACCACCAAATGCTAAATCACGTTTGGAGCAAACTGGAGGTCCTTCTAAATGAAAAGTTCCATGTAATTTTATTTTAGCTAGACATCCTGTTTCTCATTGTTCTGTCACATATGTAAAGGTGGGAGGATGAGGAAAGGGAGACGGAGAAAGTCCTCCATGACTTACAGCCACTGGGCCTTTGGAGTGGCTGAGTGTGTCCAGCTCGCCCTGAGGTGGTTTGAATGGGGTGGGGAGGAATTCCTGGCAGATCCCCATCCCTTGCCCAGCCACACTCCACAGAGTGCTGTGAGAAATCACAAAACAGACTATCAAGGATAATATATAATCTCCGTTTATCACTGAATATAAAAAGAAATGAAATGGAGTCTTTAATATAAAAATAAAATAAAAACAATGGCTAGTATTCTAGAACGAGTCTGTATTTTTTAATTCCACAGGTATAAAAAAACAGTGCACCTGGATCAGCCTAAGATAATAAATGCCAATACAAATAGTTGTGCGGGTAGTTTGATCTTCATGATTACAATTCACAGTGCAGGACTTTTTCTTTTACTCTGGCTGAACTTCTACTTTTTAAAATAGATCCTTAAGCTATAATTATAAATCCTAAATACAACTCACTGGAATTCTGAAAATGAACTCTAAAAATGATACTAGGAAAAAATCAATTTTATTTCTTATGATCACCAGCTTAACTTACATGTTCCAAAAAAACTTAAATATCTTGAACATCCAACACTGCCAACACCTTAGAATTTAGAGATCTAATTATGTTCGCTTTCCCTATGTTGCTATGAAACACCAGTCTTCCCTTCTGTGCTGATAATCTCTCCACATGGATGGAATGTATAGGGTCTTTGCATTCATGATCATGTTGGCCTTCCTTTTAAAAGATAGCCTCATAGAAATAACTTGACTCTTTTCCTGATCCTTTCTTCCTGGAGAGGATATTTCTTGGCTATTTAAAAATTATCTTGACAATCTTTGTAAAACTTGTGTCCAGGTAAAAGGAAGAAACCAACTAAACCCAATTGAAATTGAACATTTTTACTTCTTGAGTAGTGTGATAAAAACCAGATATCAATATATGATTCAGAAAATTCTGAAAATTAATCTTTGCAAAGAAATTCATACATGAAATTAGGGTAAGTCTACAGTCATGGTATGAATGTTTGTTTCCTCACAAAATTCATATGTTGAAACCTAATGCCCGAAGTGAGCTGGGGCCTTTGGCAGGTGCGTAGGTCAAGAGGGTTGAGCCCTCCTGAATGGGATTAGTGCCCTTATAAAACAGCTTAACTTGACCCCTCCACCATGTGAGGACACAGGAAGAAGTCAGCCACCTGCAACCTGGGAAAGGGTCCTCACCAGAATCCAACCACGCTGGCACCCTGATCTTAGACTTCCAGCCTTCAGGACTTTGAGAAATAAATTTCTATTGTTTATAATCTGTCCAGCTTTTGGTATTTTATTATAGCAGCACAAACAGACTAAGACATCTAGGTTCTAGGAAACATTTCCAATGGCACAGAATCAGTCTTTCTGAATGGATGGTTTTGTGTGCTGGGGGAGAGAACAATGGTATTTGGGCTTCATTGTAAATAGAAATTGTAAATAGAGATTTACATTGAACTCTTTTGACTTGGAAGAACTTAACCATGCATCTTCTTTGCAAAGGCGGGGGATTCTATAAGTAAGAATAAAGATGGACATTGCCTCCCAAAGTGACCCTGTGGTGGCTGTTCTAAAAGCATCTGGTGCTCGGTGGTGCCTCTGCATGTCTTTATTCCCTTCATTCTATGCATCCTTGTCCATTCTCACCTCGAGCATGTTGCTCTTATTTGTCTGTGTAAGGAAATTGCCTAAGTAGAAGAAGACACGTGAAGACGTGAAGATAGCCAAGCTTGGGGAGCTCGGAGTGAGACAAACTCCTCTCTTACTGCTACAGTGGATCACAATTGGTGGGTCACAAAGGAAATATTGTGCTTTACGCCCGTGTCTGGGGGAGATGGCATTAAGAAGCTTAAAAATAAATGTCCCAGCTTTTAATCGTTAGCTTTGACTTGAAAATTGCTGGCTGATTATTGGCACTACTGTTGTGTTGCTTTTTTTCTATGGACTGGAATTGCTTTGGTTATTGCCTTGGCATTAATCAATACCCATTACAAAAGGGAATAGCCTATTACATCATCTTCGCCTCCCTTCCCCTATGCCTTGAGGGGATCCAGACAGGATTATTCCCTACAGTGAAAATCCCAAGTGTCAGGACTAGTCTGGCTACCAATGACCCCAACAAGAAGCGTTTCACTGATTCTCTGGGGATCTGTGTTCACCATTTGCCAGGGCAGGTTGAGAAATGTTTCCCAGTATATAGCCCCCCTGTCTCCTCTATTTCTTTGCATAATTCTTAGTTAATGTGCAAAAGCAGGCACGGGTCAAAACTGAATATATTCCTTCACTGTGGTTTTCAAATATCTGTAGCCGAGAATGTCTTCTTTGAACCAGACACCTAAAGGGAGGAAATGCAAAGTTGATTTCTGTGAGCAACCATTATTTCCCATGCACTGTATTTGATCAATCAAATAAATTTACTGATTGGTAACATGAAATTATTTATGTAAAAGGAAACTTTATACTAAAAAAGAAAAGAAAAAAATAACTTCCACTGCAATGGAACATTTCATAGTGTTGTACTGAAAATTGATTTTAGTAAAGAGAGAAGCTAAAATTAAAGAGCTTTGGCATTTTTCCTTCTGGCACAAATTAACTTTCCTAGAAAAATGGTCTGAATAAACAAGAGTGGAGAGTGGGAAATGATCAAATCAGTGAGGTTGAACATTTGTACACAAAAATAAACATATAGTTAGCTTGTGGTTGACTGTAAAAATTGTGATTAGAGGAAATTCTTCACATTATGTCTATTTTTCTCTATCTCCCTTGCCCAGTGGTCAAGTTTAAGCCTTACCATTGGGGCAGTGATTGAGTCTGAATCCTGACCAATGGTGAAATCAGTCTCAACCATCCCCACGACCTCTCCAAGTGACCTCAGAGTCTCGCCCATTGTGTACAATGCCTATCTATATAATAAAATGTAATATGCTAATTAGACCAGATGTCCTTCTGGATGACCTTCTGGATGAAGCCAGGGCTGCCCGGGTCCCAGGTGCCAGAGGGAAGCCGGTGCCGGCAGCTGGGGGAAGGAAGGCCTACTCTTGCATGAATTTCATGTATCGGGCCTCTAGTATTACATAAAGAAATACTCAAATTACATTCTGTATTAAGGCATTCCTTCAACAAATGGCTGTTGAGAACCCATTATATGCCAGATACTCCTCTAAACACTGGGGAATAGAGCAGAGAATGAGCATGCCCACTCTCATGGAAGTTCCATTTTGAAAGGACCTGGGAGACAGAAAATAAACAAATCTGTACTGTGTCAGATGGAGGGCAATGCCGTAAAGAAAATAAAGCAGTCAAGACAGAGAATGATAGCAGGGGGCAGGACGTTGTTTAGGTTGGGTGATCAGGGAAGGCTTCTCTTTGAGAGAAGTCCTATATGAATTAAGAGACTGTATCTGAGGGAAGAGAGTTTCAGGCCAAGGGAATGGCAAGTACAATGGCCTAGAGGTGGGAGCATGGCTTGTCCAGTGACTGGAATAAAAGGAGGGAGGAAAAAAGAAAGTGGGAGGAGATGAGTTGGAGTAGGGAAAAGGTATTTCACATAATGTTGTTTGCGGGGCTGGGGGGCTGGTATATGCAATTTGCAAATTACTCCTAATTAGATATGGTGCCTTAAAGAAATCTTAGCTGAGGCATAATGTGATCTTGCTTATGGGTTTAAAGGCTTTCTCTGACAGCTACCTGGGCCATATACTATCAGAGGCCAAACTCAATAGCTCAAGTTGGTTTTCATCATTCCCTGGCTGGCCATTGTAGGAAGTATGTTCTTAAGACTTGAAAATAATACAAAATAGGAAAAATAACAGAGCCAAGATCTAAAAAGATTCTTTACTTTTAAAACCCAGCTAAATAGCAGCCTCCCCTGGGAAGCCTTCCGTGCCCCTCCCTTGCTATACCCCACTGCTTCCCCATGGTTAGACACTCCCCAGCAATGCTCCCTTAATGTTGGCATACACTTCCCACATCATGTTGCTCTAGAACTTGTGGGTTTATTCATTTCTCCCCCCTCAACACTGCATCCCACTTAAAAATAGGAAGGTAGCTTACTCACCTCCCCATTCCTCAGACTGGCACACAGTAGAGATTTAATAAAATTTACTTGAGTCAGTGAATTAGCTAGGGATCTGTTAGGACTGGTTTGCACCAATATGATGAAATATAGTAAAATTCAACTGCTTGTGCATAAGTTAGATGAGGCCCACCTTTCCAATAGTTTAGGTTTTAAAAAGTCTGGTATTTAGCAGACCTTGAACTTAGTATGAGGCATGCATGGGATATAATTACTTTAAAAAAATATAGTAAGTTGATGAAGTCTTAAGATCTAAGCAAGTTGGGCCATTTGCTGATCAGATGAAAAGCACTATGAAGAACACATGATGTTGGACACCTGGTTTGGATTTCCGTATGTGTGCGGGTATATGCCTGTGTGAGCAGAAACAACACAATCTTATATTTCACCAGAAATAGATTTAGGCAGAGCCTAAGTCTGAGGTTGTGATACCTGAACTTTGGAAGCAGAAAAGTCCATGCCCAGGCACACCTGTCTAGTGGCTGGTGCATTGCCTTCTTTGACATTTTAACTTGGCCTTGGGGTTTGCTAACACCTGAAGATGTGCCCTGTAAAATCCCCTAACATGAAAGGGAAGTCCTGATTTAGTTAAATATCACTTCAAGGAAACATGTATGGAAGCTTCTAAAAGGCAAACAGATGTATATTTTGCCTTGGAGGCCTATGTGAGGCCTCACTCACATAGGCCTCCAGGGCACTATTTATTCTGTGCCCAAGGGGTGCATTCCTTATTTCTTTCATGAAAATACTTGACTACTCCAGCTTATCATTGTGGATGGAATGCATTGTTCCCATTCCATTTTCTCACCTTTTACAAGCACAACTTAACCAAAGAATGAACTACTCATAGTTGGTTATATTACTGAATAGTAATCCAGTCCTACTATTTGAATGCAGCCCATTTATTACTGACAATTACTGGAGTCTGAAGAAGTCATAAACAGACATGGCAGAAATAGTCAACATTCCTGTCACATGGCTCATTGTAATGATTCAATTCTACAACTGTGTCCTGGAGAGAGAGAGAGAGAAAAGTCACAAAGGACTGAACTTGTTGGTTTCTACATGATTTTTAACTGGACCATCTGATTCTAATTGTATCTCATATTTTGGCTTTTCAAGTCAGAAGCAGTGTGATTATGTCATTGGAAAGATAAGAGAGAAATTTTACTTTCTACTTTAAGTCAAACTTTGAGGAGAATGAGAGCTTTTCATTTTTAGAACACAGTCCACTTACCTTAGAGATAGAAACCAATCTTTTCTAATCCTACAAAATAAACAACCAACAGTCTACTCCTTATACTGACTTCTGTATAGTAAGTCACTTTACCCTCCCTGGATTCCACTTTTTTCTATAAAATAAAGAAGTCAAACACATTTTCTGACTCTGTAGAATTCTTTCATCTTTATTATGATACATGTATGGACATTGTTCTTGAAGACCACTGACCACCTGCTTACTTTCATAGCACTTTAGCTTTTAATTCTTCACTGCATAGCACCAATATCAGGGATGGACAGATAGATGGATGAATTGTCACTGTCTTAGTGAACTTGGACTCTATAACAAATACAAGACTGGGTGGATAAAACAACAGACATTTATTTCTCACAGTTCTGGAGTTTGGGAAGTCTGAGACTAAGGTGATGGCAGGTTGGTTCCTGGTGGGAGCTCTCTTTATGCCTTGCAGATGGCCACCTTCCCTCTGTGTCCTCACATGGCAGAGAGGAATCTCTTCTTGTAAGGGCATTAATCCCATCCTGGGGACCCATCCTCATTACCTCATTTAACCCAATCATCTCCCAAATGCCCCTATCTCCTAATCACATCAAAGGTTAGGGTATCAACAAAGGAAGTTTGGAGGAACACAATTCAGTCTATAGCTGTGACCATACAAAATGTCTAAATGCTTAATATATAAGGAAGCAAAGAAACAATACAGAAAAATGTAAGGGCACTGAAGCCACACTAAGTTTAAACTTCACTTCTACCACTAACTAACTCTGTGACTGTTCTTTTTTCTGTAAAATTGGGATGTTACAGGATGAAGTTAATGAAGAGAGGTAAAGTGCTTGGTTTGGCACTTTATTTTACTTATTGATTAAACTAGAGGCCCGGTGTATGAAAATTCATGCACTGGAGGGGGCGGGTCCCTCAGCCCGGCCTGCCCCCTCTCACAGTCTGGGAGCCCTCAGGGGTGGGAGGTGACCCAGCAATCAGGGGAAGGCGACACCCCCATCACACCTCTGCTGCTGCCACTGCCAGCAGCGCAAGCCTCAGCCAGCCCTGGTTACCTGAGCCTTGGGAAGCCCTGGGCAGCTGGGAGGCTGAGGGGGCTGGGGGACTCCGGAGGTAGGCATGCCTGCCGCCCCAGCAGGGCTGAGGGGACTGGGTGCTGCCATCTTGTGACTGGGCACCGCCATCTTTGAGGGCATGGCAGTTAGTTAGCATATTCCCTCTTTATTAGATAGGATGCTTGCTCCTACTCTGCTATTGAAGCACCTGTACATAACTGGTCCCATTCTAAGAGCTACAGGAGGATTAAAATATAAAAAATAAAGCAAAGTATTGAATAGAATAGTTGGTTCCCAGGGCCAAACAAACACGGCATGTGTTAAAGGTTTTGGAATAATAAGGAAGGTGCCATCCAGGAGAACCCAGTGTTTAACCTCTGACCTCCTAGCAATGTCGGCGGAACACTCTTCAGGTAGTATGGTTTCCCAAAATACATGTACAGTATTAGAATTCAGGTTCTGTGAATGTGCCCAATTTTAGATGCAACTAAAGAATATATTGTATTCCATGTTCTTACCTCCCAGGAAGAATTTCTATAATCGTCTCCAAAGTCTGCACTCTGCCTCAATTAGTTTAATATATTCTCTCCATAATGGGGTAGGAGTAGGAGGGCAAGCAGGGTGTGAGTGAGGCGTCCCAGGTATTCTGTTAAAGGGCAATGTTTCAATAGCATCCTAACCAGGCCAGAAGCTTTGGATGAAAGGGATAGTAGCATTGAATCAGTACCTACCAGTTTGCTTTCATCAAAAAATGCCTCAATGCTAGAGGAATGCTGAAATGTCTGACTCTCCCCTTCATCTACCTGGTTTTATAAAGATTGGGTGCAGCTTGATGACTGCTTACACTTTAGGGATTTCTTCAGTTGGTGCAGATGATTGACTACTTTCAAAATCCTGCTCTCCTTCTCATGGAAGTTTGGGAATGTGGAGGGATAACTTCCGGTGTTTTCCTTGGCTTCTTTGATGATCACTACTATGCCCAGCCAGATGTTCATGCAGGGGCAGAGTTTCAATCCATATATTTTTGTCAAAGTTTGAAAAAAATACCTAGGATTTCCAAACAGGCATCCTTCCACTTAATTGCCACTTTTAAATTTATTGGTGCTTTTTTGGTATCAGTAGTTCACTGTGAAGCATTTTCTGTACTCTCAGTGATGAGATATGCGGGCCACACATGAATTTATAAAGGTTCTGAGCTATTTATAAGTTTTCTTTCTCTCTCGATGCTTCCTTTCAAGCTGTTCATGCTGTTACTTCCCAGAAATAAAGTGAGTACATAATTGGAAAAATAGATGTCTAGTTACTTATTAATTCACTAGAGGCCCGTTGCCCGAAGAGATTCATGCAATAGGCCTTCTTTCCCCTGGCTGCCGGCACCAGTTTTCTGCTGACATCCGGGACCCAGGCCTTCACTCTGGCCGCAGCAGAGAAACCAAGCCTGGAGGCTTCTTTGCTCTGGCTGCAGCAGAGAAGGCAAGCCTCTTCAATCTTCAGTTGTCTTCAGTCTTCAGTCTTCCCTCCGTGCCTGCATATGCAAATTAACTGCCATCTTTGGGTTAATTTGCATACTCTTTCTGATTGGCTGGTGGGCATAGTGGAGTGACACCAATTTGCATGTTTCTCTTTTATTAGTGTAGATTAGTACAATGATGAATGAACGACTTCCTGAGAAAAATAATACTCAATTGTAGTATAAATAGAGTCACAGACAAGTCATCACGTTAGAACAAGGATTTTCTTTTTAACCTTTCCTGCTAGGGGACTTTTCTCACATTAACTGAACTCATTAGTGTTATTGTTTAAAACCACATATCTACAGTAATTGTTACTATTTTAGAAGCAAGTGCGGAAGAAACCAGAGAGCACAGTATCTTCCCCTCGGCATCCAACCAGATGTCACTTTGGGAATTACAACAAACCTCTTACATCTAAAAAGGAGCCACCAAAAGCCAAAATGTCTTTCTATGAGCTGTAAAGGCACCAAATAAAATGATTTCTCAGAATTAGAGGGATCCTGCCATTTAAATACACATTTGAAACCTTTTTTCTACAAAGCCCATTTTGTTATGTGTTACAGTACTTTTGATTGATATTTATGGTCTATGCTTCCCTGCTTCATTCATTGCCTAGCCCAGAGCTTTCCTCATGGTAAATACTCAAGAAATACCTGTTAAGTGAATGAATAAACCCACTTAAATCCCACTTCTGAAACTCAAGTTCCTGAAACTATGTTTTTGTGACTGCTTATTCATGGTATTAGAGCTAGGTGTTAGGATGGGAGTTATGTAGACTAGAAATATCTTTTGGCCTGCATCAGCCTCGCCTATGTTGTGTACTGTTCAAGGTTCTGGGATGCAATAGAGAACAAAACCTTCATGGGTGAAAACGTGTTTTCATTGAAATCATCAAATATAGGAAAACAGACAACTGACAAATAAAACATGTATTATGTTAGTAAATAGGTAAAAGGAGAAAAACAAATCAGTAATGGAAATGTGTTTGGGCAATTTTACATAAGGAATCTCCTTTCCAAAAGCAGGTCAGTTGAATTCTCCCATTGGAAAGGGTCTATGGACTAAAGTAGCAGTGATCACTCTGAGGAGAGTGCTTTATAGCTCACTGTGCACTCTCACATGCCTCCTCATTTGCAGCCCTCAGAGGTCTCCATATCCCCATGTTATTGATGATAAAATTGAGGATCAGAAACTGACTAAACGGCTTGGCCAACACCTTACAGACACAGAGTGCTTGTGCCTGGGGCTGACCCACTCTCCTCTCTCCTCTGCCTGGCAATGTGAAGAGCGTGCCCATCTGTGTCACTCCTGCCAACAGGAGACCAGGGAAGCTTGTGATGGTGTGTTAGTGTTCTGTTCAGAGTTGCTGTTTCATGGACATTTACAGGTTGTGGGGTTCCTTTTCTCCCCAGGAGGAATAAGAGTACAGTGTGTGCTTATTACAATAAAATCTGTGAAGACTATTAAGAAACAAGAGAGAAGAATTGGGTAAAATGGAAGACTCTCCTGACAATCTGGGGTGAAACCCTCCTTGTCCATCCTGCACTTAGAAATCTTGAGTTCTGAGCCAGCTCAGAGCTGCTCTCCCTCCTCATGTGGTGCTGCACATGCGTGTCCTCTGGGCCATCCCCTGACTCATTCATCAAACTAAAGCCACTTCTTGGTGAGGAATACCTTTATTAGGAAGTGCAACTCACCCCTCCCTGCTATACAGTGGTGACAATTTTTAAATTTCATTAATAATTTAAGTCTTGAGAACCAAAGCTTTAGTAGACCCACAAAGATGATTTTTTTCCTACTTAGAATATCCAAGTATAAAACCTCAAAGCAATTTTTTCAAACACAAAGTGTTCATTTTCTTTATTTCTATATTTCAGAGAGGAAGGGAGAGGGAGAGAGAGATAGAAACATCAATGATGAGAAAGAATCATTGATCCCACACTGGGGATGGAGCCTACAACCCTGACATGTGCCATGACCAAGAATCCAATAGGGACCCTCCTGGTTCATAGGTCGATGCTCAACCACTGAGCCCCACCTGCCAAGCTATTCTTATAACTGGTTGAGTATGGAGGGGAAAGATACCAGTGTTATTCTCTTGAAATATAGGAAATATGATGTAAACCTTTATCCATATGGTCCAGGTTAGGAATTAATAGAAAAATATAGCTTTACTGTCACCTCCCCAGTGCCATCCAACTCCAACTGTGCTTCATTCACTAACCTGCATTTTCATCTCACACACTCTGTACTTATTTACTTACTAGAGGCCCAGTGCACAAATTCGTGCACCAGTGGGGTCCCTCGGCCTGCCCTGTGGCATCTGGCTGTAACCGGCTCTTTGACATCCCCCAAGGGTTCCCAGGTTGTGAGAGGGCACAGACCAGGCCGAGGGACCCCACCGGTGCATGATTGGGGCTGGGGAAGGACGTGGGAGGTTGGCCAGTCAGGGAGGGACCTCGGGAGGGCTCCAGGGCGTGTCCTGTCCAGCCCATCTTGCTCAGTCCACATCAGCCGGACCCCAGCAGCAAGCTGACCTAAAGGTTGGAGCATCTGCCCCCTGGTGGTCATTGCACACAATAGCGACTGGTCAACTGTCTGCCCCCTGGTGGTCAATGCACATCATAGCAACTAGTCGACTGTCTACCCCCTGCTGGTCAGTGCACATCATAGCATGCAGTTGAGCAGCCTTAGCATATCATTAGCATATTATGCTTTGATTGGTAGTCTGGACCACTGGACACTTAGCATATTAGGCTTTTATTATATAGGATTTGTTTATTGTCTGATCCCCTCACTGGAATGTCAGCATCATGAGTTCAAGGACAGGAACTTTTGGGGGGCTTATTCTGTCCATTAACTGTATCCTTCGTACTAAGAATAGTGCCTGAACCATTGTAGGATCTCAATAAATATTTATTAAATTAAAAATGGGGATTGTGATTGAGGGAATTTATCTAGACCCCTATTTAAGTGTCTCCTGACTTTGTGTTATAATTATAGCATTCCTCCAGCACCAAGAACCCTAATGGCAGAGAAGAGCAAAGGTGTGCACCAGAGGCTAGGGACAGTGGCCTCATGGAAGGAGGATGCTTATGGTTCACATGCCATGCAAGTCACCTGTGGTACAATTCAGTGATTTTTTAGTGTATTTGGAGAGTAATGCAAATGTCACCACAATCAACTTCAGAACTTTTCATCATCCCCAAGGAAAACCAGACTGCTGTCTGTGTCTATGAGCTTTTTTAGAGAGAGTTTCTTTTTTCTGTTTTGGTGTCTCAGCATTTTAAGGACTTGGGTGCCCATAAATATGTGGGTAGAAAGAGCAATGTTTCTCTCCCTGCTTTACATGCTGTGCCAGAAACTCCCTGAGATACTACCAGTCTAGGGAGCATTTTTAGACTTCTGCAGATAGAAATGTCAAAAAATGCATCTTCGTGTGTGTGGTGAACTCAAATGGTCTCTGGTCCACTAGTCAATCTCTTTTAAATTCTTGGGGATCTAACACTTGTTAGATGAAGTAAGATGACTGAGGGTGTCTTTCTTTGTATTGTCCCCAATACGTTGGTTTTCATAACAAGAAACAAGTTTGGAATTACAAAAGACTTACTGTTTTCCCTCCAACTCTCTGCATTAATTCGTAGAACTTTCTTTTTACAGACGTGATCTTCCCACATGTAGGAAAAAACATTCATAGCTTTGCTTAGTACTGCTTAATTGTGAAAGTGTAGTCTTGAACAAGCTTTGTGAACTACTCTTCCTCATTATTAATGTTATTTTTGGGGGGTTTTAAAAGCTGTAGTTGGGGTTTTTGTTTGTTTTTCATTTGCTTTCCATGAATAAAACTAACAATTCATTTCTGAGTTTGAAAACTCCAGCCAGTAACTTCTCCTGGCTGAGGAAAAAGGATATGCTCAGAATTCTATTTTTAAAAAGTCAAATTTCAGAGGCACTTGTTATTTTCTTACAAATTTCCTTTAAAAGAAAAATTTTCAAATCACTTGATTTTTGTCAGGAAACTCCCAGAAGTTTAAAAGTACAGTGTTCTGCCCTAACCGGTTTGGCTCAGTGGATAGAGCATCAGCCTGTGGACTCAAGGGTCCCGGGTTCGATTCTGGTCAAGGGCATGTACCTTGGTTGCGGGCACATCCCCAGTGGGGAGTGTGCAGGAGGCAGCTGATCGATGTTTCTCTCTCATCGATGTTTCTAACTCTCTATCCTTCTCCCTTCCTCTCTGTAAAAAATCAATAAAATATATTTTTTTAAAAAAAGTACAGTGTTCTTGGTGAATGCTGCCGTGGCTGATGGTACACACATGGGGTGAAGTGGTGTAATGCCCCTGTGTGCCTGTCACAGATGGCTGCCCAGATGTGCACACAATTGTTTATTGGTTCCAGTTGCATTTGCAGATTTTGTTTAAAAAATTATCAGCTCTTTGCAAATCAAGATATATTCGCCAATTTTATCAGCACAAATATAGCAAAAGAAAAGAAACTGAAGACATTTACAGCTCTGCTTTCTTTAGGATGAAGACCCAAGTTAGTCTGTTTATCAGTTAACCATTGCTGTGTAACAAATCCTCACAAAATTCAGTGGCTTAAAACAACCAGCGTTTATCCAGGTTATGATTTTGTTTGTTGGCAATTTAGGTTGGGCTCAGCAGGGCAGTTCTTCCAGTCTCCCTCATGCATCTGTGGTCAGCTGGAAGTCTAGCAGGTAGCTTTGCTGATCTTGGCTGGGCTCTGTTATCTCTTAGGGGCCTGACTCAGCTTTGATCCATTTGGTCTTGTGTCTTCTAGCAGACTAGCCCCGCCTTTCTTATATGGCAGCTAGGTAGATAAAGTAGAAGCATGAGAGATCTTTTAGGGCTAAATTCTAAACATTGTCATTTTTTCTGCCTTTTATTGGCCAAGATAAGTCAGAAGCCTGATCCAGTTTCAAGAGGAAGAATAATAGACTTCACCTCTTGATATCACTTCAGTCACATGACCAGGAGCCTGGATACAGGGAGAAGTAAGGGATTGTGACCATTTTTGCAAAGACAACAGCCTATTTTATGACTATTCAAGAATGTATTGTCTGGCCAGTATGGATCAGTGGTTGAGCATCAACCCATGAACCAGGAGGTCACAGTTTGATTACTGGTCAAGGACATGCCCAGGTTTGGAACTCAATCACCAGTAGGGGGTGTGCAGGAGGCAGCTTATAGATGATTTTCTCTCATTATTGATGTTTCTATCTCCCTCTTCCTCTCTCTGAAATCAATAGAACATATTTTTTTAAAAAGAATGTACTAAGGACATATTTAAATGTGTCATTTTGTTGCATCCTTTGATCACACTGCATTTTTTATACATAGCTTGAGTTAATCTTTTGGACCTAAAAGAGATTGACCATTTCTATAACAAAGGACTTTATCAAATTTTCTCTTTTAATATGAATTTCATGTTTGTGACAATTTTGAATCTGATCTTAAACAGCATGCCATGCAATTTTATGTGCGTGTTTTCATTTTATGGTCTTGAGCCAAGACTTCCTCCTTTTTAGTTGAAAATAGTAATAGTCAGGTGGCTTTTATTCAAAATTTGTATAAGGGCCTTTACCATGTCACTGCAATAGTGATGGGTTTATGCAACTTTTGTTTGTTTTCTTACACAAGAGAAACCATGGCTTAAGACTATTTGCATATCCATAATAATTTAACCAGTCGTTTAAATAAGCACCCAATGACATCTGACACTTTTTGGATAAACAATTATTCTTTATTATGAATTCACTAGTTGTAATTTACTAGTGGGCATCTTCTGTTTTCATGCTGGTTTCAACTATATTTTACTATATAGTTAATAATATTACTATATTTTCAAAGGTAAAGAAAGACACTGTGGATGTGGGGAGATGGAACTTTTATACAAAGTTAATGGGAACAGAAATTAGTTTAATTATTTTGAACAGCAAAGGGGCAACGTCTATTAAATACATACATCTACTGCAAGCAATTCCATTTCCAGGTGTTTATCCTAGAGAACAAATTCTCATGCAGGTACTAAGGAGATAATCTTTGCATTCTTTCATTCATGTATTCATTCTTCATCAAGTACTTACTGAGCACATACTATGTCTTAAATACTATTTCAGGTGTTACTATATAGCAAGGGACAAAAAAAACAAAAATCCTGCCTTCTAGGAGCTTGCTTTCTAGAAGAAGATTACAGAAAATAAGAAAGATGAATAAGGAAAATATGTGGCAGGTAAATGGGTGACTAGTGCTGTAAAGAAAAATGAAACAGAGAAAGAGAATAGGAAGTGTTGGAGAGGGGATTAAACACTTTAATAGGATGGACAAGGGACAGCCTCATTGAGAAAGTGACATTTGGGTTTGTTAGATTTAACAAGTAAAAATGCAAGATCCCAATTTAATTTCAGGTAATCAGTGACTAAGTATTAGCATGTTCCATGTAATATTTGGGACATTCTTTTACTACTTGTTGTTTATCTGAAATTCAAATTTATTTGGACATCCTGGCTATCCCAGTGACAATTGAGTAAAACCCTAAAGGAATAAAGGAGCAAATGAAGTGGACAATATGAGAATGTTGTTGAATGAATGAATAACTGGGAGGTGAGCGCACCATGCAGAGGAAACTGTAAGAGCCAAGGCCCTGGCTGATTGTAATTGTGAAAACTTCGAAGTGACTTGTCTTTTAGTGGGAGAACAGATAAATGAGACAGTCAAACAGAGAAAGACAAATCCTGTATGGTCTCACTTACAGGTGGAATCTGAAAAAGCTGTACTCAGAAACAGAAAATAGAGTGGTACTCACTAGGGGCTGGAGGATGGGGGATTGATGAGATATTAGTCAAAGGGTGTAAACTTGCAACCAGTAGATAAGTCCTGATGATCTAATGCCAAGCTCAGTGATTATAACCAACAGAACGGTATTATAAACTTCAAAGTTGTTTGGAGACTAGATCTTCATTGTTCTCACCACAAAAAAGAAATAGCAGTTATGTGATTTGATAGAGGTGTTAGGGTGATAATCATAGTGCAGTATATAAATGTATCCAACCAACACATTATACACATTAAACTTCCACAGTGTTATACGTCAATTATTTCAAAAAAATAAGAAGAGCAATCTAAAGCAAATAAGGCAAACTGTTCAATCTGAATGGTAGTTATCCAGTAGTCTAATATATTTTCTGAATGTTTGTAATGTTTCATTATTTAAAACTAGAAGCCCGGTGCATGAAAATTCATGCACTGGAGGGAGGGTCCCTCAGCCCGGCCTGCCCCCTCTCACAGTCCGGGAGCCCTCAGGAGCGGGAGGCGACCTGGCAGTCAGGGGAAGGTGACGCCCCCATCACACCTCTGCTGCTGCCACTGACGGCGGCACAAGCCTTAGCCGGCCCTGGTTACCTGAGCCTCGGGCGGCCCTGGGCGGCTGGGCAGTCGCCATCCGAGGCTTGCCTGCGCCTCAGGCTGGCCCAAGGGGACTGGGCACTGCCATCTTGTGGCTGTGGGCACCACCATCTTTGAGGGCGGGGCAGTCAATTAGCATATTCCCTCCTTATTGGCTGTGGGTGCCACCATCTTTGTGATGGCATCTTTGTGAGGATCAATTAGCATATTCCCTCTTTATTAGATAGGATACTTTTTAAAGAAGGAAAAATAAATGTAAAAGAAATTAGGTACTTTTGTATTAGGAGGAACTCACAACATACAACTTAGGAGAATATTCATATTTGACCTAGCAACAACCTGTGCAGGTTCTGGTAGGTGACAGACACTGGTGAGCAGGGCTCTTGACCCAGGGTAAGAAGCTGTCCATTCTAATTCTGAATGTCCCCCAAATTCATTGGGAGCCCTTGGGTGGGCCAGGAACCACTCAGAACTCATTTCCTTGCCTATTCAGAAGAGGCGCTCACACAAGCCTTCCCCCACAGAGTGCCACATGAATGGTTCAGACCATAGCCACGCAGGACTGTATGTGCCCAATCTGCTTTGTCCTCATTTGTTTGTCTAATCTGGATTAGATTTCCCACTGAACTGGAGATTGAACAAACTTATAAAAGCCAGGCTCATTTTCCATTTTCGTCTACTGATTTTTTTTCTTATAGAAAAATGGAAGTTACTTTAGACTCCTAAGAAAGGCAGTGAAACACTGGGGTTCAGCCTCCACTTGGCTGGTGCTGTTGTTGACTTGCTGAATGATCTGGGGCTACAAGCGTCTAACCAGAAGTTCACAAGTGGGTATTGACGTGCTGCACCACACATGTGAGGATGGGACCGAGTGACCCTTTAGGGGTACATGCTGTGACTGGTTGTCTATTCTAGGGGGCATCCTTTTAACGCAAACAACATAGCCTCAATGGCTGAACAAGGTGTTGAGGGCTACTTAACTGGACTTGCACCATTCTTAAATTAATCCCAGATGAGCAGGGTGAACATCTCTGCAAGGAGAGGGTGCACTCAGCGGAAAGGGATGGAATTCAGGACACAATTATTTAGAACAAAGAAATATCCTTGCCTATTTACTGTACTTAACTCATCTGGATCTCATTAAAGCTCACAGCACTTAGACTTAAACCAAGAATCAACATCTAATGTAGTGGGGAAGAGGGTATCATATATAGACAACAGCTATCAGATTTTATGTCATTAGTTGATGCAGATAATACAAATAAGAATATTAATAGCATGTGTTTTATTAAACACATGCTCTGTGCCCAAAATTTTATGCAATGCAATCCTCATGGCAAACTTGTGCGTAGGAAAGTGAGACCGAGAGAAGGTTAGAACTCGTTAGCCTATGGCTATACAACGGCTGCTGCTCTGTGGTTTAAACCCAGGTATAAACGCCTAACCACTAAAATTATTTTCTTAGCGTCTTTGAGCAGGAAACTGAATTATAACACCAGTTTCAGTGTGCTGTGTAGACAGATAAGGGAGGTGCTGCCCAAGTCTCAGATTGACTCTTTCAATGCCCGTCAGGGATGAGGAGGAGAATCAGAGATGTGACTGTGATCACCACGAGGATTAGGGTGAAAATAGAGAGAATCCTCCAATAACTGCTTCAAAAGTATAACCAAGGATTATGCCAGGTTGGCAAACTGGGGCCAGCAATGACCCAGTGGTGGCCTGTCATTGAACTTGGCGCTGCTGGAGAACACCTCCGTGTGTCTGCAGAGCTCAGCTAGGGGTGGGAATGGTTTTGAGGGCAGCTGGGAGCAGCACTCAGCAAAAGTGTCACCTAGATGAACATTACCTTTGGAGCTCTCTTGTGCTCTCCTTCACCAGAAAGCAGTCCTGAGACTCTCCGCTGTGAGCCCTTGATTGACAGGTTTCTGCTTTTGCTTAAAATTAAGCCTCAGTGAAAAGAACATACTTTGAAGGCCTGGGGGACAGACTTGGGTTCAAATATCTTTCTGGGTTTGGACTTTTGGCAAGTTACTTAATATTTCTGGGCCTCAATTTCTGGATCTTAATACAGTCATGCTCCACTTAACAACAAGGATATATTCTAAGAAATGAGTCCTTAAGTGATTTCATCATTATGGGGACATCATTGGGTGCACTTACACAAACCTAGATGATATAGCCTACTACACAGCTGGGCTATGATATACAACTGTCATTGACCAAAAAGTTGCTATGCAGCTCATGACCATAATTCCTGTTGTATAGTGTTGCTGCAAGGATTATAGATAATGCACAACAGCTATTATTATGATCATTATTGTTATTATTATTATCTGATAGCGATTTAGGTTTAACCATTTTCAAAGGCAATTTTCCTTTGTAAAGAGTACAGGAGGCTTTCCCTGAAGATTCTGAAGATACTTCCCTTCCTCTCCCCTGTAAATGCCCTCTTCTACTGAAATCACAGACTGAAATGGTCCCCAGCCACCCGGGCCTTTGCTTAGTCTCCACTTCAGACCACACTGCTGATTTGCCTTGTTTTGAATTTTTGAGGGAGTGAAAAGGGGGGTGAGATAAGAAGAGGGACTTGGAAGATCTTCTCCAGACCACATGAGAGAAGTTAGAAGAAGATAAATGAAGGAAGCACCTTCGATCTCCCAAAGCAAACATCCAAACAATTTAGAGTTTACTAGTAGGGACTAAGAGAAGAGATGAAAAAGGCATCTAGAAATTACACCTGCTGGATTATTAAGTGCTTTTGTTAGGCCTCAGTGAGTGCTTCTAGGAGTCTTCAGAGCACATGCAGGGATTCCCCAAACGGGGCTTTGATGTTTGCAGTGTAGCATGGCGCCTGATCCCAGCTCTCCTAGCAGAGACAGAGCCTGCCTGCAGTTGCAGACGGACTGTAATTTAGGCCGCCTTTATGAGACAATTACATGGAATTGCATATAAACACTGGTCAGACGCTGTTCTCTTCCATCACAGATGCTTCTCCTGTTTTTTATTTATTAGCTGGATGGATTTAATTATAAAAATCTATTGGGTAATTATCATCATGCTTGGCCCAAAGAAAGTGGTAAAGCAAAATTAAATACACAGTGTACAAATCAACAAATTTTGAGCACTTAGAATAAAATAAAATTCTCCAAATAAAAATAAGCAAAGGTTTCACTGATTTCTGCCCATGAGAAATCCCCAGTGGGGTAAGGAATACAGACATGTGCAGAAATGGTTATAATAAAGTGCTATGTATAGAGATAGGCATGGGCTGTTTGAGAGCACTAGAGAGGACCTCTGGGATGGCAGCCAGGAAGATGAGTGTGAAAGGTGAAGGGAATTGGCCGGGTGAAGGGAAGGGGAGGGGAGGAAGGTCTTCTGCCCTGAGCTAGAGTGTGAGCGGAAGCAAGAAGCAACAGGGACTTGCACGAGTTTCTCATTGGCTGGGGACGACATGCCAGCAGGGAAGAGTGAGTGAATCAGCAGGAGGGCCCTGTTTATAACCAGGTAGTAAACAAAAGGAGCCAGGGACCATGCAGAGTCTGCTCTTTGTCAGCCCCCTGCTCTAACCAGTGCCTTTGGATGAATACCTGCCAAGTCCTTTGACCTTACCCCAGATGCAAGAGGAGAGTATTTTTCAAAATGGAGCAACATAGTTATATCTTAGTTTTTATATGGAGATCTCCAGATAGGAAGGGTTTCCATCAGAATTAACTTCTTAAAACCACAATTCTACATGTGAAGATGTTCATTTATTCATTTTACTTACCCTTAAATATTTACTTATTTGAGAGAGAAAAACATCAATTTGTTGTTCTACTTATTTATGCATTCATTGGTTGCTTTTTGTATGTACATATCCTGATTGTGGTTCAAAGCTGCAACCTTGGCCTATCAGGATGATGCTCTAACCAATTAAGCTACCTGGCCAGGCCTTATTTATTCTTTTAATTAATATGTATTGAATATTCACTAGGTGCAGATGACTGACTAGATTCAGAAGAATCAGAAATAAACAGACATAAATCCTTGCTCTCCAGGTAACAAACAAACACATAAATAAAATACAGTTACATAGTCTGTTAGAAGGTGGTAAGGACAATAGAGAAAAATAAAACAGGGAAGGGATTAGGGAGAGGGCAGCAACAGAAGGGCAAGCCAGAGGAGTTGCTATTTTTTAAGAAAAATGATCATAGGTCACTGTGATTTTTGGCATTTAAAAAATTGAGGGACAGCTATGAAAAATAAATAAAACTTAGCTCCATTTCTCTCTACTGAAAAGATAAACAAAGATGAAAGTGAGATGGTCAGATAAGATCTCACTAGTAAAGTAGCATTTGATCGGAGACCTGGAAAGGGCCGCTTGATTCCTGCTGATATCTGGGGAAATGCAAAGGCTCTGGGGCTAGAGCAAGCCTAGCTGTTGGGAGGAGAGCTGGGAGGGCAGAATGCCTGGAGCAAAATGAAGGTAGAACAGTGGTACTAATCCACCAGCAGCAGCAACATCACCTGAACTTGTAAGAAATGAAAAATCTTACACTCCTATTCCAGAGCTATGTTCAAATCAGAAACTCCAGGGAGGCCTGAGAGGGTGAGACCCAGAATCTTCCAGGTGATCCTGCTGCTGGCTTATATCTGAGAATCACTGTCTTAGAACTAGGTCCCAAGATCTCCTTTCCACCTAGAGCACCTCTTCTAGGTGATCTCATCACTTTCCATAGATACAGACGCCTTCTGTGTGTAGTGTTGGGGAAAAAGAAGTTTTATTCTACCCTCCAGGTTCTTCAGGCTGGTTTAAGAGTTCAATGGCCGTGAGACAGTAACAGGAGATCCGGAGGACTCATGTAAATGGAGCCCTAAAGAAAATGTCCAAAGCAAGCAACTTTTATACTTTTTATGCAAAGAAACAATGAATTTGTGGGTATTTGATGGACAAAGAAATGTAGGTTTGGGTGCTTAATTAGTAAGAGAGTTTTCTCTTGGGATAGTAAATTAGTAAAAGGCAACAAGGTTTGTGTTCAGGCTTCTCTGTCCTGCATTCTCTATCTCTGGTCATAAGGATGTCTCTCCTCCTGGTGCAGGGAGGGTACCTTTCACATGAAAGATTTCTTTCCCGTTCTCAGAGGGACAGAGGAGGGTCAGAGTGCTCTTCTTGTACCAGCTGCTTCTTAAGAAATTTTAATTTGAAATAATCAATATGCCACTTTGGCATATTTGGGAGCAGCCTGCTACTAGACATTCCCAAAGTTTAAAATTTTCCACCCAGATATTTCTTTGTGAGTTCTAATCTTGTGTATCCAATCCCATCTCAGCAAGTACCCTAGCCAGCTTCCTATTGGTGAAGTCAGAACCCTAGAAATGTGCTACACAGAACTCTAGTTTGTAACGTGGACTAGAATGTATTCCTTGCTGTTGTAATTTGGGGGTAGGAGTGATTTGTATTTGGTTGCAGGAGAAATTATCACATCACTCCATGATAGTTTCCAGCCCCATCTCATCTCCACAAGACTGACTTGCCTTTTCTTCCTACGGCACAGGGGCCTGTGTCTGTCAAATCCTGGGGCTGTTCCTCCCTCGCTGACTCATCATTTTAATACATTCTTGTTGCTTCCTTGAGAGATTGATGATTGATGTCACCTGTACATAATATTTCACACTTTTCATAGTTACAACTGAAAAAGAAATATTTGCTGAAAATATTTTCATTCAATTTCACAACTATTTCCATCTTAGCTCCCTTTTGTAATGGGGCAAAAGGCCAATAAGTAAATAACAAGTATTGAGTTCCAGTTGAGAGACACTGCTAGGCACTATAAGGGATGTGAGGCCTCCAAATACTGGACAATTGGAAGATGAGTGAGGGTTAGCAATGCAGGCTCTGAAGTCAGACTGCCCAAGTTTGGTAACTGGCTGTTGCCTACTTATCATCTGTAGAACCTTAGGTGGGCTATAAATCTCTCCCTGTGCTTCCATTCTCTCCCCCCAAATGGGGTTACTAAGAGTACAGCCTTATGGGGCTGCTGAGAAGATCAAATCAGTTATTATATGTAAAGCACATAATCAGTATCTGGCACTTAGTAAGTGCCAAGTGTTAACTAGTAAATAAACAGAAAAGGTTTGGTGAGAGAGGGACCCTATGTACTTGAGTGTATCTGTAATGTATATCAATTTTATACTATGGTGCTCACTATAATAAAACTGCTCCCAGGGGCTCCAAATTACATTAATTAGCCTGTGATGTTTTGATTGATCCTTCTCTGTGTTTCAGAAAGACTTGCCCTGGGTTTTTGTTGCCATGAGTTGAGGCAGTCTAAACCATGATTCCCAACCAGGAAAGAATAATAAGCAATAACCTAATATAATGAGAACATAACAAGATTATAAAACATAGCTATTAAAATGACATTGCTATTATAAAAATAATGAAATAAAGCACAGCTATTAAATGAGTTCTTCATATACCCCAAGGACCATGGTTTCAAGTACTTATTCAGGCCATAAGGGAAGCTAATAGTCTTCCTTTTTGATTGAAGTGGTTCATCATTGGTCTTTCATTGACCTGGGAGAAGGAGAAAAAGGATTGGGTATAAAAATGGAATAGGAGTCACTTAAAACCAGTCAAGCACAATAACCTGCCCCAAAGGGGTCTTTGTTTATTCTTTTGTAAAAAATGTATTTTTATTGATTTCAGAGAGGAAGGGAGAGGGACAGATAGAAACATCAAAAATGAGAGAGTTGCCCTGGCCGGTTTGGCTCAGTGGATAGAGCATCGGCCTGCGGACTGAAGGGTCCCAGGTTCGATTCCGGTCAAGGGCACATGCCTGGGTTGCGGGCTCGGTCCCCAGTGGGGGGCATGCAGGAGGCGGCCAATTGGTGATTCTCTCTCATCATTGATGTTTCTATCTCTCTCTCCCTCTTCCTTCCTCTCTGAAATCAATAAAAATATTTTTTAAAAAATGAGAGAGTCATTGATCCCACGCTCAACCACTGAGCCACACAGGCCAAGCTATTCTTAAAACTGGTGGAGTGTGGAGGGAAAAGATGCCAGTGTTATTCTCTAGAAAGATAGGAAATAGCATGTAAATCTTTGTCCATATGCTGCAGTTTAGGAACTAATGGAACAATATAGCTTACTGTCGAACTCCAACTGCGCTTCATTCACTCCATAATTAATAGTTGTATGTAAAGGAACTTTGTGGCCATTCTCACTGTGAGTGCCTGCAATATATGTATATACATAAACACACATACATACCATGTGGTAGTCCAACCATGGAAGGTAATGCTCAGGATCTCAAAAGAATGACTCTGGGTTCAAATGTGATTGTTGTCTCTGTACATTGCTTCCTTTTTTAAATCCCAGGTTCCTCATCTGTAGAAAGGGATAAAAATAGTGTCCACCTCAAGAACATCTTGTACTGATCCAGTTAACTAATGTTTGGAAAGTTCTTAGGACTGTGCCTAGTCCAGATTATATACTCAAATAATGTTAGCTATGAGTTGTTATCAGTTGTATTCTTTGGGGAATAATGTGTTGAATTCATAGTTTTCATAAGGCTGAAGAAAAATATTATTACCAGGCTCATTTTAAAGGTAAAGAAATGGGTACCCCAAAGTCAAGAGACTGAAGGTCACATGGGGCGTTCAGACCAGGGCCTGGTTACTGTCTCCTAGGAAGAGATTATGCAGTCCAGACTCAGATCCATGCTCCTGATGGCACCTGTCCTCAGCAAGGCAGTTACTCAAAGGCACAAGTGAGAGCCATTTTTTCCCAACCCACAGTGGCACTCTGGCCAAGATTTGAGCTGAGGAATCTCCTCTTAATTGCCCCATATACTGCCCAGAGCTTGTCAGGAAAGCTATGACTTCAGATCTTGAAAGGACAGAATGGGACTGATAGCTGTGTCCCTGACCCCTCTTCCAAGAAAAAAACCACAGAATGTGTCAGTTACCCAGCCGCCCTTAAATCAGCCAATGGGAATGCAAGGGGAACTAACCCAAGGTATGCTAGCCACCTCCTGTCTTTGTGTAACCAGACCCTTGCCACACCCTGCCTTTGTGTCACTAGACCCTAGCCCTCACCCAACCAATTAGAAGTATGCCCCCACCTCCCGACCCCAAGCCCTATAAAATCTTTGTTCTCTTGAGACTCGGGGCTCTCTCGCATCCTGCCGCTGTGTCATGGAGGCAGAGGGACCGAGCTCAGCTTGAATAAAGGCTCTATGCTTTTGCATCGGATGGCGCTCCCTGGTGGTTCTTTGGGGATCTTGAAATCTGAGCATAACAATCTCAGAGTTAAGAACTTGGTACTTTTACTTATAGAGTGCATAATTTTTGCTATCCAACTTTGAGCATAAAAAATCACATTAATTTACTTTTCTAAACCCACTTAAATCTTGATTACATCCTTGCCCACCAAGGAGGTAGGAATTTACTCATTCTTTCCTCTTCCCTAGCTCACATTGTACCTCAAGACAAGAAAAAGATCTCTTATCATCAATCCAGACTAGTTGCCACTGAGATGCTCAGTATCCAAGAATTTGAGGTCCATTTAAAGCCAAAGACCCCATCCCTTCTGGCTGAACCCCAAGATCCTTTGCCTAAGACACACCTTTTAGAACTTAGTACCCTCATCCAGCGTCCACATGCTGGCCCACCTGCTGACAGGTGCCTTCTTGAGGCATGTATACAGTTGTCACCCCTTCCCTTCTTCTGGGGGCTGCTATGGCCTTTTCCGGTCCCTTTTTAGACCCCACTCTTAAGCCACAGACCACCTCTCCTGTCTTTGAGAGTTCAGCTCTTTTCAAAATGAAGATTCTTAATTGTGTGAGAGAGGCAAGGAGAGCCCCAGGTTTTCAGGTCTCAAATCCTGCTTGCCTTCTGCAAGGGCAAAAGGAAAAGTTTCTCTTTCTTTCTGAAACTTCTCCAGCCATGAAAGCAAAACACAAAGGTGAATGTCCAGAAACCAGCCTGCCATTTGTTTTTTTGTGCGTGTTGGTTTTTGTCTTGTTGTTGTTGTTTTCAATTAGACTCTTCAAAAAGTATCAAACTGGAGCTGAAAATGGAAACACTATCTTCTTTCATCACAACTGCATGTTAGAGCGGGCAGATGGACTAACACTTTGCAAAGATCCTTTGATTCTTTATGCCTTTACAAGTAACTGCCTGCATTCCCCGTGGCCACATTGGCTGCTCTGCGGAAAGCAGACCGTTACAGACTTCTGACCCGCAAAGCTTGTCATCCATCAACTCCAAGGATTACAACTGTTGAAACAGAGAACATATTTTCTCTATATTTTCATTAACTTCCAAATAAATTAAGTTTGAATTTTATCTTATTCATCAAGTTTTACCATGGCCTATTTCTCTTAGTGCTTAAATTCTACAAATAAAGTATTTCTTCCAGGAATTTTTAGTCATTCTCTGTCTTGTCACCAAACACAAAAGGCTTAGGGCAGTGGTTCTCAACCTTTGGTTCGAGACCCCTTTGGGGGTCGAATGACCCTTTCACAGGGGTCGCCTAAGACCATCGGAAAACACATATTGAATATATAATTACATATTGTTTTTGTGATTAATCACTATGCTTTAATTATGTTCAATTTGTAACAATAAAAATACATCCTGCATATCAGATATTTACATTATGATTCATAACAGTAGCAAAATTACAGTTATGAAGTAGCAACGAAAATAATTTTATGGTTGGGGGTCACTACAACATGAGGAACTGTATCAAAGGGTCGCAGCATTAGGAAGGTTGAGAACCACTGGCTTAGCGGGTAAAAAGATCCTGTGCCATATACCAACCCAGGTCTCATGGGGAAACAGTGAGAATAAAACACATAAGGGCCCTCACAGGGCTTTAGCATATTCAGCCAGGCCCTGTTCTAAATGATTCACATATACTGATTCCCTTAATCCTCATAGCAACCCTATGAGGTAGACGGTGTTCTTATCCCTGTTTCCTAGGTAAGAAAAGTGAAGCACAGAGAAACTTGCCCAAGGTTGCACAGGTAGCAGGTGGCCAGGGCAATATGTAAGCCCAGGCAGTCCGAAATCGGTCTGTGACCTTATCATGGGGCTATGAGTACCCATTGTGGGGAAGTGTTAGGAAGGAAATAAATGATGATACAAAGAGTACCTGGGAGAGGCCTTTTCCCAGGTGTTGAGCAGGGAAGGTTATCTAGGAGGCAGCCTTTGAGCTAAAGAGCTAAAGGATGACAAGGAGCTAGCTATCCAGAGAGTGGGGTGTGAGGGTGGAAGGGCATTCGGGCCAGGAAGAATGAAAAATACAAAAGCAAAGAGAAGAGTTGTGCAAGGGCAGAAAGGTGGCCTGTGTGGCAAAGTGTAAAGGGACAGGGAGATTAACACATGAGGAAGATGGAGAGGATGCTTCAAGAGCAATAAGAAGCCATCGACAATGGTTAAGTTGTGCAGGGACATGATCTGCATTGTTTCTAAAGTCACTGGCTGCTGAGTAGCAAGGAGATGAGTGAGAACCTGGGATACAGGGACCTGGAAAAGGGAGCTGGGCGCAGAAGGTGAGTGGACCCTGTTGGGGTCAGGTGGCAAAAGATAAGGCTGGATGGATAAGGGAGGTTTGGTGCTCAGGCCATTCTGCCATCTGAAGAAGTGTGGACTTTATTTCTAAGAGCCAGGGAAGTCCCGAACAGGTTTAAGTGAAGAAGTTCTATGACCAGATCTGACTTTTAGGGGAGTTACTCCAGCCAGCGTGGAGAAAGCGCTTCAGAGACAAGACCTAGTCGGGAAGCTGCTGGGGACTGTTGCAAGGTGATGTGCACAGAAGGCTAGGGCAGGGGTTGCTCATCTACACAGGTTAACCAACCCAGGTGCTGTTGGAGCAAGTCAGAAAAGGGGCTGCTCTTAACGAACTTTCCAGAGCTATTTATGAGGAATGTTTGGTGACCACCTGAACATGGGGAATGAGTGAATGGAAGGTGATAAAAGACCCCTCCATCCCTACTTCTGGCTTGTGGGGGTTGGACAGATGCTCTGTAGTGAGATAGGACACCTGGACTTCCGGTGGGACAGGTTCAGTTTAGTACATATTGAGACTTCCAGTGGCCAAGTGGAAAAGCAGCAGGTGAATGGAAGCCAGTGACTCTCCTAAAGATGGGAACTAAATATCTGAAGAGAAATGGTAGGTTTGAACATTTCCCCAATCACCCCCTACTAAGTGTTGCAGTCACAACAAACCAGCACTGGAAACAGTCTGCATCCAAAGAAATGACACTCCCCTGAGGGCCTTGGGACAGGAGGAAATGGGCTTCAATTGCCTTTTGAAAGAACTGGACTTAGCATTGGCACAGTCCTCAAGGGCTCCAAAAACGCAGACACATCCAGTGCAAACAGCTTCCCCTGACTCAGATCCCGAGAATCATGTGGAGTCCCCAGTCACCAGCATGTGATCAAGACAGCTTGAACTAAGACAGGCAGTTCTAACCCACGTGTTCACCTTCACCTCCAACACTGACTGTACACGGAGTTTCTCTTTATTGACTGTGAGATCTCTTGACCTCTCACAATTTTTCTTCAGAGATCTTTAGAGAAGAACACACAGTGGGTGTGCTCTGGGAGACAGGATTGCGAGATTTCTTATTATTACAAAGTTTGTAAGTTTTCACTCCTGCCAGTGCCCTGGAAATCATGGTGCTAGATTGGCCAGGGTCTCCTTCAGCTACAGTGAGAGGACAACCTATCTCACCCTTGAACAGTGGATGGATGATGAATGGATGGATGCTGGGAAATTCAGCCATGTATGAACTCTAAAAATTTTACCCCTGAGACAAGCTAGCTTTTGCCCCTTTGCTAAGCGGTGCCCCTGTCTACTTTGCCCTTTATTTTGTCAACTGTGTTTTGACAATTCATTGGGGGAAAAATGTGTCTGGGGCAAATTGAGCTACTGAAGCAATAAACATTTAGGCTTGCCCTGTGAATTGAGTTATTGTTCTTGGTAGGGATATTCTCCCAGTTTGTTTCTTTTTTTTGCAAAGCGTACTTGTCAGGTTGTCCTCCCCTGGGGCCCGGAAATGGAAGTCTTCTTTCTCCAGTAATTGTTGCGAATCCCTGACAATAGTTACCTCACAGGAACTTCTATTCCCAAAGAGTTGAAGGGAGATTAAAAATCAAGAAAATTGGGCTAGCTCAGGGGCGGTACACCTTCATCCAGGCGCAGCCAAAGTCGCCTCTTCCTCCCGCTCACGGGGTGGGGTTTTTCTGTATGTTTTTGGTGTGTCTCTCTCTCTCTCTCTCTCTCTCTCTCTCTCTCTCTCTCTCTCTCTCTCTCTCTCTCTCTCTCTCTCTCACACAGCCTCTCCAGGCGGAGCCCCTTCTCTTCCTCCCGCACTAACTTTGTCGCCCACTTGCGTGTGCCGCCAGCCCGGAGTGTCCAGATTGCGGGCTACGGGTGTCAGCGGCAGGCCTAGCGCAGGCGGGTTCATTATTGTCCTGTGATCCAGGCGCGAGTTGGGGAGCCGCCTCGCCCCCCCCGCGCGTGACCCTGCAAGCCCCCGCCGGCGCCAGGGGAGCGCGCAGTGTGCGCGGGGGCGTGGCCCGTCCCGAAGAGCGGAGGCGCCCGCACCGTGCCGCGGGCCGGGCGCGGCCGGAAAAGGGGCCGGCCCCGCGGCGGGGGCCCCCGGGCCGTGCGGCCCAGGCTCGGGCGGGAAAGAACGCGAGCGGGCGATGGCCTGACGGAGGGCCCGTTGCGCTGGGCGGGGGCAGCGGGACCGGCAGCGGCGGGGCGGCTGCTGGTGCGGCGGCGGCGGAGGCAGCGGCGCCGGGCGCGGATGCCACGGGGTAGGCCACGGCCTGCGCTCCCAGGCGGATGGGACCCCGGTTCCCGTGGATCCGCCGCTGCAAACGTGAAGTTCCTTGGCTCCCTGGGACGCGCAACAAATAAAAGGTAATGTGTCTTTGTTTCCCAGCCGTGATCGCAGGGAGGCGATGGACTGTGTAGTACTTCTGTGTCCATTTTTAAATGCTGGGCGGAGAAAGGGACATGACATTTCTTAACGCAGGGCGTAGAATATATAATGCCGCGGATGTGACATTTTTCAGTGCAAACCCCACGTGTGACCCGCAGTATACTCCGTTCTGCTACCCCCCTCCTCCCCTACAGGCACTTTGCTTTGGCACCGAACTCTCTGAATTTACCCAGGGAGAAAGGGAAGGACATTGCTGTATGCAGACCAGGTGGGGTTTTTTTAAAAAAACATTTTTATGGAAATGTCAGGGGAGTTCTGCCCTTTGGATGCAGGAGGGAGCATTTCAGACCAGGGTGGCAGGAGACTGGCAGCCGACCGCTGGCTGCCGGGGACTGCCAAAATGGACTGCTCTTTACATTCCAAATGGCTGCAGCAAGTTTGGTGCAGAAAGGGGAGGAGGAGAGGAGGAAACCCCCGTTAGTACGTGGTCATTTAAAAATGACCCCACGCAGTGCTTCTGTATTGCAGGCAGCTGCCCAAACGTTGGTACATATTGCATTTAGACAAGATTAACCAGCCCTGCACTTTGAAAGCTGTGTGGGCTGCCCGTGTGTAATCAGGAACTGCCTTTCTCTGATGCCTTGCTCGCAGAGTAACTGCTCAGGAGATTCAAGCAAATTCTGTGGGATTTCCAAGGGATTGCTGTACTAATAACTCTGGCTATAGCTGCTTAATAGACATACTCATTCTGAAGGATGCAGCCATACCCAGTCCCCGGAAGCTCAGCTGGCTGAGAAAGGCCATCCCGTGCTGGAAAGGACTTCCTGACCCCACCGTGAATGGAGGAAGCTCTCTCTCCCCTATGAATGGAACATCCCAGCAGAGGCTGCTGCTGCTGCTGTTCTGGCTTCTTTCAGTTTGAATGGAAGGCATTCTCAGAACACCTTAGAAAGGCATGTTTCTGAATCCCAGCCGTTCAGGTTGCACAGCCTGTTCGGTTTTGGAGTCGCCTTGACTGTATTTAGACTCCTGGCCTGGGCGACTTGGTCTGCATTTACCTGATTGAGTTGAGAACACCTGCTCATAACCCCTGCCACTTCAGCATCCATAAGTCTCATGTTTTCCAAAAGCATGACTCTGACTTGTGGGAAAGCACCAGAGAGCCAGGAGCCAACTTCTGACTTCACCCAGGGAAGCCACCCCTGACCCTGGGGAAAGTACCTCAGGAGCTGGATGCAAAAGTCTATCCCTTGCTCTTACAGAACTGTGTGCCCTCCTTAAAATGTGCTACAAAGTAGGGTTTGAGGGAGAGCATGGGAGGACACATTTCATTGTTTTGTTTCTGGTCTTCAAATTGCTTCAAGTTCATTCATAAAATTTCCTCCTGTTTCATTGGAGTCTGATTTAGGCAAGGCCAGAAGAGCAGACGTCCAGATCAGCAGAAATCTGATTTTGATCCTTGAAGTACTAGTATCACTTGTCTCTTGAAATCTGGAGTTTCAGGGGATGAACCATGTCTGTTGGCTGAGAGATCCATACTGGTGCAAATGAAATTTGGGTTCAGTTAAAGCACAAGAGGAATCCGGGTCCTGATGCACATAGGTCAGAATCCATTTGGTCCTGAGAGGTTAAATAGCACAATTTAATTGGAAGCAATATTTGGACATGCTTTGAAATCAACACTATATTGTCTGGTCAATGAGTAGAATGTTGCCTTCAGATAACTTGAAATGAAGTAACACCTAACGCGTCAAGTTGTGTGGGTAGAAGTAACTTTTTAGAATAAACAACAATAATAGCCTTAAACTCTTCTTGTATTAAAGGGGAACCGTATCTGTAGAAATGAGGATCAGAAAATCTCTCTACTCGCTTTTGTTTTGACCAAGTATGATCTGCCCCTGCTACTGCTATAATCTTTTTGGCTCTCATCTTCAACTGATTTTATTAATAAGACTTGTTATTTATGGCACAGGGCCTCTGTGTAATTTGTAGACATTGGCGCCAAGTCCCCTGATAGCCTGGCAGGTGGCGTCTACCATTAGCATGATCTTGTTGTTGGGGAAACCAAGACCCCTTGAGGTTCAGTGAGTTGCTGATTTAATAGTCCATGAGAACTGCGTTACAGATGTGTACAGTGTTCCATTTTATCATAATAGCAAATTTTACAGTCTGAGGTCAAAGGCAAAGCCACGTATGAGGCCTTGCTTGGGTTCTAGACCTTGGAAAAAGCTCTGTGGAATAGAATGTATTCCAGAGGTGTGAAGGAAGGGCCCTTCAGTCAGCCCTGATGAGCTGAAGAAACAAGTGTGGCCTATTTGTGATGGGAAAGACAGTGATGAGATGAAAGATCCAGAGACTTGGGTAGTGAGGGGACCTGTTGGGCTACCTTTGTCTTTTAGTAAGTGTGGGGTAGAGTGAGACCTCGTCCAAGGAAGAGCTTTACTGACCTTACTGCATAAATATGTCATTTGTGGTCACATTATTGATGCCTCTATGTGTGTAAAGTAAAATACTTATAGTTCTATTCACATGCCATATACTTATTTGTTACAAGAGTTGCATTTAGTCTGACAAATTGAATGACTGAAAAGATGAAGGAGCACTTTCAAATCTAAAGAGTTCTTCTTAAAGATACTGCATATGTAAATACCTTTTTTAAAAAAAGGACAGTATAGCTTCTGGAGAACTTCCATTTAAATATTTCAAAATGAGAAACAGACATGCTAACAGTTAAATAGCTCATGGAATAATTTTAAACCACTCTCTATATAGTATGAGGGTGTATAAGTCTGGACTCATCAATGACTTTAATTAATAACTTTATATTTTGGATAGCACTTGATGTGTCAATAAAATCTGTGGCAGAAAATCTCTATTTAGGTGTATTAATTGTGGAAAATTCCAGCATTTCAATTAAAAATTGTTTCTGAGACTTCATAGGAAGAAAAACCATGGAATAAAGACCTTCCAATGATTATTTGACCTAAATTCTAAAAACTGTATTCTTCTTGAGCTAAAAGAGGTGAAAAGAGGAGCTGCTTTACCTGGACAGGATCAGCAGGTGCCTCAGGCCACATTTCTTGTTGAACTCCAAGGACGCTGGCTATCTGTTCACTCCACCACGTCCCTTTCTAATTCTTTGCTGTCCAGTACTCTCTGCACATGGACTTAAAGCAACAAAAGAAGACATTGGGTGTTTCCTAAAAGGCAGGAGTTGAAATAGAAAAGGAAGAGAAGAGATCATTCCATCGGCTATGTAGGATACATAGATACTTGAACTTTTCCTACAATAAGCTCAAAGAGTAAACGAATCTGGGGAAAGTGGCCACTAAAAACCGAACTTGTTGGGGAAGGGTGTTCATTGCAGCCATCATCAGCCTGAATCACCTTGTTAGTGGCTTACATTTATTTGATTGCTTCTCCCAGGCCATGTAATCTCAAGAGCTGGTTCACTAGCTCCCCTGGGCTGCAGGGTTGCCACTGCACACAAAGGCTTGCTGGTGTCACTACTCTCTTCTGGAAGAAGCTTTCTGAATCAGCATAAACTGGCTTATCAAAAAGTCTCTCCGCAGCAGTTTCCTTTTGGTTCCCTAAATCCGTCAGCTGACACCCTTCCTCTGTCCCATGGGATCAGCATGTCTTTCTCTTATAAGGAATGATTTAGGCACACCCTTACACTTGAGGCAGCCTGTTCTACCACTAATAGTGTTTTCCTAAAAATATCTATCATTATGCCTTTGTCAGAAGATGATCAGGGCTGTTTCTACTGTTTAGTGGATTGCATTCATGCTTCTCTAGGGTGCTGAATCAATTCTTAATTGATTCTGTGGAAATTAGGTATTTTCTCCCCAAAGAGAAAAGATATTCTTCTTGAACTACAGGTATAAATTACTGCTAAGTATAAAGGCCAAGATTGTTATAGGGAATTTGAGAGCTTTGGTTTAGTTCAATGGCCTTATTACTACCAAATAATCAAGAAGCAGTGAGCTGGTAGCCTCCATTTGAACTGAGTGAATAACCCCTGTGCAAATATTCAAGCAAAGCTTAGTCTAATTCAGAAATGTAGCATGTAGGATCCTGCTTGTTAGGAAGCCAGATCTCTATCTGTAGTGTTTGGGGGTGTTTTTGTTTTAAAATTGGAGCTCCAATTACTCCATGATGTATCACAAGAAGAAACTAATTGTCCATGGTCAAGAACATTTGTACTTGTACACCTTCCTCCCCAAACTCTGACTATATCCTCATGCATCTTATTGCTCTCTAGCTTATTAGCAGTTGTTTGCCAATTCATGGTTACCACAGACTTTCTGTTCACTTAATGCTCACAGCATTGAATCCTCTGCTCATGTTGGACACTCAATAGATTTTGTAGGAGTAAGTCAAGCACTAAGTGAACCTTTCAGCCCACATTCCAACATCAATATATTTAGGTGTCTTTAGAAATCTGGAAATCCCAGTGATCTAAAGTGAAATGTCATCTGTTAGGTCCTCCTGTGTCTGACCTTTTCCTAGTCCATCTTGTGGTAGGGCCCCTTTTCACAGTTAGCAACACCTTGCCAACCTCGGGGCCAGAAGTCTCGGTACTGATGCACAATACTAAACCATTAACAGTAACTTTCACTTCGAATTAGCCCAAAGCTGTCCCCCAAATTTGAGGCTATAACTTCCCAATTTTCATCAAAATCAGCCTGTTCTTCTGGTGATGCAGTCTTCTTCACAGGGCTTTTGCCTTTCTTTGTCCTTGCTGGGTGAGGAATGCATGAAAAAAATGGCATGTAATGGGGAATTAGATTGATAATGCATGACAGCGAATGGAAATAATAATCGGAGAGTTGCCAGGCTGTGCCATTCATAACCATAAAATGCACAATTATACTCTCACCACATGCCTGTGAACAAGTATTATAGATGTGACAAACGCGAACTAGGAGACCAAATAGTGTGGAGCCATCTGGAGCTGGGCGATATACCTACAAACTGAGCTGGGAAGTGCAGTGTGGGCTTACCCATTTCTCTGCTCCCACTGGTTACCCCCAATAAATATTGGAGATTTCTTTCTCTTTCTTGGGGGAGGGGTAGGGAGAGAGGGAAAGAGGGAAAGAGGGAGAGAGGGAGAGAGAGTGAGAGAGGAAGAGAGGGAGAGGGAGAGAGAGAGAGAGAGAGAGAGAGAGAGAGAGAGAGAGAGAGAAGAAAGGCGGGAGGGTGGTGAGGATAAGAACCAGACTGGAGCTGAACACAATGGAGGGCAGTGTTCTGCCTTCTCAATCCCCTTTTATTGGGATGGCTGAGTGTTTTGTAACAGAGTAACTACAGAGTGACCAGTAGCACAGATGTAGCCTGTAGGTCTTGGCAGGAGAGCTGAGGCCTCGAATACAGCAGAGTAGCAGGGGCTGAAGTCACACCAGATGTGCAGTGTTGTCTACGAAGCATGCACAGACGATATTTGGGGGTTATCAGTCAAGTCAAACATTTCAGATGGATGGAGTCTTACAATTAAAGGTGGATATATAGATCATTTTTGCAAATGAGGAGCTGCTTACAGATGTTTGGGGACCTTGCCAGGGTCTTAGTTGCAGTGCCAAGACTAGAGTTCCTGCCGCCTGACAGGATTTATGTGATGCAGCCCGGTATGGCAGATTGAGTGGAGCTGTGGTGTCATTGAGCCCTGGGTTGATTTCTGGCTCTGCCCCTTAGTAGCTATGAGGCCTTGGGTGAATTACTGAATCTCTCTGAGTCTCAGTTTGTTTGTTTTTTATTTCTAAGAAAAGTTATAGTCAGAGGAGCCAGTGAGATAATATCTGTGAAGCACCTATCACAAAAAAATATGGGAGACTCTTAAAATAAGAAATTTGTCTTTGTATTCTGTACTTTGAGTTTGGCTTGCTTTTGTCACATGGCTAACAATGCTAACTTGGTGGCGGGGGGAGGGGGCGAAATTGGAACACATTGGGGTATAAGAAAGCCAGTCGGCATTGAAATGGAGATACATCTGAAATAAATGTTACCTCCTTACCTACAATCCTGATGTGAATTTTATAAAGAGAAAGTTGCATTAAGGGGAACGACCCTTAGCTCTGATATTTCATAAATGTCACCTGGCCTTCCAGGAAGGATTTTGCAGATAAAGGCATCACCCTAGTGTTCCTTACCTTATTGGGACAGAGAAGGCCTCCTTAGCACGGGAGACCTCATGGGAGTCCCCAGTGAGTCCTGGAACATCAATAGGAGAGGGCCAGTTGCGGGCGGGGGAGGAAGAAATATGTTTTTGCCTTTGTACTAATGGATCCCATCACCCTGCCTTCTGAAAGTCTTCAATCTTCAAAAATCATCAGAAAGCTCTTAGGGCTTTAACTTGAAAACATTTGAGAATAGAAACAAGAATTACCCATGGTTTGTTAACCAGTGGTATTGCCATTTCTTTCCTTAGAAACAAAAGCAAAAATCCAAATACTGTTTACAATTCTTTAGTTACTTCCATTCATTGCCATTAAGTAGAAATATTTTCAACTCCTGTTTTCTTATTTATATTTCACCCAAGTAATTAGTGCAGCAAGTTAATGACAGAAATAAGCGTCGGACAGAGAGTGGCTTGGATGCCCATGGGAGTTTTGTTCCCCATTGCACCCAACACCTGACCACGCACATACTGGGAGTTTCCTGATAGCATGAGAAATCAACTTACATAATAGGCATCAAAAATTATTCATGCACTTAATAGCCTCCTGGGTGTTGGATAAAATAAATCAAAATCATAGGTGGCCCATCTTCTGGAGATGGATTTAACAGGCACACACAGGCAGCAGAATCAGAGCATCACACAAGTATAAAAACAGGGTAAGTATTTATAGAACATTATGGCTACATCCAGGACAAGGGTATATTTTAGGTGAAGCCTCAGAGACAGCTTGTGGGCATCATTTGCCTTGACAGGGTGGAGTGTGTCTGTCATCTTAGGGAGAAATCATAACCTGGTATTTGTTTGTGGTTCCTTTTTTCTTTATTGTGGAAAATATGGTTTCTGTCACCCACCACAGTTTGGTTCTTCTGCCATCCAGTTCCTAAGGTTGTATGCTTTTTAGAGACAGAGATCACTAACTTCCCACTTGGAAAGATATCCACTTAGAGAATAAAACCCCAAACCCCAGTCTTTTGTATTTTTTAATTTTGTAAAAATTTTATTGATTTGAGAGTGAGGAAGAGGGGTGGAAGAGAGAGGTTTGTTGTTCCACTTATTTATGCATTCATTGGTTGATTCTTGTATGTGCCGTGACTGGGAGCGAACCTGAAACCTAGGCATAGCTGGTTGATGCTCTGACCACCTGAGCTACTGTCCAGGGCCAATCCTCTGTGTTGTATACAGCTAGAGTCTTCTTTTTTTCTTGTGGATAGAATTGATCACGTTCCTAGAGAACTGACAAAACCCAATGGAACAATTCCATAAACTGTAAGTTTTATACAGTGGTTTTTGGTTTGATAGTGGAAATAGAAAAAAGTTGTTATGTGAGCATATTTGCTTGTTGTAGGTAAGAAAGGTGCGAGCAAGGATGGTGAGTTACACAGCCGTCCCTGTAGCCCTGAAGGGGAGGATGAAACCAACGCAAAGCATAATTCACCCCTTTTCATCAGACCCTCACTGGGGGAGTTTGCCAGTCAGATGGGCTTTGCAACAGCTGATTCTTTGGCTATTTATCAACTCTTCCTAAATATGATTCCCCAGAGGAGCCTCCCTCTGAGGTATACCAGAGTGAGCAAATGCTCTCCTGAGTTCCCCTTTGTTATTGGAGCTCCACCAATGGGTTTTGAATACTCCTGTTTCTCTTCCTCCTAGTGCTTAAAAATCATTGTCCCATGATAATGACTTATTTGCTGCATTACTAGAATTTAACTCTTCTGGCCTATTACAATACATTTCTCTAATGCCTTGTTCATGTTGCCTTCCCAAATTCTTTTGGGGTGAGGTGTCCACTGCCACCATCATAGCTCAGGCCCCCCCCCTTTACCATCTCTCTCTCTCTCTCTCTCCCTCTCTCTCTCTCTCTCTCTCACACACACACACACACACACACACACACACACACACATGTTGCTTTTCTCAAGCACATTTGATCTATTCTGGACATCAGCCTCTTGCAAATGCTTGTCCTTCAGATCGAGAGGCCCCTCCGATCCTTCTCTGCAAGATACCCCTGCTCATTCCGTAATTCCAACTGCCTGCTGCCTCTCCTGTTCCTCCAAGCAGAACAAGTCTTCCTCCTGTATTCTCCCAAAGCATCCTCAGATATCTGTTGCAATGATCTTTGTACATATATCTCTTCATAACTTTATTTTTTAAAAAAATTTTAAAAATTTATTTATTGATTGTGTGTGTGTGTGTGTGAGAGAGAGAGAGAGAGAGAGAGAGAGAGAAGTATAGATTTGTTGTTCCACTTATTTATGCATTAGTTGTTTACTTCTTGTATATGCCCTGTCCAGGGATCGAACCTGCAACCTTGGAACATAACAGAACAACACTCTAACTGACAAAGCTACCTGCCTGGGCTCTCCCCATACCTTTCTAAGGGAAGGACCATGCCTCATTTATCTCTGAGTCACAGCACCTAATAGTATGCCTCTTGTTTGGTAGGTGCTCAAAATTGAGTAATAATTTCACGTATATTGTGTTTCTCAGTTTTTGTTTGCACATAGCTACAATGATTTTCTCCCTGCCTAGGCCTAGTGTTCTTACCTGTCCTTCCCTCCCTATTTTTCAGCTCAGACTACTCTCTCTGCACATTTATTGTCAAAGAGAAGAAAATAAAGATGCAGCACAGTTATCTTTTACATGGATATAGCCTTGCAAACCCCAGCTGGCAAAATAACAGAAAGTATCTGAACACCACAACTCATTCATTCATATGGTTAGTCAGTCAACACACACTTGGTATGCCTCTGTGTTTCAGGAATGTGTCAGTGAACAAAACTGACAAAAATTCTTTCCCTCAGGGAGATTGCATTCTAAGGGGAAGAGACAGGTGACAGACTTAAATAAGTAAATTATATAGTGTGTTAGAAGGTGGTAATTGCTGTGAAGAAAAATAAAGCAGAGAATAGGAAGTACAGCAAGGTTGCTGTTTTAGATACAGGAGTCAGATGAAATACTATGGAAAGATGATAATTGAGCAAAGCTTTAAAGGGTGTGAACATGCCCTGGCCATTTGGCTCAGTGGATAGAGCATCAGCCTGTGGACTGAAGGGTCCCAGGTTCGATTCCGGTCAAGGGCATGTACCTTGGTTGCGGGCACATCCCCAGTAGGGAGTGTGCAAGAGGCAGCTGATCGATGTTTCTCTCTCATCGATGTTTCTAGCTCTCTATCCCTCTCCCTTCCTCTTTGTAAGAAAATCAATAAAATATATTTTAAAAAAAATAAAGGGTGTGAACAGATGAGTAATCAGTGTGAGTGTGTCTGGGGAGCACATTCCAGGCAGAGGAAAGAACTCCTCAAAGGCCCAGAGTAGGGAACAGCAAGGAGATGAGTGTGGAAGAACACACCAAGCAAGGGAGCACAGAGGTAGGACTCCATGGGGCCTTGAAGACTCTGCACGGAGGCATGGGACCACTGCAGAGTTTGGGTCTGGGGAGCACCCTGATAGCACTTGGGCCGCACAGGGATGGGAAGGGTGCTATGGGGGAACCAGACTACAAGGCAGGCAGAGGTAACAGCAGGGTGCCCAGGTGGGTGGCCATTGTAAGAATCCAGAAAGTGATGAAATGATGATGATGATGAAAAGTGTTCAGGATATGGATATTTTAAGAGAACCAACAAGATTTTCTGGTGGGTGTTGTAAGATGTGAGATGAAGAGAGAAGTCCAACATTTTGGGGCCTAAAGAACAGTACATGGGGATAGAAGGTTGGTATTATATAATAGGTGAAAGCTGTGGCTGAGGTGGTTTGGGGAGAATACAAGTTAGGAATTCTGTTTAGGACAGAGAGTTTGGGATGTTGAGGGATATACAGATGGAGGTGCTGAGTGGGCAGTTTGTATGCATTCATACAAGCCTGGGAAAGGAGAAAGTCTGAGTGGAGATATAAAGTGGGTCTCAGCCATGTAGAGGTGATACTTAAAGTCTCCATGGCTCAGTCTTGAATTTGACACATCTGAGAAAAATTGTAATTACCAAACTTCAAATAAAAAGAACATACGATGTAAAAAAGGAGGTAATACCTGGAAATGTGAAGAACCCCAAGAGATGTGCTTTTGTGCAAATTGAAATCTCCTTGTCATCCTGGTGGTCTGTCTCTTTTTTAAAATTTAATTTAATTTTTTATTGATTTTAGAGAGGAGAAGGAAGAGAGAGAGTGGGGGGAGAAAGAAAGAAAGAAAGAGAGAGAGAAACATCGATTGGCTACTTCCCATATGTGCCCCAACTGTGGATCTAAACCGCCACCTAGATATGTGCCCTGACTGGGAATCGAACCATCACCTTCTGGTGTACAGGAAGATGCTCCAACCAACTGAGCCACCAGGCCAGGGCAATGTCTCTTTTTTGATATGTGAAGGGAACATCTCTGACTCACATGTTTTAAATGAGTTTATTGATGTATCATCCTATATAATAAAGCGGTAATATGCAAATTGACCATCATGCCCTCGCACAAGATGGCTGCCCCATGTGGTCACAAGATGGCCAGCAGGGGAGGGTAGTTGTGGGTGATCAGGCCAGCAGGGGAGGGCAGTTGGGGGCAACCGGGCAAGCAGGGGAGGGCAGTTGGGGGTGACTGGGCTGGCAGGGGAGCAGTTAGGCGTCAATCAGGCTGGCAGGGGAGTGGTTAGGGGGTGATCAGGCTGGCAGGCAGAAGCGGTTAGGGGCAATCCGGCAGTCAGGCAGGCAGGCAAACAGTTGGGAGCCAGCAGTCCTGGATTGTGGGATCGGGCTTAAACTGGCAGTCGGACATCCCCTGAGGGGTTCCAGATTGGAGAGAGTGCAGGCTGGGCTGAGGGACACCCCCCCCCCCCAGTGCATGAATTTCGTGCACTGGGCCTCTAGTTGATGTATAATAAACTGCACATATTGAAAGTACATATCCAGTTTGATAAATCTTGACAAATGTCTACACCTGTGAAACCATCTCTGCCATTAAGAATTATAACTTCATGCTTTCAATCAGTCATATTTACTAAGACTTTTGTGTTTAAAGCTCCATGCTAGACACTAAAGGATGTCAGATGCAATCACTACCCCTGCCTCATGGATTTTTACTGATTTAAAATTTTGGCTTTCCTTATCCAGTGATCTAATCACAAACTTATTTCCAGGGCTTTTCTGAAGCACATGCTGAAAATACACTCAAGTTTTGTTACCAAAGTGTTTGAAAATACACACATACACCCTTAGACACTAGGAAAGAGGAAAGATTAGGAACCCTGCCATCTGTTAATCAGTTCCGATACAGGAAAAACATATTCCTCCTACCTTCTTTTGTGGAAACAGCCCAAACAGTAGGCTCAGTCTCATCCTTTTTCACTATGTGTAGTCAACACAGTAATTATCTCCTGCCAAAGCTTTGAGCAATTGTTCTGTGTCCAATTAGAATTTTTGATTTGCCTAATAGATACCACATAACATCTTTATTGCTGCAACTGCTCACTAATGACAAGCGCCCTGGATAGCCTTAGAACTCCCATTTGCAATGTCCATTGCATTAGAAGGCACTCCATGATTTTCTGTGACAGCATTTATATCAGAGAATGGGGTGAAAGGAAGGAACCTCCTTTGGTTCCAGAATCTTCTTCCTCCCCCTCTCACCCATCTCCATCTCCTTTCCTCTCCCAGCCTCATGCCCCACCCCCATTTTAACTGTTTTGGGGGAACAAATGGATCTGCTCTGGAAACTTGTCCTGTGCCTGGAGCTGGGGCAGAGGAGCAGGTCCCTGGGAGGCGTCTTGGTGGTTCATGGGCAGCTGGCCAGTGTTGAAACCTCAGACAAGATGAATGGAGGGAAAAAACTGCCAGAGCAGCTTGAGTAAGCGGGAGAAGTCCCTGCCAGCGAGGCTCCAGCAGAGTCCTTCCCAGAGAACTCGGGATATAAACATGCAGGCTCCAGCCCAGATGGACTGCCCCATACAGACATCAAAGGTAGCTGTAAAAAACGTTCCTAATGTAAGCACTGCAGGCTCCCAGGCTCTCCCTGCACCTTTTATTAGGGTGTTGGGTCGGGGAGGGGCAATGGTTTGCTGAACCTTCTGGAGCTGGGACCACCCTGCAGGACTGGTGGCTCTCCAGATCTGGAATACCCCTGTTCCTCGGATCTTCTCTGCTGTGATGACACTGGGAATTTGGTCCGAATTAAGCATGAGTTTCATGAGGGTCAGCAATCGTGAAGTGCTTCCTTGGAAGTTTGGAGCACTTGACATCTGGGCACAGGGACCCTGGATTTAGGGCACAAGTGGCTGCTTCCTGTCCCATGCAGGTTCTGTGAAAGCAGGTGGCCTGGAGGGCCGCCCCACTTTCATCGTGGCTGTTCTCCCACTATGTTTTAAGAGTCCCTGGAGACCTAATGATGGAATTCCAGTGGCTTCCAGATGGTCTAGAATACTGTTTCAGTCCCCATCGGCTCTTCCCACCCCCAGCACATAGATCCCAGGGCTAATGGAGAGTTTGACTGTAGTGATACACAAAGAGTTGTTTATGGGAATGAAAACCCATTCCTAAATTCTTATCTCTGTGAGAAGACCTCTAGTTCCTACTAATGGCAGATCAATGTCAATTCTGCTCATTCTGCATGTGGCCATGTGGATAATATAAACTACAGAGAATGTGCATGTTCCTGAGCCTGTATTTAGGGGTGTATTTCCATAGAATAGGCAAATTAAGTCACATCTCACTGAATGCAAATTAAGTTGATAGTACTATATTTTGGAATTGATATATAAGGCTATGTTATTTTAATATATATTAATTCATGTAAATATTATAGAGTGCCTATTATGTTTCATTTTGTTTCAATCACATATCTAGTATATCATTTTAATGTCAACAAAATATTTACAATGGAAATGTGATAGGCCTGGCCAGTGTGGCTCAGTTGGTTGAGCATTGCCCCATGCACTGAGAGGTCTTTGGTTCCATCCTGGGTTGTGGGCTCGATCCCCAGTAGGGGGTGTGCAAGAGGCAGCCTATCTATGGTACCCTCTCACATCAATGTTTTACTCTCTCTCTCTTCCTCTGTCTCTAAAATCAATAATTTAAAAAAAACCATATTTTTTAAATGTGATAACTTATTGCTTAGTAAGACCTATAGTTGTAAATAGTGTTTTCTCACCCTACTAATCAAACATAAGCAAAAAAATTACAAATTAATTTAAAATAACACATTGAATTTGATATTGGAGCCAAATATGTAAATTCATGTTACCAAGAAAATGTGATGGAGTTATTGGTTATCAAATACACAAATGCTAAACCAGCAGCAGATACACAGTCATTTCATACAGCATTGCATTTAAATAGAGGACATTTGATTGTACATTTATACAAAGGAAATTGGTAGGAAAATAAGGTAGAAAATGTGTTTGTGCCTACCGGTCTGTAGTGTGAAATTAAAAAAAAAGTCTTCTGAAGCAGTAAATAGATGATGTGGATGTTTGTTTTATCAAACTACATGTAATAGTGTAACAGGAAACATTATAAGTAAATACCTGAGTTATTAGAATGAATGTATTTTCTTGGAATTCTTGTCTGTAGGTGTGCACATGTGTCCATGGCTTAGAGAATGTCTGGCCCACCTTCCCCCAGAGTTTAGAAATCCTTTCTACAAGAGCCCTGGCTAATGATCTTCTGTCCAGTCCTGATTACTAAAGTGATGATGGGGCAACACTTTCCGTTTTGAACAATGATGCCTGTTTGACAGTTCTTCCTTCTGTTGAATTCAGATGTGTCTTCTGGAACTTCTACTCACTGATTCCATTTCTGCCCACCAAAACAATGTTCTCCATCATCCAATTTAGTCATCAAATTAGCATAAAATCATCAAATTGGCAAGTCTCCACATCCAGGCATGCCCAGGACAGTCCAGTTTATACCTGTTATCTCCAAAGAATCAATAATAGCTCCCTTTCACTCACAAAAGCATGTTGGCATGGACACTAAATTATAGGGCACCCTACCCAGGAGTCTTTGCTATTTAGGCTAGTAGGCACTTTTCCCACCAGTCCTGAGGAGACATGGCTTCCACAGCTTTGCCCAGTCTGATTACTCTACTTTGGCCTTGCTCCAGATTCTTTCATTTCCTACATAAAAGATGGTACCCAGAATTGAACACAAATTTCCAGAAATGGTTTAACCATATTCAAGTGGAGTCCACTTATTTTCATTATTCAGAATACTGTGCTTCTGGCATATGAACTAAGAATAGGACACAAAACTGTTAAACAACGCGATCCCAATTGAAAAAAAATTGAAACTGCCATCTAAACCTCTTTGTCAACTGTAAACTAGATCAGCGCACTCTCCATGACTGTTTACAAATCGTTGGGGGATAATACACACTGAGAAAGACAGCTTATGTTTTAGTATCTCTTCACAGTTTTCCAAGTGCTTGTCTATCTTCTTAGGCACTGAGCCCTCTTTCCAAACACCCCTTTCTGCATCAGTTAGAATTAAGTTGATTGGAAACAATGGTCAGTGGCTACCTATTATTTCATCAGTGATTTTGTCATCCTCAGACCCTTAGATGTATGATTGCGCCTCCTTATTACTGTTACTGTAAATAAGGCTCTCCCAACTCTATTCCTCACTGTTTGTCACCAACCCACCACTTTGCTCCAGCTCTACTGTGTGGCTCATGTTTCCAGAACATGCCATGTTCTCTCCCATTCCAGGCCTTCTTATATCAGGTTGCCTCTGTCAGACGTCCTGCTCTGCAGATACCATTTCTTCATCTGAGTATTGACCAATTCCCCAGGTGTGAGTTAGGGCCCCCTCCTTTGCCCCATAGCATCTTACACCCACCTTATCACATGAATTACACTGTAACCACCTGTTAATTTGGGTAGTTTCTCTAGTGGACATAGAAGTCCCTTACATAGGGGAACAAAATTGCCTCCATCATTATCTATAATAATAAAAGTGTAATATGCTGATTAGAATGGACAGCCGAACGACCTTCCAGACGTCCTTCCAGACGAAGCTGCCATGGCAGGGGCCAAGGCAGAGGCGGTTAGGGGCAATCAGGCAGGCAGGCGAGCACTTAGTGGTGATCAGGCAAGCAGGCAAAGTGGTTGGGGGCAATGAGGCAGGCAGGCGAGCAGTTAGGGGTGATCAGGCAGGCAGACAGAGTGGTTAGGGGCAATGAGGCAGGCAGGCGAGTGGTTGGGGCGATCAGGCAGGTAGGCAGAGGTGGTTAGGGGTGATCAGGCAGGCAGGCAGCGTGGTTAGGAGCGATTAGGCAAGCAGGTGAGCAGTTAGGAGCCAGCAGTTCCAGATTGCGGGAGGGATGTCCCACTGCCAGTTTAGGCCCGATCCCGCAGGAATCCCTGCGGGATCGGGCCTAAATTGGCAGTCAGACATCCCCTAAGGGGTCCCGGATTGTGAGGGTGCAGGCCGAGCTGAGGAACCCTCTCCTCCCCTTCTCCTCCCCCCCCCCCACCCCGTGCATGAATTTCGTGCACTGGGCCTCTAGTGTTTAATAAGATGCCTGGCACATTTTGAATGTATCATAAACACTTGCTGAATGAACACACTGTAGTGGCCATTATTACATATAATTATTAACCCTTTTCTCCTAGTTTGTTAGGATAGATTTCTCTCTTGATTACTAGAGAGATAGATCTCTTCTCTAGAAGAGATAGTACTGAGTCAAAGAATATGAAAGTCATTTGCATTTTAGTTTTATTTCCTGTAGGGTACTAGTAGTCTTCCAATAAATATGTAATTATACACTAATTAAAAAATGTTATCTTTAACATATTAACCCCTCCTTATAGTTGTTGTCATCCTCTCCCCAAAGTTATATTTGTTGGTTTTTTTTCCTTTTGCTTACTGTGCCTGTGGAGTAAAATTATTTTTAATGTAGTCCAGTCCTTATTTTTTTTCTCTATTGGCTCATCCATTGCTTTTATGCTTAGAAAGGTCTAATAAATAATAGCCTATCTATTTTTTAAAAAATATATTTTTATTGATTTCAGAGAGGAAGGGAGAAGGAGAGAGGTGGAAATATCAACGATGAGAGAGAATTATCGATGGGCTGCTTCCCGCACTCCCCCTACTGGGGATAGAGACTGCAGCCCTGTCATGTGCCCTGATGAGGAATTGAACCAGTGACCTCCTGGTCCATAGGTCAATGCTCAACCACTGAGCCACACCGGCTGGGCACCTGTGTATTTTTAATATATGACTTTATGAACCACCTGGAATTTATTTGGGGGAACGAGGTGCAGTTGGTTTATATTATTTAGTAGTTAGTCCTACCATTTCCTGTCTTGGTTGAGAAGATTGAAACAAAACAACAACTGAATAGTTCAGCGGTTCATCTTTTAACAGAAATTCATTGGCTCCAAATAATGAAAACATTCTTTTCTTTCATCTTTTTGCTTTGAACATATCTTTAAAGGTTCTTTTATTTGCCTTAGACTATCCTTGTTTTAAATTTCAGCTGGGTTTTCTACCTCTGTTCCTATAAGTTTCTGACACTCCTCATCTGTGGACGGAATATATATAATGTGCTGGGCCCTTGACACATCGTATCTGTAAGGCTGAAATCTAGTCTCCTTTGGGAGTTCTCCATGCAGATACATTGTGTTCATTGAGCATCTCAGTCTTAACTTTTTCATTCAATTTTATTTTTACTGTTACCAAATTTTTACTTTCAATGTCTTCACCTCATACACATGATATTCTGTTAGGTGCATAAAGACAACCTTATCTTTTTATATGGAATTTTAAAAACTGTTTTCTTTGAGTCTGTGGTCCCCATCTGAATAACCCATCAGGTCTCCTTTTCAACTATAAAAATTCCAAGTGCAGTCATCAAAACCCCAAAAAGGGTACCTATTCTCCTTTTCCTTTGGAAAAACTCATCTTCGTTCCACCCCAAACAGTCTGTCACTAAGATAGTGAAGCTAGGACTCCACATGGCAGAGACCAGGTGTTTGCCCTCATCTTTCCTCACTCTAAGGAGAATGGTGGGTGTTAGAAGGGAGTATAGTTCTTGTTGCTCCTTTGCATGTTTTGTTTCTTTGGGGTTTATGCCTCACTCAGCCACCTTTAAAGGATGTCTGCATGGATGCTGTGCTGTGAACAGTGTGTGTGTAAGAAGAACGCTCTGAACCCACCCAGGGAAACAGGCACAGCCTCCACATTAGCAAGAGGTCTTCTCCTTTGTTAGAGGGCAGTCTGTGGCCTGGCAGTCCTTGTTGTCCTTGGAGGTATTACCCCACATGTCACTCACTGACTCTCCTAAACCCCCATTCCTAGGCCAGCTCCAGCGATCCTTATATCAGCCCTCTGTCTTGATGACTGCCAGCTAGCCCACAATGACCCTGAGGAGAAGGGGGGACCTCCAGGCGTCCTGTTGAATGAGCTGCCCCTCTAGATAGGACCAGGGCCCCACAGAGCTCCGTCTGTGAAGGCCATGTGCTTGCTCAGCACTAGGAACATCCACCCAGAGGGAGCCTGTCCTGACCAGCCTCCTCTCCCTCCCTCCCTGCCATAGTCGCAGAAAATCTGGTGTGAGGGACAGAGAGCTGCAGCCTCACTCGCCATCCTGATGGAGGGTGTGAGGAGGGTCGGGGTACATTGGGATGAGTACACTTTCTGACACTCCTGCCTGGAGGCACCTCACATGCCCTGACTAGACTTCTGAAGGTGATACTGATTGAGAGCCCACTGTACTCCAAGCAGAGTTCCACACTCTTATGTGCATTAGTTACTCCTCACAGCTGCCCCTGAAGGTTGGCACTAGTATGGTCTCCATTTCCTAGACTAGGGATTGAGGCACAGTGGGTGCAGTGACTTATGGAGGGTCACATACTGCTCCCCCTGGTGAAGCCAGGATAAAACAGACCCAGCATCAGAACCCACAGCCTGACCCCCATGCTCTGTGGGCCACAGTGCATGGCCTGGGAGGGGTCGCTGGGGAGGGGCAGAGCCTGGCATCCGGTGCTATGGCGGGAAGCTGCCAGATGGGATGGAGACGCCCATGGAGAGGAGAAAGGGTGTGTCAGGACAGCTGAGTCTGCACAATGTGCTCCTCAAGCCAGTGCTTCTAAGAAGTGGGATGTGGTTTCTTTGATCACCCCTGTGTCTCCAGCACTTGGCTCAGCACGTGGCATAGAGTAGACAGACAGGGGTGGTCCTTTGAGGACATCTGTGAAAAAAAAGTGTTTTCCAGGCAAAGGAGACAGCATGGGCCAGGCCCTGATGCATGGGAGAGCGTGGCCCTTGGGGAAAAGAATTATGAAGTCCGGGATGGCTGGCTCTTGGGACTGAGGGGACAGGGAAGGAGAGCATTTAAAAATAAACAGAGATGAGGTTAGGTGAGGCCAGATCTCGAAGGACGTGTTATTCAGTATGAAGATACCCATCTCTCACAAATGGTAGGACGGTGCATAATGAGGGAAAGATGTTTTGCAACAACCTCAGAAATCTCCTCCTCAGGCCTTGAGGACTCTGCTCTCTACACTGTTTTCACCTTCTGTTACCCCTCACCCTCCATTCCGATTGCACAGGACTCCCTTTCCCTTGGGAGGAAATGCCCAACTCCCTTTCCCTTACAAGGAGTAGGCACTCTTCCCATCTCTGACCCATCTCCGAAGGAGGAGGAGGAGGAAGAGGAGGAGGAGGATTAAGTCTCTATATCTTCAGAGACTCCAGTTGCTCCAATCACAGAACCAAAGTTGTCTGGGATTCTAAGCCTGAGTAGAAAGCAAAAGCCTGCAGATTGTGTGAATATGTGTTTATAAGTGGATTTAATGATATATTTGAACTGGAGGTAAAAGAAAATCCTGTCAGAAGATACTCTAGCAGTGGCAGAACCCAACTGTGACAGTCAAGTTACTGTTCTTTCGGTGCCCAGTTGGCTAAGTGCAGAAAGCGCCGACGCCTTCCTGGAGCCTTAACAGCACTTAACCCACGTGAGCTTACTGCTCTGTGCTCATCGAGTTGGTGCCGGTGATGCATAACCTGACTCCGGAGCCGGTGCACTCGGGTCTCTCAGTGTCCATTTTCTCCTGACCATTTCCTCAGAGGGTTGTCTCTCACACAGAGGAGCGTGATTGTCTGTAACACTCGACCTGAAATGCACCAGCCGGACTTTGGCCTTCCATATCTGAGACCCATCTGTCCAACCTCCATGTCAACAGCTTGTCCTCAAATATTGTGCAATGTCCCATTGGAAAGTGAAAAGAGTGCCCTTGCTTCCCACATCCTGCAGCTTAGCTTTGGGTTGGAGTTCCTCTTCCCTGGGATCACAGAAGACCATCACTGGAGCTCCTGGGTGTCCTTGCCCTGTTGTACCATCTGAGAGGATTGAGATGGATTGTCCTGTAGGATTTGTGGCTCCATCTCACAGCAGTGGTCTTCAGGGCCGCAGAGTCATGGTCTAAATCCAGACACAGCAGCCCTACCCTGTCCCCAATCCCTTAGTGCACCTAATGCCACGACTTTTCTTCCTTTATTACCAGAGAAAGCCCCATTTCTTTTTGCTATAGGGAGTGAGGGAAAGGGAAGAAGAGAAGGAGAGGGGGAAGAAGAGGGAGAGCAACAGCAACACTAAAATATGCTTTACAAAGATCCTCCAGTAAAACACTGGCCTCACTTATGACCTCATCAAATGCAAACTTACAGAGGGATGAGCTTTGAGGAATGCAAGGCTATTTGAAGTTTTATATTACAGTACATTGGCATGTGAATTTGTTTCTAACAGGCACTCAAATCACTTTCATCTGGGTTTTATAAGTTACAACTGTATTGAGGAGCAAAGAGCTTCAAGGACAGGCCTGGATCCTTCTTCTAAATCCAGGAGACTCATAGGAAAGACAGAGGTGGGATAATTTGCCAGAGGTCATGGAGCAAAGTAGGGGCAAGGTCTTTCTCTGCATTGGATTTCTGGTGTCTAGCATCTTGTGTCTCCTTTCCTTCCATTATCTTCTTATATGTCACTTAAAGACAAAAAAAGAAGCTTGAAATAAATCAGAGAGAGGGAAAAATAAAAATGGACACTATATCTTTAACCTTTAACGGTTATGAGCAGAGACCCCTTATGTTCTGTTATCACATTACAATATATTACATTATAATAACTGTGATATCTGGTATTTTCTTGGTACGGGATAAGTGTGGGCAGCACTTATTTTTCACAAATTTTTATTTGCCTGAAATCCTTTCTACATATGTATTTGCTGTTTGAGTTTCTTGAGGCCACTGTGATCGTATCACATTCATTACTTTTCTGGATGTGACAGGTTTGGATTACTGAGAATTTGTGATCTTGTGACGTTTTGGGACCCAGATGGGTGGTAGGGCCTCATTTGTCTGCAGAGGAAACTGAAGTGGAACAAGGGAGGGTTCATGGTGAGTTGACCCCGAGAGCAGATGCTCCCACAGAGAGTTGCACTGGGAAGTTGTAGTCATGTGTCTGGAATTTCCTTCTGAGCCTCGAAATGGTCTGGGTCAAAGGGCGCCTGTGAGGTGCTGCTGTAATACATCCGGATTCCTTGAAGTGCCCTGCCTTAAGGAACGTGCTTGGGGAGGGCGTGCTGGAAGACTTGTCGCTGTTTGGGCCTTGGCTAGCATGCTCCTGAAATCTGAAGTCATACTTAACTGCACTTAAGTAAACCAAAGTTTGAAAGTCATACTTTCAAACACATGATGATAAAACTTTAAAGATAGGATTTCAGGTTGTTTGGGGGAACATGGATAGTTTTCCTAAATGAAGCATGTTTGGGAAATGTTAATTCTTCCTTTTCTACAACTCTAGTGGAGTCTTTAATAATTTTTATCTTATTGTCTCATAAAGGTATTGTCTCTAAAATGAATGTGAATCATAACTTGGAAATTTATTGTGCACAGGGACGTAAACAAATAGGCATGTGGTAATTAGGTGAAAAGTGCTTTTGCAGGGCTGGGAACACTGCCTACCCAGGTCTCCTCCTGCCCACCCACCTCTTCTCCCCCCACTGCCCTGCATCTTAGAGATAATAATTTCAGTACAAATTAGCATTAGGAAATGCAATGATAATGTGTTAATTGAATAATTTTAGTTTTTGTTTTTATAAACCATTTGTTTTTTCTTCTAAGTTCAGGATCTCTTACCCTATGGGCATTCTCACAGTTGCATTAGATTTCTAGGACGACTTTCTAAACAGTGGAGCTAGGGTTGTTTCTTCAGAGCACTTCCTCCACAGATATGTACCACAGTGTATAAATTATTTGGCAGGGGGAAAGAAAAAATGAGGAAGAAGACATCCAAGAAGTGGCAGAAAGAGAAAGGGAAAGAGGTGATACACAGGGTGTCCCCAAAAATGTATACACACTTTGAATAATTATAAAGGCAGTGTTTATTAAAGTACATTTCATTTTCAAAATTAATAGAATCTACAGACATTGTGTGTTTACATTTTTGGGGGACATTGTAGAGAAAAAAGTGGTAGTAAGAGGCATAGTATAATGGGTTTTACTTAATTTTGAATTTGAAGACAAAATATTCTTAATAAAGCATATTTTCACATGCTGAGCTTTCCATGTAAAGTAACCCCAAATGGCCATTTGGGAGTTGTCATTGCTGGTTAGTTAGTTATTATTTGTTTCTTAGTTGATGCCCTGATGAGGAGGACTCCCCTGCCACATTTGGACAGCAGTGTTTCCCACCATCAGTAATAAATTAAGCTACTGTAGACGGATGCTCTCAAATGGAGATATTTATAATTCCCCCTTTGAGATGCTGGGTTTCCTGAACCGCTTCTGGTCACAGTTGGCTTCCTATTAATTCTGCCTGCAGGGAGAGAATGTGTCAGACTTTCAATCTTCAGATTTCTGACCTATGTGACAGTTGTAGTTCTCATTGGTAAATTAATTAATTTGATTTAATATGTTAAAAACACAGGCCATCTAAAACAAATTTGCCCAGAAAGAAGCTTCTCAGGCTCCATTTCCGATGGCTGGACTCACACACTCTCATTCATTTTTCTAGATCAAGTGTCTTTATTACATTATTCTAACTGGGAAAAAACACACACCAAAACACAACCTTTTGAGTGATATTTGGGTGGGGGGAAGCACCCGTAAGCCACTACCTTAGCACATCAGCTGTTTTATTTATGCCTCCTAATTCCTGTCCATCTGCCCAACAATTTTATTGCCTGACCTTAGAGTTCACATATCATTATATTCTGCTGTGCTTACTGAAGCTAGTATCCCAAATCCATGTTTCTGCAGTCTTCATGATTCAGTGTACATCTTAACAGAAAAGTTGGATAAATGGGGTAGACACCCTACCTTCAAAATAATAATTTTCTTTACATTCTTTACATCACAGCGCACTTGGCAAGCCTTTGCTTGGCATAGAAGTGTATGTAGCCAGACGATTTATGGTTGGAGTGGTAGCCAGCTAGCTGACATCTATGAGAAGCCTTGTTCTCAAAAGGATTTCCTTGGAGGGTGATGCCAGTGCCCCAATTGTGCCTGCACAGCTGAAAAGGAAAACAAGGAAAGCAATATTGCTTCACAATTGTTAGTATTCAAAAGGAAATTTCAGTGTCCCTGGTGAGCCAGACAAAGCTACAGATGTCCACTCTTTGTCTGTACACACCCAGAATGGTAAGCCTTTTCTGAACTGATAACAGGATACTCCTATCTCACTTCAGTATGAAAAAAACACAGGTACTCCTTTTGAGGAAAAACTACTGCAGTCCTCTCAAAAGATAGTTGTACTTTCAAACACATGATGATTCCAAGTTGAGTTTCTGTTTAGATTCATATTTCTGGGCTGACTTTTCAGCAACATATTGTCTTCCAAAAGGGAGGTGGCTTACAAATTCCCAATTGAAATGGGAGCGTGCTTATAAATCACCAGACTGAGCTATGGGACTTTGTTGAAGAGATGAATGAACTGGGAAGACCTTGGGTGGATCTCAAAATCTCAATAAATCTCAATACATATTACTTCCTTAAAGTGCTGAGCAGATAAGGTGAGATTACTGTAATTAAAATGTTATGTTTCCGATGAAAATGAGAACCTCAGGGCAAACTTCTAGACATGGGTGTGAACTCAATGTCATGTCACACTTGGCATGTTTTGAAGTATTTTGAGGAAAGTAAGTACTATCTCTTAATACTGTGATTAAAACTTTATTTGAGGCCTGGTCAGGTGGATTGATTGGTTGGAGTGTCCCATACGCTGAAAGGTTGCAGGTTCTGTTATAGGCAGCAGGAACAGCACCAGGTACTAGACCCTTGGGGTCAGACCAGACCTGGGTTTAGCAACCTTGGTACTTGGATTCTAGATAGGAAAGAATTCAAAGCCAAGACACAAAGTATAAGAGAACATCTGTATATATAAAAGCCTATGTGACTGTCTGACCATCTGACCAGTAGCTATGACATGTACTGACCACCAGGGGGCAGACACTCAACGCAGGAGTGGAAACCACAGGCATGGGAACATGGAACAGACTGATGAATCTCAGAGGGAAAGGGGGAGGAGGAGGGTGGGAAGAGATTAACCAAAGATCTGATATGCATACCAGAGACCCAATGCATGAATTGGTGCACGGATGGGGGCTGGTTGGCGGGGAAGAGGGGCCCGGTGCATGGATTCATGTACTGGTGGGGTCCCTCGGCCTGGCCTGTGCCCTCTCACAATCCAGGACCCCTCAGGGGATGTTGGGAGAGCCAGTTTCAGCCCAATCCCCACCGGCCTGGGTGAGGGACCCCGTCCTAGTTTATTTATAAAATCAGAGGTAGAAAAAGTAATTTGTAGAAGAAATGGACTTAGGAAATAAGTTATAGAGGTAAAGGAAGGGCCCTAGGAGCTTGGGAGTGAGGAAGCTAATAGTAATGTGCCAAGGGTGAGGGGAGAAGGAAGGGGGAAAGGAAAGGCACAGGTGTTCTCCTGGGAGGGAGAGTGCACTGGGTCCCCAGTCCTAAGGGTTTTAAGGGTGGAGACTTTAGGGGAGGTACCGGGGGAAGATCTCAATAGACTCTTCAACAGCTTTCCATAGGTCTTCACTGATTGGTTGGCGCCAGTGCAGGGGGTCATTATCCAATGCACTGGTCCTGAGGTCAGCCTTGGTGTTGCTTGTCTGGTTTTGCTGCTTTTCTAGACCTGGAAATACAATTGAGGCATAGATGTTATCTCTAGGGAGGAAAGGTCAGGGGGTCTGTACCACATGACCAGTGATATGCTAGGGGAAGAAAAGTCACCCTGAGGGCTAGGCCCCACCCTACAATTGTCCTTTGCTAGGCATCCAGAGCTTTCCACCCTGGTGACCTTCTGTACCTGGCCCATCATCCTTGCTCTGCTCCTATCTAACTGCCTACCACAGTTCTATTCCTGGTCAGGGTACATACCTAGGTTGCGGGTTTGATTCTCAGTCAGGGTGCTTACTAGAGGCAGCCGATCTATGTGTCTGTCTGTATCTCTCTCTTCCTTTCTCTAAAATCAGCGAACATATCTTTGGGTAAGGATAACGAAACAAAAACAACAAAAACTTTATTTGATACAGTAATGTCTTTCAGATACCAATATTTCTTTGTTTTCATAAAAATGTATTAGAATGTGAATAAGGAACACAAGAACGTGTTTATATCCTTAACCTTTTACGCTACAATGGGGTGATAGCTCCTTGTGGTTTTCATTTGTATTTCCCTGATGATTAGTGATGTTGGGCACCTTTTCATGTATCTGTGGGCCATCCATATACTCTCGTTGGAAAAATGTCTATTCAGATTCTCTGCCTATTTATTATTATTATTATTATTTTAAATATATTTTTATTGATTTCAGAGAGGCAGGGAGAGGGAAAGAGAGAAACATCAATGATGATGCCTTCTACACGCCCCCTACTAGTAATTGAACTGTGACCTCCTAGTCATAGGTCAATGCTCAACCACTGAGGCTCACTAGCCAGGCCTCTCCCTATTTTTAATCGGATTTTTTTGTTTGCTATTGAGTTATATGATTATTTTTCTGTATTTTAAATATTAACCCCTTTTTAGGTATATGATTTGCAAATATTTTCTCCTATTTGGTGGGTTTCCTTTTCATTTTGTTGATGGCTTCCTTTGCTGTGCAGAAGCTTTTTAGTTTGATGTAGTCTCACTTGTTTATTTTTTGAAGCTGATGAATTTTTAAATTAAGTCATTTGGCTAGGGTGATTACTGTTTGTAAGGTTGTGGCTAAGACAATTAACACCTGAAGTTAAGACTTCAGAGAGTGAATAAAGACATTGCATGGGCCCATCTCATATCCACAGCTGCCTGCTTTGGCTTAGATGTGCAAAATAGCAAGTCTTTGGACTGAAGTTTTTCCTCAGATTTTTACTCTATTTCAACCTCTGTTAGAGTGCTTATGAGCATGTGAAACTTTTCTTGATGACTTGTCTTAGAGCTGGGGACTGCTGAGTCACTAGAACTCAGATTCCAGAGACTGTTTCGCCCCTCCCATGCAGGACGTGCTGCTTTGGTGTAGATCCCATCAGTAGGGAAGTCTGACTCCATGGGAGGATGATGGGTTGGCTTCTTTTGAGGAAGGACTCAGAGAATTTTCTTATGGGAGTGCATGCCAGCTTTGCACATGCTGATGGTTAGAGAATAAGCCCTTGTTAAACAAAAAGAGAAGAAGATATCATTTCTATGTTTCATCGAGAAAGTACTCGGGAGAAGGGACTGACCCCGATGGCCATAACATTAGGTGAGGCCAGGATCTGCTGTGTGCATCCTTCCCTTTGATCTGCTGGTAGCTGGTGCAAAAGGTAGCTTCAGTTAGGGTTACAGAGTCATATAAAAATTCAAAGGCTGGAGGAACCTGATGTGGCTTCAGGTCCAGACAGTGGTTTTGGAGCCAGCTCATATTAGTAGTAGTTGTTACATTTTCAGGAATTTTGCATGTCAGTTGTAAAATATAGCCATTATTAAAATTATATAAAATAGCATTAAATAAATTACATTAAAAACAAAGATAATAAATACTAAGATCCATCACTTTCTAATTAGTTTACTATACTTTACTATCACCTACATTCTTGAGGTTACTTATGTCTATTGCATCTGTTGGAAATACTGTTGGTGTTGCTGTGACAGTAGCTTGAAGGCAGACACGGTGAAGACATGTGGAGCACAGTGAGACAGTGCTTGGTGAGTGCTGGCCAGCTGACATGTGTGGGAAGGCTTGTTCTTCATGGGATTTCCTTTGAGGGTGATGTCAGGGCTCCAGCAAGTGCTACAAACAAATGCCTTTTTTTAAATTCAGAAAGACAGTTACTAAATATTCGCTAGCACCCACTGGGCCCAGCCCACTCATTTGTGTGTGTGAGACTGGGGCACGGAGAGGAACAGGGGCTTGTCCAAAGTCCTGCAGCCAGTACCTTGTGGGACCAAGACTCAACTTGGGTCTCCTGGTGCCTGTCCAGGGGCTCTTTCTGTTACAGTGCACAGAGGTATTAGTAGTGACAAGCACCTGGGTTAGGGTCAGCTTAGCACCCTCTCCTGGGGTCCTCTCTCACAGGTGAAAGCGCTGTGGGACTAGGGTCATAAACGAGCAGAGGGGAGGATTGACACAAATCAAATGCAGCTGCCAGAGGGGTGGTCATGCGCTCCCTGGTGATCATAAGTGGGACAAGTTTTGAGGTGGGAGGTGACAGAGACTGGATACTGAACTCTGTCTGTAGTTTGTGGCAGGGGTCCTCAAACTTTTTAAACAGGGGGCCAGTTCACTGTCCCTCAGACCGTTGGAGGGCCGGACTATAGTTTAAAAAAAAACTATGAACAAATTCCTATGCACACTGCACATACCTTATTTTGAGGTAAAAAAACAAAACGGGAAAAAATACAATATTTGTATTTGCATGTGGCCCGCGGGCCATAGTTTGAGGACCCCTGGTTTGTGGTGATAAAGTTATTGAATGGAAGAATGACTAAAGAATGAGCAACTTTTATCACCACCTGATATTGTGTTATGTATGTATTTGCTTTTTTATTATAAATTTCCCCATAGGATTGTAAGCTCCACGAGGGTAGGAACCTTGTCTTGCATGCCGCTGTACACCCTGCTCACAGAATAGTGCCTGGCACATAGAAAGTGCTCATAAATATTTTTGAATGAATGAACAATGCTGCTCATGGTTGGCATTACATAGCCCAAATCCCCGGGGGAAGTTTTGCCTAGAACAGTGGTTCTCAACCTTGGCTGCACATTAGAATCACCTGGGAATCTTTTTAAAATCCTGATTTCTGGGCCTCATCCTCTGGACATTCTGTTTCTTTGTTATGGGGTGGGGCCACAACATTAGTAACAAAGAAACAGAATTTCTGGAGGATGAGGCCCAGAAATCAGGATTTTAAAAAGATTCCCAGGTGATTCTAATGTGCAGCCAAGGTTGAGAACCACTGGCCTAGAGGAATGTGCCTGGTGGAGGCCAGCACAGGGACCCTCTCACTGTTTGCCAGACTGCTAGACCCTAGGTGACCATCATTTCTCTTTCTTCTCAGATGACGGAGGGCCGTCGATGTCAAGTACATCTTCTTGATGACAGGAAGCTGGAACTCCTAGTACAGGTAAAAATGACTTTGGGTCCACTTTCTAAGTTTCTTCTGTGACTGATGTGGTTGGCTCACACTTGGATTCAGCTGAGGTGTGGGCAACAGTGTAAACGATTTTTCAGCCTAAATCAGTACAAATCTCTGAGAGAAGATTAGGACACACCCTAGTATTTTTGTGTGTGATTGCTATTTTTGTTCATTCTGTTTCTTTGCACACCACGCCTAAGGCATTCAAGGTCAGATGTATATCTAACCTATTGTTGCAAATCTCTAGAAAAGGAAATCCCACAACTGCCATTAGCTATTCTTTATGCTTGGAAGAAGTTAATTATAATATAACCTAAATAACTCTTGCTGCAGCCAAAACTGGTTTAATTGTCTAAAACACAGTTCATTATTTCAAGTTAAGCTTTCATAGTGATGAAGAAAGGGAAGCAATCTCTTGGCTCTGTCTCCCCTTTAAGAGCTGAGTAAGCACCTGACGCCATCCTGTGCGTCAACATTGCCATCTCCCTTGAACATCTGGAGAAAATGACAGAGGAAATCAATCAATGTGTCTCCGACCTAAGAACACATCAGTGTCAGGGAAGTCCAAAAAGTAATTAGGCTCAAAGACCCTGGTCTTGCTCAACTTACTCTTGAAAAAACCATTGTTTTACCCAGAGCCCTAAAGAGTGGCGAAGTTTCCAAACTTGATTTAAATAACTTAATTCCAAATCTGTTGCTCAACTCCAACTTTTGTAACTGTATTTGCTTGATATTCTCAGATGTCTATCAAATTCATAGGGCACTGCTCCTTATCCATGACAGTTTGCTGGGAAGAAGCTACAGTTCATCAGTCAGTTGCAATGACACCCGCATGCTCCCTCCCTGGGGAACCACACTGCACCAGGGTGGAGAGTCACATAGAAGTACTCTCCTCTCATGTTCCCTTGTACATGCCACGTGGATTTCAAAGTGTTCCAGCTGCTAATTTAAAAAGTTAATACTTTTAATAGGAAATAAGTTATAAAGACATTATAAACACAATGTAGGAAACAGAGAAAATAGGAAACAGCTCATAATCACAGCACACTAAATCAACTACTCTTCTCATTTTGGCATATCTTATATTTCTATTTATATTCCTTACATGGTTGTGATCATAATGTATGTATAATTCTATATATTTTTTCCACTTAACATTGTCCTTCACTAGCATTTTTCAAGTTATTATCAGTTGTCATCTTTGTTAATGGCTGCATAAATTCTAGAAAAGGATATACCATTATTAGCTAATCATTCACCCTTTTGAGTACATTTAAGGATCTTTTGTTGTTTTGTAATTTTTTCCGCTATGACAAGGAAATGCTGTGATTAATTTATCCACATATATAGAGTTCTCCCACATTTTGGATTATGTCTTTATTAGGCTAGATTGCAAGGTCTCCAGTCTTATGAAGAGTCAAACTTGTGATCTGGGTTGGGGTGTGAGTGGGTAGAGGGGACTATAAAGGAGCAAGATCTCTTCAGTAAGCAGGATCAGGACTAGCAAAGTGCTTGGAGCTTTAAGTTGTTAAGAATCAGTGTGAGCCCTTCACAGGTGAGTGGTCTGCAGTGCCCTAGATGCTCTTTTTGTAGCAAGGCTTGGAGGTTTCGATAGCAGCCCACCTCTGAAACAGGAAGTGAGGCCTCCGTGACAGTGAAGGCACCTTCTCTTGGCCAGCCTGCCCTGGGAAGACTGAATGGAGGCATCTGAAATGGACTCGAGTCACAGAAAATATATTTTATTACTGGATGGGCACAATTTTAGAGAGGCCATCTTCAGCCCTTAACTATCAAGAAAATGTTGAATTAGACCAAGCAAGAATTCATACTCCTCCCATCTCTTTTTAGAAAATACTTCATGTGATTCCCTCTTCCTAGAACACTCTTTCCCACCTGTCCCTGTACCTGGCTGATTTCTGTTAAGCTTTCAGACCACAGCTTAGAAAATGCATCCCCCCCCCACCCCAAGGCTTTCCCTGGCCCTACCCTCTGCCCCTCCATAGCTGGGTCTTAGCTGCCACCCGCCCCTTCCCTCTTACAGCACTGTCATTACTCATTGTCACATTCACTGTCATTGCCTGTTTACTTGTCAGCATTTCCCAGAGCCACCAACAAATTAAGGACTGGCTCTGTTTTTTGATCACTGTATCCCCAGTACCCAGCCCATGTCTGGCACACATGTCAGTAAAAAACAAAAATAAAGAAAAGAGTGAATCCTAAGGTTCTCTAGTGTTACTTCCCCAAATGACTTACTTCTTGCCATAGAACCATTGCTTGGCAGGGGATTTACTTAGGTTAGTGCACAATAAATAAATAATAAATAACTAAATAAATAAAGCCCAGCCAGTGTTGCTCAGTGGTTGAGCATCAACCTAAGAACGAGGAGATTACAGTTCAATTCCAAGGTTGGGGCCTTTGCCCCGATTGCAGGCTCATCCCCAGTGTGGGAAGTGCAGGAGGCATCCGATCAATGATTCTCTCATATCATTGATGTTTCTATCTCTTTCTCCCTCTCCTTTTCTCTCTGAAATCAATAAAAAATATAAAAATAAGTAAATAAACAAATAAATAAATAAGGAACAATTCTGCAAAACTTTGGGAAACAAGGTTAAAGTTATTTGACAAAAGCCAACTTAAAATAGGACTTTTCTTTGTCATCTACAAAGTTTTGTTGTTCAGGATTATGTTCTTTTGACAGAATCATTTCTAAAGGGAATCCCTATTCTCCAGCTCTTTCAGTCATCTCAGGGTTTTTAGCAGCATAAAACATTATGACTTCATACCCTTCTTTTTTATATTTTAAATTCACAAAGTGATGAGATCCATTATTGCTAAAGGTTTTGTTGTTATTGTTGAACGATTTCAGAATATTTGTAAGAAGCCTTAGACTAAGCAACGCCTTTCAATGTTTCCGCATTTACCTGACAAGGTTTATAAGACAGAAAGTGGGGTTTGGGGATTGTAGGAAATGGTTATTTCCCAGGGAGAAGCACAGGGGTGTACACCAGGGTGACTGACTGACAAACATTCCTAAGTAGCACAGAGGTGGGAGGTCTAGTTTTTCGATCATTAATTATTAGGTAAGAGACACATCAAAGGCTACACCTCAGACCTTCAGAAGCAGGAAAAGACTGAGCTGACAGAGTCAGCAACTAACAATTGCTTCCCACCAGGAGGAAGCTGTTAAGCAGTCTACCACAGGGACAGTTTTCTGCAGTGGTGTAGACCTGGTCACTGTACTGGTAGCATTTCCCTTCTCTGGATTACAGAGTAAAATGGCCATAATCCCCAAATGTAATGCTTTTTCTAAAGCCCTTTGAGATTTCCGAGTGAAATCTCCTTCCAGACCCCTGACTGCCCTGAGTAATTTTGCATCACTCATATGGAGGGAAGGGAAGGTTAAGAGTGCACATACTGGGATTTCATATTCGAAAGGCTCATCCCTAAATCCACAGGCAGGCCCTTGTCACCAGGACATTGCTATGTGACTTTTTCAATCATTGGATTCCTCTTGAGGACAGCTGCAATGGTGATGTGAGCATTCAGTAACAAGTTAACCTCAGTCATACATGTGGGGCAGGTGGTCCAGCCAGATCACCCTCCCATCCAATCCGGAGACAGTGTCTTTTGCTTTGTCATCCAAAATTGTTTCAACCAACTAGAAACATACTCGAAAAGCCTGTGTCAGAACGAGAGAGGCCACCATCATGGGTGTCTCTCAGTCAGCCTCTGCCTGAAGCTTCCGTAGCCAGACCAGAGGGTGCCTGCAAGTTTTGCATTGAGCTTTACAAGTCTTGGCTTCATATGGTTATTCCTTTAAAATGACTTTCTTCATTTTTCTCTGATCTGAATGCAGATTTGGGGGAGCATTTTGAAAGCGGAGAAAAGGAAACGTGGTTCAGCCTTAGTTAGAAAAGGTAACTAAGACAGAGAAGAATTTCCTGACAGTGAGGGTCTTAAGGTAGAAGCCATGAACAGGGAAGGTTCAGGCTCTTTCTCCTGGGAATCTTAAAAAAGGGATAGGTTTTCATTAGTTTGGAATGGCCGAGGGGTAGCCAGCCTTCCTTATTAGGCTCTCTGAGGCTGAGCTGCTGTATGGTCCCCTGTCCTACAGGAAGACAGGCCAGGGCGGGAAACAGCCCCGGGCCTTCTGCTCCAGAGGCACCGGTGTCAGGGCGTTCCCCGCACTTCAGATGAGTCCTTGCCATCCCCCAACTCGGCGGCAATGAAATCCGCTTCTTTATTATTAAATTTATTTTTAGTTACAATTGACATAAAATATTATATTATTGTCAGGTGTACAGC